>NW_020653851.1:7903181-8140664 GCF_003589595.1 Hyposmocoma kahamanoa
GAATTTTGTTAGGAATTTTTACCATGTTTACTTATTTTAAATGTTTTGTCTAGAATTACCTAATAGATACTTTCGAAACGCATTTTTTAAATATATCCAACTTCAATATATAAAAATAAATTTTATCAAAATAATTATTATCAAATTATTTTTTAGTGTTCATCGTCTCAGTTTCATGAAGAGATCATTTTATTGTATGGAATTAAAAAATCGGGACAATCAAAGTTTGTGAAATTTCATAAAATATTTTTCATACAAAATCAATAAAATTACCGTTTTTTTTAATGCTATTATTATTCTAAGGCTATTACACCGAGAGTCGTATTCCAGAACTCTACTCAATGCTCAAGTCAGGATCTGAGTATGATTTCAAGCACTTTAAATACAACCCTAATGGCAGGAATTTGAGTATGATTTTGAGTGCTTTAAACCACCCTCAGGGTCGTATTCCAGAACTCTACTCAATACTCAAGTCAGGACATGAGTATTGCAGTGAGCAATGAAAATCATACTCAAGTCCTTGCCAGTAGGGTCGTATTTCCAGTGCTTCAAATCATACTCAAGTCTGCTCAAATCCTGACTTGAGCATTGAGTACAGTTCTGGAATACGACTCTCTATAAGTATGATTTCATAAAAGTACGTTTTTTACTATTTCCGCTTCTTTTAATTTTCCTTATTCCTTTTCCTCAAACTCATTTGAGTAGCGTATATTAATTCATATAGGCTGTATTCGTCTCTGCAATCTTTAATTTTTTACGTTTAGTAGAATCGTTTGCATTCAGAAAATCTTATGAAGGTCGGCCTTGATAAGATATGCAATATTTATTTGTCTTTTTCAGCCAGTCTTTCTCTTTTTCTAAAAACATTTTGCGGTGCGGTACTAATTACACTGTTTCCATTTTAAAATAAATACCTTTTCAAAATAGTCCTTATATATTTTTCTTAACTCTGGAATGTGTTTTTCCGGGCAGCTTATTTCGAGAATTAATATTATTTCAACTTCTGAAGTTTTCTATCAATATTTTTTTCAGGAAAGTTAAAAAATACATTGCGTATTCACTTTTCTTGATAATTAAAGACGGTGTACCTAAAAGGAGAAAAACGCTCATATTGGTTTATCTATAAACTCACATAATTATATTATCCTCATTCAATATTATGATTAAATGTATTCTGGTTTTGTTACTTAGTTTGATCGCGTTTTGAGGCCATATTGATCCACACAATAAATGAACAATCCACATATATAAATATATATCATTAACTACACAGAACTCATTAATAATAAAATGAATTGACTTCATAACAGAACATAATATGAATTAGCGTTCTTTACTGCCACAGAACTAATACAAAAGTAAAGCAGGTTTACACAAAACATTATCAAATGAAATTCGATATTCGAAAGAAGAATGTTTAATTCTACCCGCAATTTCACGTTTTTCTTAAATATACATAGTCACTAAACAGGTGTTTAACTTTGGGAAAGGCCATAACTAGTGATTTTAGTATTTTTTTTTTTAATTCATTTATTCAAAAAAAGTTTATACATTTACAACAATACATCTCCCGCCAAACTGGAAACTGCACCCTTAGTGCATCAAATAATTCATGTACGAATCTCGGCCGTTTGCTTTTACACAAATTATAAGCACTATATAATATAATCGATTCACGAAAAACCACTGATTAATATTGCATTGTAGTATGAAAATAATGTCTTGAATTATTTGCAGTGCCCCACGGATCTTTGCGATTTAAATGTCTTGAGTGGCACTGCAACTGTTATGGACAGGCGTGTAGCTTACCATCAGGCGCACGACTTGTTATTCCCCGTAGTTCACTAAGTAGTCTGTGTTCCCCGTCATTAGGTATTATATAAAAAAAGGTGCAATGTGACATCAAACGCCGACGAAATACTAAAGCTTGCGAATGCCGAGCATTCCAGCGATCGCATGAGCCCTCTCGTGCAACGAAGCAAAATTGACGCTTCCGTTGCGCCGCAATGTAGACTGAGCCTTAGTTCTTTTTGCGTTTTATATAATAATGAGCTCCGACACTAACACAGGTTTACCTTTGAAATAATAAATCGGTTGTATCTTCTAAGCAATGGGGCAACTAATACTAAAATTTTGCGACTAGAACCGACTAATTCACGACTTTTCTGGGTGAAATCAGATTTAAGCTAGGAGCTTGTACCTAGTTCTCGAGATCAAAAAATGATGCCGCCGGAAAAAGCAAATTCCAGCGTGAGCAGTAAAATACCCTTAGAACTTTTGAACGGCGCAGACCGACTAAATCTAGTTTTTCGCGACTAGAATCGACTAAATAGCGACTTTTTATCAGGCTAGTCAAATTTCAAAAACTTGACCACGGTCACACTGCAATAACGTACGGATTTGTTTTGTGTTCAATTTGCCCGTGCCTATTCTAGTAGTTATGTTACAGTGACTTTACAGTGAAAATAAAAGAATGTTGAAAGAAATTAGCTTTTAATAACATTTTTATATTTTGTTACACTTTATTGAAAGCCGCTATGTCGACACTTTGAACCTGCAAAAAACCAAAAATAATTCAATATTTTTAGGTCATTCATAATTAAAATACAATGATTCCTGTCCCGTAAAAACAGTAAGTGTACCACTTAGAAATTAAGGACTGTTTTTATCTTATTAGAGTTGAATTTAACTTAGAAGCCCATATTTAAAATATGAAGTAAATTTTCACTTACGAAGTCTTCAAGTTTCTCTATTTCTTCTGTAAGCCAGTCGATAGAGACTTTGTCGTCTTCTACGACGCAAGAGATCTGCAGTTTGTGAATGCCATATGCCAATGGCACAAGTTTGGCTGCACCCCAAAGAAGACCATCAGTGCTGATTTCTCTGACTACCTTTTCCATAGCCACCATGTCAGTTTCATCATCCCAAGGTTTCACATCCAATATTATGTTGGACTTTGCAATAAGGACTGGTTCTGTAATGTAATTAAGATGAGTGCATAATAATTTCATCAATTTCGATTGCATATTTAAAACCAAAATCAAATTTTGAGAAAAAAGAAATCACAAATTGAGTAGTAAAGCAGTAACATGCAGAGCTTACTTTTGGCTTTCTTTGCATTGTATTGAGCTAGACGCTCTTCTCTTATTTTTGCAGCTTCTGCACTTTCTTCTTCATCATCTGATCCAAATAGATCCACACCATCATCATCATCATCATCTTGTACTACCTGGGGCTGTAAGTTAAGCAAACATTTCATACACCATTCTGGAAATTTGTGAAAAGAATAATAATAGAGAAAATTACACAATGTAGAGATCGTAGCAATACATACATGTGCGACATGATATGGTTAACTAAGAAACTTACTTTGGGAACCTCTGCATGGGGTTTAGGTGCTCCTATTTTGGTGCCCACTTTTTCTAGGGAGTCAACTCTAGCTTGAAGGCTGATGACCAAGTTGCGCAAGTCATCAATGGACTTTTTGAGAGTTGAGTTTTCTTTCTCCAGGCCGTTTATTTTGTTAAACAATTCAATGTTGGGAACTCCTGCTAGGCTGGCTACACTATCCATCTGAAAGGTCATGATTATTTACTATTACCTAAATAGAAAGACGTTAAGAATTAGTATAACACATGTTACAAACACACGTAATTGCAAACACAGACAAGTTATAACAGCATTAACACTAAAGAAACAAACAGAAAAGTAACAAAATAAGTAGAATGTACTAATAACAAGCACATCAATGCAAAAAAAATAATTTAAAAAACTGTAGCGTGCACAAGTGCCCTATCATTGTGTGCACATAAGTCATACTACAAAAAATGTGTGAACATGAAGTAAACAGATCTACTCACACATTCTAGAGAGTTTTTGATGTGCTGTCTAGCCTTTGCCACTTCATTGGCCAAAGAAGACTGAGTTAACGTAAGTGGAGTAACTCGAACCTATAACATCATTTTCACAGATAATTATTCATGTCAACTCAAAACACATTGAGAGAAAGTACTACTTCAAGCTAAACATTTATTAAGTTATTACAAAGAACTACAGTGTCCAAATATTACAATGTATATAAACTGAGATTTAAGATATAATCCTGCAAGCACACTGACCTTTGACAACGATACATAGTAATCCCTTTCGGCGTCGGTGTAAAGGGTTTTGTCTAACCAAACTTTTTCATGAACAAGAGCGGACATCGTCTGAAAAAAACAATAAACCAGATAATAAAACTACTGCCGGTTAATGTATCTACAGAAACGATAGTTAGCGCCTAATTAGGAATGGTTTGAAAATCGACACTACAATCACTACATCATATTTACTGTGTTCTGGCCAAGGAACATGAATTATAGTTACAAGCAGCGATACAAAAAATTACATTTTCAAGAGTTCACAACGAATTTTAAACTATGATTGAGGTTATGAATTCGAATATCAATGTCAGCATTGCACTAATTTTACAGCTATAGGGTTTTCAAGAACTTATATTATACTTACGATTGTTATAGCAATTTATTACCAGTAATGAAACAATATGCACCAAGTAGGAAACAGTGAAAAATAAAAAATAAAACTTGTTGAATAATCAGAACAAACCGCACATTCGTCGGTTATTCTTTCAAGAGGGAAAGAGACAGCGATTTCTCCACGAGCTCAATGACAGATTCCACGACAGCAAAGGTAATTATTGCCATCCTAAAAAATATATAATTAAAGCGGTAGGTTTTATATGTCGGTTTGATTTTAACAATTTTTGTCGATTAAAGTTGGCAAAATCGTCGCGCAAAACGACGGAGCCATAGACACAAAAGTTGAAGTTGAAGTCGATTAAAGTGCACGATATACAGAGATGCCATTTGCTCTCAGTGAATGGCTACGCTTTATCCCAAACGATCGGTAGTCGTCGCTCCCCATTTGCTAGAGGGTAGGTAGGCTTTAGCAGATAACATCCGAGAGTCCTAATGAGTCAGTACACAGACATATATTTAGATAGACACCGCAAGTGTACGTACTTCGCGTGCCGAAAGTAAGTGAAATTCACGTACTTGCCGCTGCTTCACTTCAGAACGCGCTCGACCGTTATCGTATATAAAGACCAGTCAAAAACGCAAAAAGATGCATAATTGTGCCATTATAAACTGCAAAAGCAGCATAACTGAGGGCAAATGGGTAGACAGGGACGTTTCCTTCCATGGGCAAGTGATTTTGTAATGAGAAGATGCGTAATTTATTTTAAAAACAATTATTTTGGTTTTGTATGAGTTTCCAGAAAACAAATAAGCAACCGAGTGTATGCCTCATTTGTAATACATTGCAGCTTTTACTTTGTGCGATATATTTATGATCCTTTGTTAATACGCCATGAATATTGAAAGAACGCACTTTTGTATAATGCATTTAGTTTCATCGTACGGCCGCTTGTACATTTTTTTTGGTCAAATTTAAGATTTAGTGATATATACGTTAGGCAACACTGTTCTCGATTCCGATCGATTTAGAAAAACGAAAATTATTATGACCTTAGCAATATTATAAAAGTATTCTATAACTCTTTTGTTGTCGTTTAGTAACGTTTCGTATTTTTATTTTCACTTTTGTAGTATCTATTATCAGTAGTATCTGTAATTTCGATAATCTTTGCAGCACGTTGCCTCAAATGTCCGAATATAGTGAGCAAATATAATTATTTGCTCGATTATATTATTTACTCGTACTACATATCCGGCAATGTATGTAATCATACATTGCCGGATATGTAGTACGAGTAATACAAAAAACAAAAAAATATATAACGCAAATAATTAACAGTGCGCTGTCTGTACAAAAACCTGGAGTTGGTCATGGTTGGACGAAGATGCTACGATGCTACCCAAATATGCAGAGTAGCAGAGTTAGAAATCTGAGAAATAATAAACAAATCACAAAAATTTCACAAGCCAGTCATTAAGAGCTCTCATGCCAAAAAAGTTTTGACGTTGGCACCGCCCAAATTTGTGAAACAAATATATGCCTGAAGTTCACGTGACATGCGACAGGAGATGTTGAATTTTGCGCATTAAAAGTACCAAATTCGTTTTAGCGGATATAACTCTAAAACTAAAGGGGTTAAAAAAATCAGTAGTGACAGTTGTCGATCATGCATAAATATAATTAATTATCTAATTTTTGTCCTAATAACCTGTAGCATTTCGAGGATAAATCGAAAAAAAGTGAAAATTAGAGTCATTTCGTGATTTTTATCTATCGAGGAAACTTTATTGTTTTATGTTTTTGATTAATGTCTATACTTGAATATATCGTGTAGTGACTCTACAATATTTTATTTTTAACTTTAAAGTGGATATACCCCTCTAAAATCAAATCGAAGATTAGGAATTTTTCCTCTGCTCCCTCTTAAGTAAACGTCTTCTGATTAGTAAGATTTTACCATATTTTGTTAGCAGTAACATTTTCATTTGTCTTGCCATTCATCAATTTGACCAATTACCAACAGAAAACCATCTAGTAAAATCATAGACGTAAAATTAATTAAGGCAGTCGCAAGTTCATATATTGACGTTGCTTTTTCATTATTTAAGTAAATCGATAAGATCTTCTATTACAAAAAGATGTTATATAATAAGCTCATTTTACTAGAAGGAATTTTAATGTTTGAAGTCGATTAAAAATTAAAGTCTTAATTTTTTTTAAGTAATCTACATTTTTGAAACACGTAAAATAAAGGACTAAACTATCTTATTCTAGTATTTTTCTACTATTTTAATATCACGATTATGCACTTGTAATTAACAAATACTTAAACAAAAAATATTCTATTTAGAATCGATTGATTGAATGGAATACGCGTGTTTACGCGTATTCCGTTCAATAAATCGATTTAGAGCTAGCGGAAGGTTTGCATCACTAAATAGTTCTTGTGACGTCTGTAGTGGATACAAAAATGTGGCACGCTCGTTTGGTTTTCATACGAATTGCTGTACTTGCGGCGTCTATCTAGATATATGTCTGTGGTCAGTATGATCTGAGTATGAGTTTGAATACAGCATACATAACATGAAACAAAGTCGGAAAACGAAGTCAGTAATGTTATTTTCGGCACGTACTTAGTTACTCTGCAGGGATAGAATTTATAGCAATAAAGAAAGGACTAATTTGTACTTTAGTGTTATAACGTAATACCAACCTTTGTTACCATATGTTATTGGAATCGAGGATCTTTTGCTTACCAATCGTCGATCCTAGAATACCTTGTGAATTAGAATACATAGAAAAACATAAATTAGTATTCATTAGACAAAAGTCAAGCGTAGTACTTAACAAACACATGATTACCTATCGAATTATTTGACTAGTATTTATTTGATTTTCAAAAGGTTTTGTTATGCAGCAACATTAAACGTCTAGTTTTTCACATTTCATTAGATGAATTCAAACATTGATGGAACCAAGAATATGATACAACCACATAGGCAAAGCAATTCGTTACGTAGTTA
This sequence comes from Hyposmocoma kahamanoa, assembly GCF_003589595.1. NCBI lineage: Eukaryota > Metazoa > Arthropoda > Insecta > Lepidoptera > Cosmopterigidae > Hyposmocoma > Hyposmocoma kahamanoa. The sequence continues at coordinate 7,910,684 of NW_020653851.1, forward strand.
ATTGCCTACTTAACTAAATTTTTATAAAGAATATTATTGTTAAGTTATAATTTGATGCATGAAGACAATTTGTTTACACAAGTCTCATTATTAGGCACCAATACGAATTATTTATTAGTTATTTATGAATAGTTACGTATTAATATAAATTATATATATATATTTTTATTATTTTTTAGAAGTGATGTATATTATTTAGATAAATTTTCTTAATCTACGTTAAAGATAACAAAAAAAGTGGTTACGAAACAGTAAATTAAGCACATGAGAGGTTTTATTACCGTTTTATAATACTTTTTAATTTAAATTACACCATCCATATAAGTTTGAAAGCTAAAAGTGATACGAGTTATGCATAGCATGGCACACATATAAATACTTATATTAATAACAACCACGTTTACGGCGGACATAATTTAAAGTGTTTCGTAAAATGGCACCACATGTACCCGTATCCATGTTACACACCTGTTTTGTTGGCTTTCACCGCTCATTTAAGCATTTCTGGGAAGTTAAATAAGCGTCCGAACTCGCCGCCGCTACAATGTCCGAGATTCATATTAAGATTGTCTATAATTGAAGTAGTAACGCCGTGGATGATACTCGCATTCCTAGGAGTCGTAAACTATATTATAAGTATATTGTATGGTTTATTGTTATACTAGTTAAAAAATGTTATACCAACATGATATTATAAAAAAAATACATTTGAGTGGAAAGGGTTCCAATTCCAATGGCTTCAATTGTCATAGCAAATGCTGGCAGGTTGTCGTTAATGTAGGCCTCGTTGTTTAAGTACAATAAACTGTAGAAGTGTATGCCCAACCCTAAGTAATAATAATTCCTTCTGGAAATGATTGTTTTCAAGTTTATCCTACTAACTCGAAGTTGTCTGGAAGAGATAGCCATCGAGCAATAAACTCGTTTGTTGTCCCTTGTCTTTTGTCTTTTGTTTTTTTCACTAAAGAGTATTTGTATTGATTTATCGAATTACACTTTCTAGAGGAAAGCATTTTCAGGAATGTCATTAGATAAGGTTTTTTTTGTTATAATACCAAGTGACGGCACGAACAAATCGTGCGCCTGGTGGTAAGCGACACGCCTATCCATAACATTTGCAGTGCCACTCAGAGCTTTAAATCGCAATGATCTTAGGGGCACAGCCACTACATCCGTCATATTGAGATAAAAGTGGATAAGTCCCATATGCTTGTAATTCACCAGCACCCTTACCCTTCAAACCGGAACGCAGTAATGCTCACATTACTGCTTGGCGGCAGAAATAGGTAAGGTGGTAGGCAGTACTTCCCTGGACGAACTCTTTCACAAGGAGCTCTACAGCTACTAAGGGTCCATAATAAGTACATTAGAGGATCATTTAAAGTCCTTCCGGTGTCAGAGAAGTTTAAAGAGATCAGATTCCGCTGGCACGGTCATATAAGCAGGAGAGAAGAAAGCTATTCTGTAAAGGTAATATTAGACATTCACACTGAACCCCGTAAAAGAGAAAAAAACGTCTGTCGACATGTCGAGAAAGTCCTAACCCAAAGCCGATGCACAAGGAAACCCGAGCCAAATAAAACGGAAAAGGAATAGGAAGAAGAAGAGGAAAATTCTCAAAATTTAACGTAAGCAAATGTTCATAAAACGAATATTTAAACATGATACTTATACGCTGCTGTTTGCCAATTTACAGAGTATTGTCACTAAGTGCCTAGTGAAATAAGTTATTGAATTCGCATTACTAATAGGTAACAAAAATATTATTTTTTAAATTACTATTTCTGACCTTGACTATTTTCAATCTTACAATGGTTATACATACTAACGAATAAACACATCTTCCACAATCTTGGTTGTAGTTGAATAAAAAGCTAGCGATACAAATTGTTTGCCGCTTTTTATCAGGTAACGTTCAGTTCTACTACCTACGTAAATAAATACGTGCAATTTATAGTAGGTTTCAATATCCAAGGAATAAAGATCTTTAATCTATGAATATATGTACGTATTTTTTTATAATACCAAGTGACGGGACGAATAAGTCGTGCGCCAGGTGGGAAGCGGCACGCCTATTCATAATAGTTACAGTGCCACTCAGAGTTTTAAACTGCAAAGACCGGAGGGGCACTGCCATTGCGCCCGTTACTCTGAGACATATACGTGTGCTGGTGAAATTACAGGCACATAGGGCCGTTCAAAACTGGAACGCAGTAATGCTCACATTACTGTTTGGCGGCAGAAATAGGTGAAGTGGCAGTACTGCCCTGGACGAACTCTTTCACAAGGAGCTCTGCTGTTACTAAAATATGTACCTTTTGTGTGAGTTCCTAATGTAACTATGAGTGTATGTATATATATGACGGTTTTGATTATTAATTGATAATGATAATGATTACCATGTTATGACGCCAAATACCCGGTCTTAAACTAGGCAGTTTCCTGTAATAGTACAGGGAACTGTAACTCCTGGTGTTCTGGCGAAGTACTAAACGAAACGCCAAGGGATCCAGACCCACAATGACAGGTAATAATTTAGAAAAATTCGTTTACTAAAATAAAATTGCGTGCTCTAAAAGTTGTGAATTGTGAAAACAAGGAGTTTCCTTTTATGAACTTAAAACATTTCAAAGACAGACGATAGATAAGAGTCTGCTGATCTTGGGATTTCTCAAATAAAATTATTTTAGTAAACTTTTATAGGTACTACGTTGTGAATGATAGGTACGTACGTTATTTGTTGATTTCTATGAATATATGACTTAGGGTATACGTCCAACACGCTGATTCAATATAAGTTGGGGACTTAAACATCTTTAAAAAGTTACGTGACGCTTATTTTTTTTTCTTTAGATGAGATCTGTGCCTAGTTGTGGGGCTTGAAATGAGTGGGCAAGGAATTAATTACTTAAGTTTACATTATCCATTCAGATTTGCGGTATTTGTATATTTCTCTATTTGCCCAGAGTTTGTTCATTCTAAAGCACCCGATGGAATTAATTTAGAAAATAAATTTTTAGCAATATAAATATAAGCATACAAAATATTTTATTTTTAGTGTGCAATAGAAATTGCTACTTTAGTAATAATTTTTTTTTATAAGTAAGCGCATTGAACTCTTTCCTATGGCAGTATGGAACTTAGTACAAAAGACTTCAACGAGGGTTTGGTTCCTAAACTGTTATATCATGGTACCAACATGAATGAGGTAGGTATTCTATGAAATTTAAATATAATGTCGAAATCGATTCGATCGAATCTTTTGTTTTTGCAAATAATTACATAAGAATGAAATATCTTACGTTACGCAGTACTTATTTTAGGTGATGATTTTGATATCTTAATCTCTTGTAATTTTATTGAGTTGATATCTCGTTACATGAAAGTCCAATAAGGGAAGTTGCGTAAAGTTGGGTAATTCCAACTACGCAGGTCGTGGATTTTGTAACTGCTGCTGAGTGACCACCGCGTACAGTTACTGCCGCCGGGGGCGACGCGGTCCAGTCACTAGACGAGGTGGCGTTTGTCGCCGAAAGGCTTTTCGGCCTCAATATATCCACAAATACCTTAAAACTTACTTTTTGATTGAGATATGTCGATATGGTTTTCTGTACGAGAAATTGAAATTCATATAACCTACTCTAGAGTTGATTTCTTTGTACGCAAAAAAGTCGAATAATGTTTCTGGTTAAGTTCGGCGAGGCACCCTGGGCAACGTCCTCGGGGAGAAGGGCCAGCGTGCGCGGAAGATAAATTCGTCGTTTTGGTGCGTGCGAGAGCGGCGCGCGGGACGTGCGGGGAGGTGCGGAGGGCGGCGGCGCCGGCGCGCGGAGGCTGCTGCGCTCAGAGCACCTGCGCCCGCGCTCCGTAGCGCCGCTCGCCGCGTGCTCAGTCCCCGCGCCCGCGCCCGCGCACGGCCCGCGTCGCCAGCGTCGAGACGCCGCCCACGGTATGTCAAAAGCCGGTGGCGCGTCGGGGTCGGGCGGCGGCGCGCCCGCCACTGCGCCGCACCGGCCCGCTTGCTGGCGGAGGCTGCTTCGCCGCCCGGCCGGCCGGTTTTGTAATTTCGCCGGGCAGGCTGTGACGTCATGAGACTAGTTTGACGTGCGTGACGATCTGCGCCAGGACGCCCGCGCCGCCGCCGCCCCCGACCTTACTATCAGTGCGATGACGTGCTCGTTTGTTCGTTACATCTAAGTGATATTAACGCTTTGTTTAGCGCAGTCTTCGTTCGTATTTTTTCGATTATCGTTTGATAAGTTTTTCTTTGTTTTGGTTGTTTTTGTTTACCGACTGATTGTAACCATGAACGTAGTTTAACCATTAGTGAATAAAAGAGAATGTGATTCAATAATGATTGAATCTACAAAAAACAAAAGCCAGGGTTCAATTTGTGTGAAACATAAACATGTGTGCTATACATACAGGACTGTTGCGGCACAAACACATGCGCGGGTAACACACACGTGCATAAAGAACATTACGTGTATTTATTGGTGTATTGAGCGGTGCGCGAGCTTCTCGCGCGTCTGTGTGTGCGCACACTTTGACAGCCGGCTCCGCACCAAAGCCTTTTTGTAATTTTATTTTTCCTCCTGTGGCGAAGCAATGGCGTTCTCGCTGGCATGTGGTACTGACAAAGACCTCTCTGCACTTTTCAGTACAAATCAAATAGGATTCCACTTGGTTTCGTTAGTTTGGATTATTTCTTACTTTGCAGTTGAATCATATCATTAACTGAACAGCTTATTAATTTCTTGAATAATCAAAATGTTGCAATTTGTATGGGGCTTTTTAGCTTAGGCATGACTATCACGTTCGAACCTCTTGAAGAAAAATTTCTGATTATGTGTTCATATTTCTTCCAGCCTTCAAAAATTGATTTGTTACAAATTATGTCTTCACACCTATGTATGGTATCCATGGTGTATGTGTAATTATTTTATCTTTTTAACATATAATTTTTGAGTGATATGTTTTATTATTATATTTATTTACAACGCAAACTCGGAAGATTATTGTTAGATGAGATTTAGGGGTGCACTGTTAGATATCTATTTTAAGGCGGTAACATGCTTGTTTCACCAAAACAAACTCACGTTGTTCATATCAGGTTGTGACAACTATGTTGTATTGTTAGTTTGTGACAAGTTTGACATGCACGTGGTGGGTACAATGGTGTTACCAGTTTGTACCGTTCCGTGGTGCGCCTCTGGTGCGTCGGAGCAGGGCGGTTCTGAACAAGTTCGGGCGCTTCTCGCCGGTCAGGTGCCACTTGATACTCGTTCTGTTCTAACTGGACTCTGATCAGCTGTTGCTATTGCCCTGGCGTATTATGTGTGCCATTTAAATGATTTTTTTGTTAATTGGATATAATCGGAATTGTTATTGACACTGCAAAGCTATTGCCTCATATTTGAAATTTTTAGCTTTTGCGAATAGTAACATCGACGACTACGATAAAAACGAGCATGTCCTCTCATTGAATAACAAACAAATGAAGATATTGGCCAGTGTATATTGATAATTTAATTAAGCATGATAAATATAATTGGAAAGTTTTTTTGCAGAAGTTGAATACGGGGGGAGTGTAGAGCGGGGTGCTCCTGAGAGGAGCCTCCGCCCGCACGCAAACGAACGGCACCGAAAGCGCCTTCGCGCGGCGCCATGTCCGCGTCGCCGCCAGCCGCGTGCGAGGAGCGAGCGCGCACTCCGCGAGGCTGCGCCTCACCCGCCTCTGCGCCGCGCTCGCCTGCGCCCGCGCACGCCGTGCTTGCCACCATGACTCCCGTGCAGCCGGCGCACGACTATTACCCTCACAAGGTTGAGATGGACTCCGACGATGGCTATGATGCTCACTCCTATCGCCATTCACCACATGAACTCGCGGCTTACGCTCCGGACAGCAAAGTACCCGTGCAACCTGATGTCTACGACCAAGGAATGGAGTCCATCGACGAGAAGACACCCATTGATCTCATTTACGAGGATGATAAACAAACCGTAATATATACGACGACGCCAGACCAGAAGCGGGTTGAAATGATTAGCGGGCAGCTAGAAGATGGACAGTTGGTGGGAGGAGGAGGGCAGCTGGTAGATGGCGGTGTCTCCGTGGTTGTCGGTGCATCGGGACAGGGCACGGTTCTCGTGCTGGCTGACCATGTTGTTGACGAGCTCGGACAAGTTATCACCATACCCAGGTAGGTTACTTGCTTTTCAAAATTTTACAAATATTTTTATTAAATCGTTAACAGCCCAAACAGATACCTATCACGGTACTTAATGAGATACGTCTAAAGAATTAGCTAACTAACTTTGAGCGGCGGTGTATTTTATTGCCTTGTGATTTATGAGATGATAATATTTAAATATCGCGTCGCCAGGTGTCTGCGCTTTGGAATCGTTGGTGATGGGAATTTCCATCCAAAAATATAAAGTGGATAAAAATATATATGTATAAGTAATGATGAATATTATTTAGAAGAGAATCTAAGGAGTATTTGGTTAGATATGTATGATTTTTATACCAATTTAATTATTTGAGTTCAAGTAAGTACGATAGTTTATGTATATTTTACTTACTATACACAATATAAAGACATGCGGCCTTCAATACACACAAATCTAGTTAATTGTGTAGCGGCCTTTCATATTACTTACATGATTTGTGAATATACCCAGTTAGCACGCGAATCGTAATGAATGGCCCAAACGGTTATGGTACTAATGAAGTTGTTCATGTATGTTGGCACTTCTCGATTTGAGAAGTCGGACTTAGAGAGTATTATTTGTATAAGCGACTAAGTGTTGTATAGTGAGTATGGGAGACCTCATAGTGAAGCGAGGTGTTGTGTCGGAGGTCCAGTAACGGTTGTGTAGCTAGGAGCCTGCGCGGGCGTGTGGGCGGAGCGACGGGCTCACCTTGAACTTGCCGCGAGAGCGCGCAGCCACTGCTCCATCCGATCACATTTCGATGGTATGATGTAGCTAACCGCCATTATATCGAAGTATAGAGATAATCGTAATAGCATATAAATAGCTATAGTTATTAGATATATCGTCCATCGTTTCCATTGATTCGGATTCAGGTAGTAGGTGATTAAAAAATCGGAGATCCATAATTGAAGGTTTAATATTATTATCAATGTTAAAGCAAAAATGACGTAACTTTTTACGCAGTATACAAACTGCTATGAATAATAATAATTCCCGTGAAATGCATGGACATTCAAATGCAGAACAGCTGCAAATCATTGCGATCATAAAAACGTGTCATGTGTCATTCATACATAAGAAGACTTCTTATGACGTTATAATTTACGTGTACGTAAAGCAGTAGTAAAATCAGTTACGTCTGTTTACCAACCCAGACAAGTTTTATAAAGCAGTTACCAGCGAAGTAGACGCGTAGTGAATTGTGTAGTAATATTTGTTTGGGTATGATCGTCTATTCTCATTCACTATGTTACAAACCAGTCTATCAAGATAACTCTTTAGGGAAACACATTAGCTGCGTGATATACGTGTAACGTTTAATACGTCATATTACTCATCATTAATATAGTTAAACCTATTGAGCGGAGAGCATTTGTGGTATGTGCTACTAAAACCCATTCAAACTTATTAATTACTTTTCTGAGGATACACATAAATTGATCACATGTTGGTAATGTCATATCGATTTATCTTCTCGTTGGGAAAGTTGGAACCATGATTGATTAGCATTATAATGACACCAAACTGTCGATACATCGATAATACCTGATACGAAGTAAAAACCTTTAAGTTTTATCCTCTGAGTTACTTATTAAATTAGCGAGGTACAAAATAAAATGTGACTTTAATAATATCACAAAAATAGGAAAATTCCTATAATAATCAGGAACATAGTCACTTGAATATTTTATCGCGTAGGTGATACTTGACCGGAATTGTCACTGTATTGACAACAATAAAGACACTACATTCGGTAGCCACACGTTTACAATAAGATTCACTTTGCGAGTGGGAAGTAAAGTAATTACGGTCACGCTAACCATCATAACAAACATTATTGTCGAAGCGGAGCTCAGAAAAGCGATGTGACTTAATAAACAAGTACCATTTGAGCATTCACAAGTCTTAAGTTGAAAAGAAACTTTATTTTACAAATATACAGCGCGCTTTATCATTTGTACACCTACAAAAAGCTTGGTTCTTTCTTTCTTCTTCATAGCACAAAATAATGTTACAACATTGTAAAGTCATACCTATCTCTTCAACGACTAGTGCTTCCAATAAACTCCAAAGTAAAATCACTTACAATAATCTGCTCATCCACAAGCTAATCTATAAATTATAGATAATGTTATCTGCCTCTACGACTGGCCACAGAATATATTAAAGAAAATGGTCGTTAAAAAAAGAGAACGGATTTTGTGTCGGTTGATACCGAACGAGAGAATAACGTTTGGATTACGAATAGACGGAATATAGAAGTGTAGGTGTTTGAAAGTGAATAAATATTCGGTAGATATACATAGAATTCCAAGAAATTTGTACGTGTATTAAGGGAAAATTAATTAACTGAGGTTTTTTGAGAGATAAATCGAGTAATTAATAAAAGGCAATGGCGATGGATATTATAAGTATGGGTTGGTTTTAAATTATGGATTTTGCATTCAATTTATGTATCTATACGTTTATTTGTGATAAAGAAGTTTAGTGTACATTCGAGTAATGTTTATTCTCATAATCGAGTAATTTTTATGAATCTCGACAGAAATTAAATATTCGAATAAAAACAGATGTATGAGAATCTTGACATACTATCTGCACATAAATTGAATGTTATTTAAAGTGCATCGAGGGTATTACTGAAGATAAGGCATTGGTGCGGGAAGGGTTAGTAAAAAGCAAGTGAAGTAGGCTCGATATGGATTGGTAGGGAGTGATAAAAAGTCGGCGGATCGTTTAGGATGCGGCGGAGAGGCTGCGTTGCCCCTCGCCTCGCTTTACTCGCCCGCCGCGCCGCACTGCGCCCGCGCCTCCAACACTTTAATGATGACTTTTTGTTGTGATGCGACTTATGACGTAGGCTCTCAGCGGAATGAGCACTAACTAACCAAACTTCTTTATCTGTTGTAGTTAGGCTCTAAAATGTTCTAAAATATACATATATACGAGTATATACATATATAACTGTGTTGTTGTATCCATGTATATAAATTCGATGTGCAAGCCATCTATATCCAACATTTTAAATATAAAATTTAAAAGCAGGTAGGTATAGCGGGGGCTTCCCACAAGACTAAGTGTAGACTTTTTTATTATAATACATAATACATAAAATTGTTTCCTAACATTTATTTACTTTAATTTTATATATAAATGATTTTTCCGCTGCCGCTTGTAAATTGAGGGTGCGACTGGAGGCTGTGTCCTGCACCGCGCGCCCTCCGTGCCCCCGCCACTGCCTTTTTTATTGCCTCACGCTCGCCGCCAGCCCTTGAGATGAGCCTACATCGTCCGCTTCTCGCCCCAATCATTATTTAATGTAATTATTTGCTTGATAAACTGCTTTTTTTTGGAAATCATAACAGTTATGTACACTTTTTATTGGCGGCCGAGCTCGGTGCTCTTCCCCAGAGCCGTGTCATTTGTGCATCGTCGAATACTGTAAAAACGTAACTAATGAATTGCACTCCGATGCAACTGCACTTTAATTTTTAATTTAAAATTCGATTCGGCCTTTAGCTACGGTAATGGATGTTGTGCTTTTATTTCACATATATATGTTAGGGCGAGAATTTGTGTACTATATGATACGTACAATTTAAAGATTGTCTAGTCTAATTATATTCAAACTTTTAGACTACTGAAGATACTCACAGATTCACAATATTACAATGATGTTTGTACTAATAATACAATTGACAGATATACTTAAAAGTAATTTAATTGGATTCATTGAAACTTGTATTGAATTAATGCAAAGCAATAAATGGCACAATTCGTACGAAATGGCCAGGGGACAGGGTCAATAAACTCGTGAAAGCGGGAGGCAGTGAGCTCTTAGGAAAGACATCAACGGGCGCGCTCAGCCGCCGACGTACACTCCCGTAGCGCGTGGAGCGTGGACGCAGGCCACGGTGACGTCATCGTACGACACTCGTATCAAACATTTCACACTAATAAGCACTCGATCGAGACTACTTTTATTAAAACTTGTTTTAACAGAAAAAATATTCTGTTCGCAAATTACTGTCCATGCCATACATTCATGTGGAGACCGTTTATTATTGTTTTCGAAATCGACTACGTGCAGCCCTCGTGAACTTTTCTTTTTAGTGAACATTCAACCTGACCTTTTACTGTAAGTGCGGCATATACTCGTACATATTTGAATGCATTTTAAAGCTTTCCCAAAAAAATCACTAGCAAAGCTATATCAGAGTCAATAGTGACCGCGAGTGCATAAACACAAAGTTCAGTGTGTCCTTTAAAAATTAACGATCATCCTTTCTACCTGATGCCGCTGTCCGAGTGCAAATAAAAAACGGTTTCCCCGCGTAAAGGGTTCACTTCCCATCACATGGACGTTGGAGATACTTCACCCATACACGTGCGCGAGCACACATATGCAATGTGCCTACGTCACTTTAGGCACCGACGGGCCAGCGACCAACAGAAATCTCGGCGGGGGATAAAATTTCTTTCGAACGAAAGAATTGTAAGGATCGACTGTTCGAATATTAAATAGTTAATATAAGTTAATAAATATTTATCTAGTGTTTGAGATGATATCGCAACTAAAAATAGTTAGAGTAGATAGCTCATCTGTGAGTATCATATTATAATGACTTCAACTTCAAACTCTAATTTATATCGTTAAACCGAATTACCTAAATTAGTATGTTTTAGTTTTGTAGTTAATAACATAAACAGAGATTTCTGCCACGAGTATGTTTATCTTTCTGCAACGTAATTATGAACATGATCATGGAATTAAAATTATAACAAATTGTTGTATCCAAGTACTTAGGCGTTGTTTGCTTTGTATTTAAACATAATGCACAAATGTTATTACACTCTAGGGTTATAAATGCTGCCACTTCTAACGGCGTAATTACCTCAAATTACACTGTCAATCATTATAACTTCTATATTACTTGGTTATCATATCACAGGCAGAGAGTTGAAAATAAATAAATGTTTATTTTAACAATATTCTACGAAGGTATCTGTTTAAATATAAATATCGCGAGTGAAGCTCATTGTTTACCCAATCGAATTCATGAGAGTAAGGTCACATCCATACCCAGAAGTAGTTAAATCTTTCATCCTTTTTTTTGCCCCGAAGCCATAACAGCGAGCCAAATCCATTATAGGGTTTTATTATCATACGTTAAGGTTTGAAATTGTAAGGCATCGCTTTATAGGATTGCTGTACCTGGTAGTTACTTTAAAATCATATCTATGTCATCAGTGCATACGATTGAAAACGAAAGTTCAGGTGTCTAGGGAAGGTAACATTCACAGAGATACGCGAGATTTTTTGTGACGTTCGGGGATTCCTTTGTGGTTGGATGTTGGTCTGTAAAGGGGATTTAGTCCCGTTGTTGGTCCTTTGTTTATGGTTAGATGGTGAATAATCGTTAGGATGTCATTTGCGTGTCACGTATTATTTATTATATATAATACCTCTTGTAGTAATTATTTGTGCACCATCATGTAGCGCACCGTACTTGCTTATGTCTTGCAATTTAGCCACCCGTTGCGCAAATAAAGCTTTTGATTTTGAAGCTGATTGATCACTGTATTCAATACAATTCTGTACAATCATGTTCTTGGACTCTTGGTCCTGATTACTGATTGCCTGCAGATATTATAATTTGCTATAGTTACGAGCGGTGAACGACTCGCTTAATGGTATTAAACTATGTTTCTTACAAATATGCTTCTATTAACCTTGATCGGATTCCTGGTTGTAAACAGATTGGTAAGAGCTAATTTAACATTATACTGATCTAAGTGTTTTATTATTGGAAGTAGTAATATATAGTTAGCTATTATATAAGTACATGTTTACACAGTGCATGTCTGATGTATTATTTCCTATTTGCAAATGACGTATGATTTTTTTTAACTATCTACCTTAATAAAGAACTCTACTGGTGAGTTGCCAAGTTACTCGTGTAGAAAGAGATTGTCTAATTGATTTCTGTATCATAAAAAGCTTCAGTTTTTGTTTTCTACTCTTTCATTTCATAAGGCCACTTAAGTATTTCAAAATCATTAACCAACTTTGCATAGATATGTATCTATAATCATTGAATCGTAAAATCGGAGAAACTGTTTATTCATCACATTGACATGGTGCGCACACTCAGGCAAAGCGACATGTGTGAGTGAAGTGTGTCTGTATTGCAGCTTATTAGTGTGACAAAGACAGACAACGCATGAGCATCCACTCGAGAAACAGAGAAGAACAGACGTCAACAAGGCTAGCTTTACCTTATATGTATATGATTGTACGTTTTTATTAACTTGATTCGTTATACGGCTCGACATTATAATAATATATGGCTACATACAATCTCAATTCAGACCAATTTTAAGATTATGGTTCGATATGTATATTTTGTATACATATTAAATATTTTTACATGACTAAAAAATATAAAAAAGCGATTTCGTTCTTTTGGTACGCGGTTTACATAAAAACAAAAATGTGTAAGTATAAAAAACAAAGTTGAGTGTATTCATTACGGAACAAAAAATATTGTGAAATGTAATGTTTTGATTTTTGATGTGATTAATCTATAAAGTCTTTTTGATGATTTTGCCGTTGGAATGTCAAATATGTAATTAATAAGTAATTAAACCGTAAACGCTGGCACAGGCCGTGAGCGCAGTGATATGTACTGAAGACGTCTTCTGGGTTCTTTCCGACAAACGCATCATAATTTTTGTAAATTTAGATTGAAATTTATCTTCATATAAAACGATTTGACTTTTAAATTATGCAAAAGGTTATGAGAACAAAAATATTTTACACGTTGTCGGAATAAATTAGGAATCTTACGAAACGCTTGGTTTTATATACATTATATATAACGTGACATTGACAAGAAGTTCTGTTTAATAAGGAAAAAATGTACTAAAATACTTTATAAATGTTCACGTACCTACAGTAGTAATTGACTTGTTTCGTAGGTAAGGTAAGTTCACAGCGAGGAGCTGTACTGTTCGTAATATAAACATTGCTGGTACAGAACCGCAAGGTGGTGTTTTAACTCCTTTTCTGTTTCTATCTTCATAAACTCTATTTCTTCCGTGCTTTTTAGGGGTTTACATTATCAGTATAAAATGTTAGAAAGAATTCTAACATTTTATACTGATAATGTAAACCCCTCATTCGATGTCCTGCTTGGAGGCATAAACAATGCTAATTGGGATCTTAGAAGGGTTTTGGATTGAAGCCACTCCGCATCACAAAAAAATCGTGTTTTATTGTTTGTTTTCCAAAGTGTTCATAACAATCAGGATATTAGATCTAAGGTTACATTTTTACCAACACAACGTAAATCTTTTGTTTTAATGACAACTAACATAATATTATCTCAAAAATTGAGTCACATGTATGTCATTCGTATACGATTTAATTTGAAAGTGGCATTTTTTTTCAATTTTGTTGCAATTTTTTAGATTATAAGTACTATTTTAGTGCTAGTTTATGTGCGATTTTTTTATGATATCAATTGACAGGCCGAGCAATTCGTGCGCCTGATGGTAAGCGACACGCCTGTCCATAACAGTAGGTATATGTTTTCGTAGAGTTCTTATATAAAGTGTAAGCATACTTATACATATAAAGTATAAATTTAAATCGTTACATTCTTTATAAAGTGTAAATATAAATCATAAAATTCTTACTTAAAGTGTACATATAAATTGTAAACTTTTAACATAAAGTGTAAAAATAAATGTTCACGTCTATTATTGTAGATGTTTAGAATTTTCATACAATAATTTTGTGGCATTTCACCTCAGTGTGGGTATAGATGTCGACAAATGCCCTTCCGCCCTTGTTAGTTTTATACTTCACCAAAGAAAATTGTAATCAAAATTATGTTAATAGCTTCAGTAGTTTTGGTTGCTCGTTAATAACTCACTCAGGGACTTGATTTTCCATGAACCATACAAAAGTAAAAAAGTATGCAAGACAAAATTGAAATTGAAATTATTTTATGGTTAGTAAAAAAATAAGAAAGCGCTTTGATATTTGAATTAGGTGCTTCACTATAGAAGGCTATTTCAGAACAAATTTTCAATAAAAATAAAAATATCTTTTAATTTACTTTTACCGAAAATACCACAATTATAACAATACCAAATAGCAAGTTGATAACAGTAATAGCTTCTACGAAGTCCTTATGAACATTTCTACTACCTATAAAAAAAGAGTTATAACAGCACAGTGGGAGAACGATTTCTTTTTAAATAAGAAGTCGATGGTTTGAATCCCTGTGGTGACATGTAACTTTGACGTTAATTTCTAAGTTACCTTTAAGTTATCTTTTTTAAAGTAAATGTACTCGTTCTTGACCACTACCAAGCCCTGGAGCAAAGATACGATCTACAATAGAACGAGCTCGCTCAGTAGATGCCTATTCAGTCGCACCTTAAAGAAACTGGAGTTTTATGTGCTCGGAAGCACAATCGTAGTCAGGGAATTCCATTGCTGGGCTGTGCGCATAATAACAGATGACGAAAAGCGCTTAGTACGCCAGAAGGGAATATCGACCAAGTAAGGAGGATATCCCGCCGTAAATCTGGATGTCCAATGGTAAAATGAGGCGAGCAGGATGTGCTGATGGAGCTCATGGGTACACTCACCGAAATAATATTCTGTAGAAAACAGACAGACAAGCAAGTTTCCTCGCCGGTGGGCTAAAATATGAAGTTTAGATTCGGGCTTATCGTCGCCAATAGTCTCCTGGTTCTGCGTTCAACCGAATCAAGAGCCTCATGTTGATAGTTCTCTGAGTCATCCCACAGATGACTGCAATACTCCATGCAAGATCGACTTTGTCCTTTGTAAAGAGTTAAGAGCTGTCCAGGCATGGAATATCGCTTCACCTTATTAAGGATACTCAGATTTTTGGTTGCAATTTATCATCGAGTATATAACTAGAAATAGAGACGAAATGTCATTTAATTTGTTTGAAAACTATACTGTGACAACTGCGCTCCGATTGGCCAGCACGAATTCGAAACAATTGACGGGTGTCGTCGATTGTGTCACTTCAAATCGACCAGTTAACTTGAGCTTTGCTGTAATGGACGAAGTTGCATAATTACATATTTAATATTTAATTACCGATGAAAATTGATTCCGTTTGTTTTATAATTAGATGTTTTGCTATTTTTTCCCCACACTACCCAATGAAACAGCACGCCATTGTTAGAGATATTACCTTTATTACAATAAATATAGAATATTTTTGGAACATACGGAGACGTAAACACAGTTCAGTTGTTGGCGCTGTCTTAATTTCCGTGCAAACGAGATTTGATATTTATATGTGAAGTATCACTGACGAGTTACCAGAAATGTATGGCCCTTATTTCGTCTTTATTTCTGATTGTATAGTTCATTGACCTACTAACAAATGGACGTCTGGTTCGTGCTAAAAAGTATCCGCATCTATAGGGCGTTAAAATCGCATACATAGCGTCAATCGCGCAACAGTCTTCGTTTGTTCGACTGTAAAATAAAATAATAGCTTGTAAAAATTACTGCAGTAAAGTGTAGAAACAAGATTTTGTATCATATTTTCACTAAACAAATATATTGTGTTGTCATAGTTTTCATTTAAAAGTGTTATTTTGTACAGTTCTAAAGTATTTAATTTATATATAAATTAATCGTAAATATAAATTACAAAAGCAAACAAAATAATCAAATAGCTAACTGTCCTTTTTCTACATATTGAATACGCAAAAGATGGAAGGATGGAATATTTTCTGTAATGTAAATTGTACTCATTGTTGGAAAACCAAATAAATAAATAAATAAATAAATAAATAAAAGGAGACCCGTTACGTTAATTTCAAGAAGCTTATATAAACTTCTTGGTCATTTTCAATTGTTCGAACTATAAGCGATTAAAATATTTATATAATAACAAAGAAACTATAGAGTCGTGTTGATCTTAATCTTATTTTTAAAATGACATTTTATTAAACGTTAGTAATAACTAACAAAATATTGTTGTACTCGTTTTACTGCTTGGGATTACCTATCAGAAGTCAAAAAATACATTTGCCCGCAATAACGTTAGCTCGAATTTTCATAATGTCATATCATTGACTTACAATTATATGGACGTCGGGTCCGCGTTAAAAAGTGTCCGAACTTATAGGGCGTTAAAATCGTATACAGAGCGTCATTCACGCTTTAGTCTTCGTTTGTTCGACTGACAGCGAAACAAGCAAAATTACAATTTAAATTCAACGTTTTAGCTTTTTCACATTCCTTTACATGTCACTACGTTTAAATAGGTTGACTTGGGACATTTTTTTTCTTGGTTTTTGTATTAGACCCGTCGTCCATTTATTTGTAAGTCAATGTGTCGTATGTATTTTTTTAGGAATATTACAAAACAAAAGCTAATTTTGGCTTTGTGTCCTCAAAAAGCCATAATTAACTTTTGTTTTGTTGCATCAAAATTACTTGAAAGCGTAACCGTTTTATTATAAATCGGTTTTCGGAATTACGGACATTTGAGTTTACGTTTAGTTGTAATATCAGTACATTTCTTATAGTACAAGCTTGTTTTCATATTTTTCCAACTCTTTATTATATGTTTTAGTGAATTTGTACAAAATTCGACATAATAATATATATAAAAATTAATTAATAATTACGAGAAAGTTTACTCCATTACTCTTATGTTCAAGTATTTTTCAATCGAAGTTAAATATGGTGCATTTTGTTAAGTTTCCAGTGGAAACTAAATATGGTGTTTTTGGGCCCTTAAATTGTTGCAAGCAAAATTAGGCAGTACTGCAATGACGTTACAACTTAAATTAAATGTCGAGTTCTTAGGTTTTCGCCATTGTTACAGATAGGAAATGAAACTGTTTTTCCGGATTTAAATCGCGTATATTTGTTTTTTCAAACAAACCGACGTTTCGACCATGGGACCTGTAAAGGGCCCGATTTTTAAATTAAATGTTTTAGTTTTTTATATTTCGTTAGATGTCACTACGTTTGTATAGGTTAACTTCGGACATTTTTTAGTGGTTTTTGTATTAGACCCGATGTCCATTTGTTGGTAGGTCAATGGTATAGTCGATGCAATTTGTGCTTTAGATTCTATATTAGCGCCAAAAGTTAAGGTCTGCTATCGTTAAGTTCCAGGCTGTCGGTAGTTTGTGACTATTTAGTAATACCTTCTGCTAACCGTGAAAGACAACTTGTGATGAAACTTGTAAGTCGACGATTCACAACTTTTGAAAACGAGTGGATTCATTGGACCAGTGGTGGTTTATGGCCTAAATTCTTTCCTTAGTGGAGGCCCATGCCCAGCAGTAAAGTCAAATAATCTTTATTGCATAGGTAAGCAAATTACACATGAAATCGTCATACCGATTAAACTCTACTGCTCATTCGTAAGGCAGATTCCCCTGAGAAGAATGAGCAAGAAACTCTAGGGATTGCTCTTTTTTAAATATCATTTAAATACATTTATCATTACAATATTTAATTTAAACATCTTAAATTGAGAATTCTTGAAAAAGCTAAACTGGTCACTACTACAGATTTTTGTCATCCAAGTACGCAGAAGTTGTACAAAGTTTTTTTTCACAATAGTTTTAAACCTCATAATTGGCAAATTTTAAATATCAATCGAGGCATACGCCTCGATGTATACACATTGCCCCATAAATGAATTTGAGACTTTATGAAGACGACTGTTAAGAACAGCTACTTTTTTAACACACACACACGCACGCACGTACGCAAGCACGCACGCACGCACGCACGCACGCACGCACGCACGCACGCACACACACATATACTCAAACACACGACCAATTTTTAAATATTGTCTTAGCAATCTCAAGTAATACATAGGGCACACTATAAGTTTCCAGAACTGGCCACTTACACAAACAATATTTCAAAAGTAATTACACACACACATTTGAATATGGAACTCTTTGGGTGTAGAATACAGTTTGTTTCATCTGATTGTCATTTGTGTTTACATTGTGGCGTCATTTTAGAAATTGGTTGACTACAAATTCAAATTTTTCAAATTCAAAATATTTAATTCAGATAGAAATCCATATTGGTTAGTAATACAAAAACAACTTACACACTAATGTTAGTACCTAATAATAATTACAGGGAAGAGTGTTTATTTGCAACATTCGTTTACAAATAAACACTCTTTTTTGTGTTAACATGAACGCTGGTCCAGCGCTCAAAAAATGAACCCTGGACCCTGCCTGCAATGACGTTCAGGAGGCTGTTACCGCTGCCACGTAATCTGTGCGTTAAGGAGGCCACCCTTTTCCGTAAAATAGCGGGAAACCCATCTACCTGGGCCACGGCGAACATTTCCGAAGCGCTACAGAATCGTGGCAGCCGCAACAGCATCCTGAATACATTATTATAAATAACTCGCAGGGAGCCAAGTGCTTTCTGGGTGTAGTTGACCCATAGGCCGTAAGTGTAAAAGGTCTGGCAGTAAGCTTTAAACAGAGCTAACTTTACGCTATCCGTACATCTTGCAAACCTACGGGCCAACATATTGCCCCGCACTGCCAGCGCCCTACGCTCTCTCTCTAAATCCGTATTATCTTCTAGGGACTCGGTGACCCAGTGCCCTAGGTACTTAAATTTGATAACCCTTTCGAGAGGAGTACCCCCCAAGTAAACCTCAGGGACGCTATCATAACATTTGTTACCAGCTCTGAATACCAGTAACTGGCTTTTGATCGCAAACTACATCACCATAGATTTAACCCGTGAAAATTTTCGTAGTATGATTTTCTACGACTTTAAGTGTAATTTAACAGCTCAGCGGAGCTTCGCTCGGCTTCAAACTGCTTTTGGCGATGAAGCACCATGCAAGACAACTATTTATAGCTGGTTTGCAGAATTCTAACGCGGTCGTGTGAATCTCAGTGACGAATTTCATGATGGCTGCCCGTCCACTGCTGTGATTAACAAAAACATCGATGCTGTGCGCCGTATGATCAAAACAGACAGGCATGTGACATAACATGAGATTCGGGTATCTTTAGGCAAAGGCATGAGTCAAATACAATAAATACTACACTAACATTTGAGTGTGAAAAAGCTGTGCTCTCGGTGAATCTCGTCACTTAGTGCAATGCCATGCTTACCAGATTTAACGAAGGGGCGTCAAATTTGGTGTGGGATATAGTAACAGGCGACGAGACATGGATTTATAGTTACAATACAAAACAAAGCAGCAATCGAGCTTTTGGGTCTTTCAAGATGAGCC
This sequence comes from Hyposmocoma kahamanoa, assembly GCF_003589595.1. NCBI lineage: Eukaryota > Metazoa > Arthropoda > Insecta > Lepidoptera > Cosmopterigidae > Hyposmocoma > Hyposmocoma kahamanoa. The sequence goes on from NW_020653851.1 coordinate 7,930,216, forward strand.
GAAACCAACCAAAGTGGCGCGCGTGCAAAGTGCCTCTAAGCTATGATGATTGCGTCTTTTTTAAATAAAACTGGACACGTGGCTACTGTTGCTTTGGAGAATTGTTGTACCGTGAATAGTGATTGGTACACGACCATTTGTTTGCCGAAAGTTAATGACAAACTCCGTAAAAATAATCGTAAACGCCGTATCGTCTTGCACCACGATAATGCCGGTACTCACACGGCCAGACAGACTAATGGATTTTTGAAGGTGAACAACGTTGACCTGATGAGCTATCCCACGTACTGTCCCTATCTGGCACTTAGTGACTTTCATTTATTTCCAAAAATTAAGAACCAGTCACGCGGTCAACGATTTTGATCACCTGAAGAAGCTGTCGAAGAGTATGAAAAATATGTTTCAGATATTGTCACGGAGGAGTGGCATAAATGTTTTCAAAATTGGTTCATTCGCATGAAAAAGTGCATTAACGCTAACGGAGAATATTTTGAGAAACAATGAATTCATTTCTGACTGACGATGGTGCGCCACACGTATACACTTACATATTCATACTCTTGAGTTATTTAAAAAAACCAGGTTATTATTGTACAACAGTTGTAGTAGGTCTATGTAAATTTAAGTGGCAGAGAGCCTGGAGATTCGCAACACTGGTTTTTTCCTAGAGCAAACACCAGCTCTCTCAAAGGAATCTTTTAATATTAAGTTAATATACCAAAACTTTTGTACTTTGCCTTTGTAGAGAGTAATACACATATTTGTATTTTGTAAAGGTATCTTTGAAATTATCTACTTGTAGTACGATATGTATATGGAGGGTAATTTGTAAAATACAACCTTGCAGGGTTATGTTACAAATATCATAAACTACAACTTTTGTTACATGACTTTTAAATTCATCTGATTTTGCTTTCGTACAAAAATATTATAATAGATCACTCTAGACTGTGATAATTCTATGCGGTAACAAAAGAAAGCACTAGCGTAAATAGCAGTCCGATGCTAAACTCAGGAGCGGGGAGGGGTTGTTGGTTGGTTGGGGCGTTGGGCAGGACGCTTGCACGTTGAAGTTGTGATGATGCGACCTTTTCATCGACATCCTATCTTTTTATCACCCTTTTCTCTGGTTCCTGGCCATTTACTTTCGAAATTTAGAAGAGTTTAGTTCGAAGTGTTAGGACGTGCGTATGGATCCATCACGTAAACTCAACCTCACGTAATCTAACTGTTTTAAAGCATTGGATAAATATATGTATACAGGCCCTTTTGGGGTAAGTGTCTGGACTGTTTGTTAATGTGTAGTAAGAGAGTGTTTTATTTATTTATTTCTTTCTTTCTGTTTGGCATAGCTACAGAATACAAACTGTGAAGATGCTTAAAGTTAACATGATTACAATAGGACTAAATTAGTATTCCTATGGCAGCCATACACGGCATTTGCGAACGAATAAAGTACTTACAAATTAACAGACAATTGAACATAATAAATAAATTGCACTTAAAAACAATAGCAAAAAATCATGTTACACGTACATAAAAACAATGAGATTCTTAACTATCCATCATATTCAGCTTCTCCTTACAAATATTTAAATAAGCTCTGGCGACTATGGGAGAATAAGTCCAAATCTTTAGAAAAGTTGTTATGAGCTCTAAACATGCGAAAATAGGATCATTATATGACACATTGTTATTGGTACATGGCAGAGAAAAGTTAATTGGGTACGTTTACTGCCAATCTTAAATAAGGCGTGGCTTAAGATCTCACTTGTTTATAGTTTATTTCAAAGTTGATAATTTTATACAATGTAGAATAGTCTAGTATCACACGTCTGTACTGAAGAGGGTGTACATTAAAATATTTGAGTCTTGTTTCGTAAGTATCACTCTATTAATAAAACGTAACATTCTGTATGCTTTGGCAACAATGTGGTCATATTGTGTCGAAAAATTAAGTTTAGAGTCAAGCCTAAAACCAAGATCATTGACCCTGTCCTGTCGCGTTAGTACTTAGTTTTTATTGTACTGGTATTCGGTAATAGTCTTTTTTTGGTGAATATAATAATGTGGCATTTAGTAACATTTAAGTACATTTTGTTTCTTACACACCATTTGCATATACGGTCTAAATCACACTGCAAAACGGCTCAGTCATGTACCGATTTTATTTCGCAATAATTTTAAGTCATCAGCATAAGCTAAACAGGGGCAAGAAATGGAATCCACAAGATCATTTATAAGTAATACAAACAGAAGAGGACCTAAATTAGAGCCCTGAAGCATGCCTGATGTAGGTTCAAAAGGAACGGACTCGTAACCGTAGTAAACCAACGCAAAAGCGAGCCATGAATATCAAGGTGATGAGTTTTCTGACAAAGAATCGCGTGATCAACCTTGTCAAAGGCTTTAGCGAAATCTGTGTATAAAGAATCAACTTGAGAACGTTCATTAAACGCTATGTTTAAGTAATGCACATACGTTAAGAGGTTAGAAGTAGTAGAGCGGCCTCTAATAAAACCATGCTGCCGAGGACTGTTCAGATGCTTTAGGTGAAAATTCAAGCGTTCAAGTACCAAGGTTTTATAACAGATGCAAAGTGTCTAGCAAATAAGTTAGTCATAGTACAGCCAGAATGTGCAGTATCATTTTTGTGGTACATTTGTTGCGGTAAGTTATTAATAATTCTTTTAGATTTAACATATCTTCAAAAGACTTTGATGTCATATTTAATGCTTGTCTCGATACTGGTAACATAAGTCTTAAAACATTCCTGCAAAACGAACTTCGCCCTGGACCTAAGTATTGAAAATGTATCGAAATCTCGTCGATTGCCATATTTTTTTGTGAACTTTTTGTGAAATTTATTTTTTTCGTTTAAAATTTTTATTAAACAGCGGGAAAACCAAGTGGGCTACATATTTTTAGAGTAAATTTTTGGTATGTGCTTCTCAATGACTTGCCATAAATGGTTATAGAACTTAAGCACAAAATCGTCGCAACTGAGGATTTGAACTCACTTTGAATTGTAAAATTATGTCAAGTGGAGGGTAGTAATCATCACAGCGACTCAATGCTTGCTATTCAATAACACTGCACGACATGTCAGCCTGCACGAACACTAGGTCCAAAATTTTATTGTGCTTATTAACGTAAAGTTAGATTGGGTCATATTAGTTCTGTTAATAAAATCAGTTAGAGCGCAAATTCTACGGTTAGTATTTTTAGTAGCACATGTTGTAAGCCAGTCGACATCGGATAAGTTAAAGTTTCCAGCAATAAGTGTGCAAGAATTTGATGATGTCATAATAATACGCTCACTGATATCCAAAATTGCGATATAATGCATGTCACTGATGTACGAGGGCAAATAAAAGTACAAATATTAAGTTAAAATTGTGGAAATGTGTGGTAACCCAAACGTCTTCCATGGAAGAGTGCCACCTGGACATTTCGGAACTTAAGAAAGTTTTTCTCACGGCAATGAGAACCCCAGCACCGTGTGACTTATTGTATTTATCTTTGAACTCATATGAACGATCCCAGCGATAAATAGTGTATCTACTATCAAATAACTCAAAGGACAATACTGAATCATGATGTCACGTTTCACATAAACAAATTACGTCATAATTAGCAGTTAAAACTGAATTTCATATTTCCAAAGTTTTTGTGTTTACTCCTCTTATATTTTGGTAAAAAATAGACAGTCTATCCATAATTAATTTGGAAGTAAGCAAATGAGATAGTAACATATAGATAAAATAGCCATAAAATTAAGTATTAAGTGTTAAGTATGCGTATCAATTATTCTGTTGTACCTGTTTTTATATTGTTTATTTTTTTACAGCCTGTTCCTTTTCCTTTCCTCTTGTTTACCTTTACCTCTGACTATACAACAAATTTGTGTGGACCAAGTCACCATTTCATTTCTCCCTATACGTGGTTTATGACCTTTTCAAAGTTACTGGTTTACTACAAAATACAGACCTAAAAAGTATTAAATAATACAACAGAAAATAAAAGTTTATTTTTGATAACTTTATTATGTTTTTAAAAAGGTCAAGGAACAAAAGGTGTTGTTTATTATGTTAGTAATATAGTCCTGCGAGGTTATTAGTAAATTTGCAAATAAACCTATGTATTATATACGCTTATATGCTTATTTACTAGTAGGTACATCACGGTAAACCTTGGTTTTGATTAAAATTTATAACGTCACTAATAATGCGACGCGTAAGATTTTTACGTGCTTGAATCGAAGTGTAAATTAACTTGACATAAATTGCGGTTGCCAGATGTCCGCCATCGCCAGAGGTACAATAGCACTGTTAATTAGTAAAATAATACGACGTGTACCAATGTTTTCGACATTTCTCTCTTGCGTTTAGATATTCTATATATTCACGTGAATGATTCAATATGACAAAAATTAAAAATGTGTTTTGAGTACAGGGTCAAGAGCACGTCAACGTTTAAAATTTAAATTAAGCCGCTTGCGAAAAGGAATGTCCAAAGTGCCAAGTTTGATTTGCTCTGGATTGTAACGAAAAATATTTTTTAATTTAAATTGCCTTTTATATGCAAAGAATTATATCGATGCTTTACAAGAATAGCGGCCCAAATAAAAATAGTTCATTTTTTGACTTATTATGCGTGTATTCAGAATGTGTTAAATTTTATTGTGAATGTGACACCGAATTTTCCATTAGTTAAAATAATCACGTGACACCATTGGGCCGGTATACGATTGTCGGCTTTGTTCGCCAGATACGCGTCAGGTTTTTTAAACTATCTTCCTTATTCTAGAAAGCCATCGCCCGTCAAACAGTGGCAATATCAGATTTATAATAAAACAAATGTTTCCTCGTCTAACCCTCTACAGGGCAGTTTTTGTTTCGCAACGAATAAAATTGTTTACTTAAAAAAATATCGAAATAATACAAAAATATATATGTATAGAATAAATAAATAAATAAATAAGTAAAAATATATATATAGCCAAATAGGCAGGTAGGTGATATAAGTATAGTTCATTCATTCAATGCCCTGGTAGCCTAATGATTTGACCTATGTCTCTCAAACAGAGGCCGTGATTTCGAATCCAGGCTGAGTTTTTCGGAATATATGTGTGAAATTTAATTCAAAATTTACCATGACCGTTTCGGTAAGCGGTGGGATGTATATATAAACGGGTTGATGATGACGATGATCACTATTGAACACAGGTATTTGTTCTCCGACTTATTTCCAATTGCATTTTCCTCATCTGTAATTATACTTCATTCGTCAATTGAATTCCAATTAGATTATTTTGTATCCAGTGATGGGCAGTGCGTTAAAACCCAATCAATACGCTTGAGTTTTAACCCATGTCTGCCCAAAGTCGTGTGCAGAAACGGCTAACACGGAATTTGGTATTAATTCCATACTTATTACAAATTTCGACGAAAAATCTTATTTAGTTTTATTTATGTATTTATTAGATTATTTAGTTTTTTTTAAATTTATGTATTTATTAATGGCTCGTCGAAATAGAATATTATTATTATTTATAGTCTTAATACTTAGGTTTTCGCGATTGTTACACATAGGAAATGGAACTATTTTTCCGCATTTAAATCGCGTATATTTGTTTTTTCAAACAAACCAACGTTTCGGGCCCTTTACAGGTCCCATGGCAACCGTGACCATGGGACCTGAAAACGTGGCCCGAAACGTTGGTTAAAATAAATATACGCAATTTCTTATCTCTTATATCTTAGTATTATCATAAAAGTTTACACGAAAAAAAGGCTACGAAGCTTACATAAATATGTCTTATCAATCGCGCATAGACAACATTTAAAATGTAAAAAAAAATTATGAAACGTGAAAGCAATTTTTGGAAAATAAATTTAAAAAATGGATGGAATGGAAAGGATTCAGTTGATTGCTCGATACTGACGGATAATGAAAGTCATTGTTATTACTACTACGCGTTATATCCTTGCAGTTCACCATTATGTCGTGTAAAGGTTGTACATTCTCTCGTATTATGTACCTTGATATAGAGTCGAGCAGGGTGTACGCACTGACATGGCACTGCGCAGGGGCCGAATTGGACATTGCCACGGTGCAAGGGCGCACCTCTCACTCACGTCACTCTTTTGGATGCCGACGTAATTATTAAGATACCTGAAATGTATCTCCGATATTTATTAGTTGACTTTGAAACAAATTAGGGGCAATTAATAGAAACTTGAGGAGTAAAATTCTTGCACGAAATACATTCATTACATTCCTATTTCTTATATCCTTTAAAGTTAAGGATCACAAATTTGCGCTCTCATCTGTATAAATTAACAGTAATTAGTTCAATAACACAAATTATCATCTTAAACTATTTAAATATTTATAATAGTATTATTATGTGTTTATGGGTATATTTACTTTTAAACTCCCTTGAAGAAAAGGAAAACTAAAACCACGTTACACTTTTAAACTCCCTTGAAGAAAAGGAAAACTAAAACCACGTTACAGCCCGATCATTCTTGCTACTCGGACATTGAGCATCGAAAATTTTGTGTTTTGGATTTTTCAATACTAACCAATGCACAAACTTTGTACGTCTTATCTTTTGAATTTAATGCAATCTATAGTCGTTGTCCTCGATCATTAAGTGAATTCCTCGAGTACATTGAAAAAAGAAAGGTTTTAAGGAGCGATATGGAAGAGTTTTTTGCAGCGAGTGCCGTGCGCGCCGCCATGCACATACAAGGAGTCGCAATCCGCCACGTCCACCGCGCTGCGATGTAAATGATCCCCTTGAATAATGTATCCCATTCGTGGCCGGCCTCTCCACCACTTGCAAATAAGGCACATGGCAATCTACCGTTACTCGTAACTATACGCCTCTTGCCAACACTCATAAGCAAATTGTAGTTGAGACAAAACCTTAATATTCTTCCAAATTTCCGCAAGGGTCCAGAGTCGCTGGAACACATTAGAGATTATCTCACTTAACTCGCGTGTGATACGGGAACAAGATAAACGCTCGTACGTACAATTTCGCTGTTGTATCGACCGCCGTTGAGTTCATGGTTTCTGACGAACACGTGGATACGTGTTACTTTGTTTGTCTTTTACACAACAATACCAAACACCTAGCTACCTAACTTTTAATTAGATCATATGAAAGTAATGTGATATGATATGAGTGGTGAATAGACGGTGTTGACATATCTCTGACGGACAGATTTGTCTTACGTATTTTGGACGCCGATAATGACAATATAAAACCAAAAAATTAATATGATACATCCAAGATGTTTTTTAAAGCTGTAGGTATATTTAATGATCATGTGTAGTGTTTTTTTGTGTTCATGCTGAGGTAAACAACAAAAAACCAGCGACACGGAACGTTAATAAAACAATAGCGTTAATTCGTAACTAGCGATGATTTGATAAACGACGTGACACTGAATAGTTACTTAGAGCAACCGCTTGTGCTTAAGTGAACTATGTACGGCGTAAGTAATTTAACTTAAGCGAACTGCGTGGCATTACTACGACCAAGCTTGACATCGATCTAGCTCACCGTCTCCACTCCCTAGTCATTACAAGATAGTTAAAAGACTTCTGCAAACAGAACTGTCTATGATCTCAGCGAGTTGCTATTTGGCATTAATGTCGATGTAAGCGTTCAACCTGCTTACATATTAGGTATTCGTTTAGAGTCAAATCGCATGAGATATGCCCTAGCGGCGGTCTTGAATACCGCCAGTGTTATTAGATACATAGACGTTGTGGCGAGAGGCTTTGAATGGTTTATGTGCAGAAGATAATGGACTCTACAGCGGTTGTGTTAGGCCTGAGAATGGTGAGAAGGCGTGGATAGGTTGTGCGAGCGGGTCACGACTAAGTCGCACGCGCGTTCGTGACCTTGCCGCGCGCGCCGCTCAGAGGTCACACTCTTGTGTTGATGCGCTAGCGACTATACCACGCTTTCCTTAAGCTCGTTGCACATCGCTTACTTTGTTCTAGCACGAGGTATGTTAATAGCTCATTGAAGTTTACAATACGAGCGTACGTCCATGGTTCTTGAAAAGACATTTTCTCTTGTAATGGTTAAGTCAGAATAAAGCTGTTACTCTTAGTTCGTTATTCTTAGATCCTATGCTTTTTACATAGTTGCTTATAAAAATAGTTTCATATAAACATTAATACTCAGTTTTATTTCTTATTTGTTATCTGTTCTTCTAATCAACAAACAAGCACTCTATCTCTGCTACCGTTACGGTCCATTGTTGTAATTGCATAATGTAATATTAGATATTTGACAAGCGAGTGCCACTGGGCACAGCAGTCTTTAGGCACGTATATTGATAGTTATCTGGAGGATTGTGCAACGGACTTAAGCTCAACCCGAGCTTCAACCGACGACAACAGACGGTTTGGCTTGAGAAGTGCAACACATGTGCTCATTATATTGCCATCACTTTGGTTACACAACCGCTGTGATTCATCACGGTCATAATCCAGAAAACTAGTCAAGTCTTCATGAGCACGACCACGTGAAATAATTATCGCTCTTCATATAGTTTTAATTTTATAACATGTAAAGCTCATGTAAATACATAGGAAATATATATGTAATTGATGTTATTTGTTAAGTAGAGATATTTGTAATCTCAGTTTAACAATTCCCACAGAGAGAAACTATGAATGGCGGCTGTATTTATAATACCGAAGAGACAGATTTACACGAGTAATAGGGGAAAAGGCTCCGTGGAATGAGAAATTCCGCCATAACAGGGCGTTGCAGACTTTCTCCGGTGGTGACTCTCACTCGATGCGTCTGTGCAGCACCCTTTAAAATATGCAGTTAATGCATTTACCAAGCGATACTTACGTATTAGTTATGCATTTAAGTGTATTGCAGTGCATTTATTTAATTTTGTTATTTTTCAGTGCTGCGGTTTTTTTATGTAATGGCAATTAATCGATAATAAAATCAGACTTAAAATATTTTAGAAACTGAGTTTCGATTTGAGATATTATTACCTTTTGTAAAAATAATGTGACGTTTGACCACCCGCCATCGTAAAGTCGATCCTTGAACTTTAATAATGTATTTGATCGTCTAATAGGTTATTAAATTCCTAATTAAAATTTATATTATATTACGTCACGTCTAATTGGGTCTGATCTCTTTCTTTTCTAACTAATTGTATACCGCACTGAGATGTTATATGTTCTGTACCCAATAAAAGTTATGGTAAAATTTTATATTACAAAAACTCGATTCAGATAATAAAAATCAAGGTCCAGAATGTGTAGCGCAATCTTATTTTTATTTTCACAAAGAAGGTGAATAAATCGTGTAGAAAGATCATTTACGTAACTTGAACAAAATCCTTACTTGGACAAAAGTTGTAATGAGGGCCAGAGATGGATATCTGTCGATACAAGTTACTTGCGTAAATGTTCCTCATTAGACATTATAAGATCAATTTGTATCAACGCCACGTAGAAGAATTCCAAATACATCGGTATTTATTACTCATTATCCTGAGAGAACTGCAAACATTCTCAGGAAACTAGAAGTTGATAAGTTTTATACATTCTACATTTAAAATATTTCGCAGTAAACATTTTTATTTTACGTTTCACTTAGATTTCAAAATGAACGTTAAAAACAAAGATACATCGGAAAGAGTACTTTAATTAACATCTAGATACTTTGTTATTTCAATGCTTTTGTTTTCATTCATTGTGGACGTGGTAGTTTAATAAGTTTGCCATCCATAGGCAATTTAACATCGATTAACGCCGGTTACCACAAATTACCGTACGCCCGGTCTTGTCATAACAATAATAGCATTTTATATATGCGATCAAGCCCCTCTGCAGGTGGTGTCTACATCCAAATAAATTGACTTCACGCCCATAAGCATAGGAAATTCTCATTGTACGCTGTCTTTTATTGAATATACAATTTTCCTTTAATGTGATATCACACACTTGATTTATTTACTCTATTAACCAAATCAAAATTAAAGTACAATAACATACTTCAATTTTAGTGACCATGGCCTTTGGCGAATTCAGAATACAAGAAAACGCGCAATAAACAAATAAACATACATTTCATATAGAACATGCGAGAGCTTCGAGTTTTGTGTATTAGTAGATAGTGGTTAGAGATGTAATCGCAGAAGTCGTATTCTTGTCGTTAAACTGTAGGTTCGAGACAGGCGCACGCATGTTATTATCATCGGCTAACGTAAAATTTTATTAAACATACCCAATCATGCATCGGATGCCGATGTGATGACTACTTGTGCATGAAAAGCAGTCATTTCTAAGGATAAGGATGTAAGTTGACCTCGAGCTGCGGGCTACTGTTTGTAATTTCATAGAAAGTGGTGTCTTAAGTCGCTACATGATTAGCGTAGTATCTCCAGTCTTAGTGTGTGTAAAAAAAAACTGATACTCACATACACATTTTATATTAAAAAGTAACAGTACTATATGATAATTATTTAACAGTGTAAAATCAATGTAATGTATATTATGCCTTGCTGTTAATGTGCGCATTCGATCATATAAACGACGTAGCAACGCTGCGAGTACGACCTTTTCATCTCATTAACTGTAAAGTATTTTTACATTGCCTTATGGTCTTTATGTGACCGCTTAAATAATGTAATTGGTGTCGTCCAATTCCTATGAAATTGTTCTCGTCATGGTTATTCCAGGGCACGATTTCTATTTTCAGTCTTAGATTATCAGAGTTGCATTAGGGAAAGATTAAAAAAGCTTCGCCTCGCAGAGCGGATGGCTAGTGCTATTAAATCTAATTGGCTACTAATTTGAAATTCAAATATGATTAGCTGCTGAGGAGGCGAGCACTTAAGAAAAGGGGATTCCGGTGAGGAGTTACCATTATGGAAACACTGATTGAGTGCGCGTTCTTGTCATTTTGATCGCGCGGTGCGTATATGTGCACCTACGACTTTATAAGGATAATGGATTCTAGCAAAATCTTGTCATTTCCTTAGCATAATGAACAATATTAAGAGGCCCGCTAAGTGTAATTGGGGCCTGAGCAGCAAAGTGCTCGGTTTATGCGGCCGCATAATTACGTATAATAGGCGACTTTTGCAACATACGCGTACTCAGAATGTTTAACTCCCTGAGACAGAAGTTTTGAAACGGTGTGTAATTATGAGATAAAGGTGTACATTATACGATTAACTTAAACATCAGTATTGTATTTTCCCGTTCGACGGTTACGACCATCTAGGTTTTAAAGGGAACAAAAAATACAAAATCCGAAAGCTCGTCGCCATATAACCTTAAATTGTCGTTAAGTGTCGTCTAATTAGAACCTTAAATTTAAGTTTGTGGAATGAGAAATTACTCTTTGAAATTACTTAAAATTTTCTCTTTAAATATCTGTCAAGAAGTCTTTCACAGAACGTCTATCTGCCAGATTAATGAGACAAAAATGTCGACCTGTCCCTTTTTCGTTTCTTTTTTAGTCTGTAAAACCAAAAAACAATTTTTAAATACACATGAAAAGAAGCATAAAAATTGTAATTAACCTTTACTTAAGCTTCGAATATAAGTTTATTTTTTATGATATCATGCTTTAACGGGAAAAAGGATATAGATTACGTTATGAAATGTGAAATAAAATTAGAACTTGAATACTTTCGTCCGGACGTAATTTAATTGCGTCTGTTGCTACGTCTTGGTATCCATTAATTATGTATGGGATTCGTTAAACTTATTAAGTTGCTATGGAGTAATGAGTTTTTTGTGTCAACGACGAGTATAAAACATGTCGTGCATCCAAATCTACAATATATTAATAAGTGACTATTTTTATAAAGGCAGAAAAAGATCTTGGAAATAAATATTAATTAGTATGGTTGTTACTGTGTGTTTCGTGTATGTCTATACCTCGATATAGTAGAGCATATAATAGCTCCGGAAGTACTAATTAACTGTTACCGAAATTACACAAGGCCTTTTCAAGTCCTTGATTGTTGAGCGGCGAAACAAGCAAGTTAACGAGATGGTAGGCGGTCCATGTCAATTTTGTCTTTTTGTGCATGGCCCGCATTTTATTTAAAACAATAGTGGACGTGGCCAGCATACGGCGGCGACAGCGACAGACTTGTCTTCGTCTGCCAATCAATGGCCAGCTTGCAATTTCTTGTACGTTTTATGTGGTTGTTAAGTTAACTGAGATACTCAAACAGATGGACGCTTTATCAGATAGAGTTCGTACCACTATTTTAATATAAAACATATTTTTATTCTCTCAAGACCATGCTATCAAAAAATGTCGAGCGGTCTTTTTCGTTTTATTGAATTGGTGAACATATAGATTGAAAAACACGTGCATATTGTTTTGTAGAGTCACGGCGGCGTGGCGCGGTGACGACTACGGCTCCGGAAATGTTATGCCAGTCTTTAAATAGATGTCACTACTAAGCGCTCTTGTAATGCTAATGCCGATCTTCTGTGCTAGGTGGCGCTAGTTAACACGTTTGATTGTTTAAATTTTGACTTTTAAAATTTAAGTAAATGAGTGAATATTATAATCAGAAACATAATGATGACATGAAACATTATATTCATTCATTATATTTTTTAATTTGTAAATAGGTAAGAAGCGAACTAGACAGTAGTAGTATTGAAATTAATTTAACTGAACTTCACGTTTTCTTCGTAGTTATCATATCCATCGCGTTATTGACCTTAATCTTTACAATTTATGGTCATTCGGTACAGACTACCATAAACGTTTTATTGACAGTCGTTATTTGAACTCGCGGATAAGACGGTTTATAGAGTTTTGCCGTTCGTATTTATCCTCCGCGTTATCGCACCGCGAACTGATTTTTACAATATTAAATTTACTATCGTTACTAAATTTGACGATTGCATAATAACTGGACTTAATTTATGCTCGTGTTAAATATCATCGAAAACATACTTCAGCCCAGGAAATTATTGACATACCGAAAATAGTAGCGGCCGCAACGTCTGAACAAAAATAAGTCACGGCACAAAGAGATGGACAAAACAAATTTTGAAACAAACGATATGTGTGTTAACGGTGCATTGCTGAATATCATATTATATTATGAGGACAATAAGATTTCGTTAGAAAAGGTTCTTTTAAATGCAATGCAATCGATGCAAAGTGATCGTTTTCATATAAACACGAAAGTTATGAGGAACTTTTATTGGTCCAGCTACGTCCTTGTATTAATGAAGTTCAATGGAAAATATCATGTTTCAACTGTTATTTCAAAGATATTTTGTGCGATACAGCGTGGTATTTCCTCATTGAGTCGCAGAAATATCAGTGCACCACTATCTTTATTGTCAATTTTAGGGTTCCATCTGAAGGGTTATATTTTTAAAGCCATTACGTGTCTTGAAGTACTGGAAATACATTTCCATATTACGGCGATAATAATTTTTAGCATTAAACTTTTTGTAATACTCGAACGACGGTTGTATTAAATTATTTATATTGATTTTACAGAGAGCACTGTTAATTTTTTTTTATAATGTCAAGTGACGGAACGAACAAGTCGTGCGCCTGATGGTTGAATGGATACTCCTGTCCATAACAGTTGCAGTGCCACTCAGAGCTTTAAATCACAAAGATCTGAGGGGCATTGCCACTGCGCCCGTCACCCTTAGACATAAATTGACAAGCCCCATGTGCCTGTAATTTCACCATACCCTTACCCTTTTAAACAGGACCGCAGTAATGCTAACATTACTGCTTGGCGGCAGAAATAGGTAAAGTAGCAGTACTTCCCTGGATGAACTCTTTCGTAACGAGCTCTACTGCTGCAAAATAATACAAAGGATTTTAAATTTTTCCTGTTTTACGGATAATTGTATAACTCAAAGTTGCTTCTACGTATATATCGCCATATCTTCATAGCCTATCCCACCATAGCCTGCCTGTCGTTTCGGAGATTGAAATCAAACAAATTTTGCGTACCTGTGCAATTTTGGCTTGCCGTCGTTCACCTTTTCTCTGTTTTTCCTCTCCACTCTATAAAAATTGCGACTTGTAAACATTGCATACTTACCAAGACGCACGAATAAGGCACGAAGGCAGTGCAGTCACGTTTCCCATTGTCTGTGAGCGGCAGATAAAAACACCGAGAGCTAATAATTAGTTTCAGCAGTGCGCTGTGCACAAGAAGCTTAATTAGCTTCGTAAAACAATCACCAGCTTAATCAGCGGTGTAAAACAATTTTATAAATGCTTGCTTAATATTAATAATGTATGTAATTCATAATTATGTCCTTTTAATTTAATACGATGACTATGTGCCTATTGTGATACAATTCTTATTTATACATACAAAGTCAAAGTATATGTATGTAGACATTTTGAGTATTTACAATTTGACAAATAACTGAAAACTTACCTAAAAAAGAAATAATGAAGAAACGTATATTTATCAAATAAATGAAACTACAATATATGAATAAACAGATACAATTTAATGAAATCATATCTACCTTAAGTCCTACTCGCCATACAATCCTTCCATTTTTGCAACTAAATAATTATTCTAGTTTGATCTAAGCACCTAAAACATTTTTAACCAATGAAATTGACCTTATTGTACATAAAGGTAGGCTGTATAATTAATAGTTTATACTTATTACATTTACGTAGTTATTCAACGTTTATATGAAATATAATTATTTCGAATTTTCATTGTTTTCGAATGACAGCAGAACATTAAACTGCTAACTTGGCTTGGAATATTTGACAGCTTTTAGATTTACAGTTAATTAGTAAGTTCCTTTGCAATGGTTTACGAAAACATTGCAAAGGTTTGCAGTACCGTTGTTAATTATTATTAATAATTATCACTGTTTCCAGCACATTATAATTCATAAAAGAGGTTTTTGAAACATTTAATATATTTAAATAGACGATTGTTATCTGTCTTATATGGTTTTGATCTCGATTGTATGTCATTGTGGGAGGTGCCATTTGTAATGTCGAGTGCAAAGTGTTTGCGCTGGCGCATGTCGCGTATCAGCTTGATCGGTGCACTGATAGGTCAAAGCAAGCACGCGAGCGCACCACGTCCATGGTTCTGAGTATTGCTTAATCCTCGGTCTGCCCTTCGAGCTAATTTACTCCGAGCATAAATCTCCGAGGATCGAGCACCGTACCTTGTCGCCATTCGTCACCGTTGTACGGCCGTTGGCTGAAAAACGAACGTGATTCGGTTATTACAACGCACTAAACGAACCACTTAGATGGCTCATTAAATAAATTTATACCATTCGATAGTGATTCGTTACGATTGCAAGTTGACAGAGAGCTTTTATTTATCGCGTATGTATTCACGAAATTTTTCACATAAACACTCTTTCGGCACAAGTGCGCCCGAGTTTAGTACCTTACCGTAGGCGGTCGTCGATTATATGCAAATTGTTATGAATGTAAGTAATAGAAATCGAGAGATCGAAGCATCTACGCGTCGTTTCAGTCCGCCCAGAATAATTGCGTGACTAAATTCCCTGACGTAGATTCTGTATCAGTCTCGCAATTCATTCACGTCGACGCTGCTTTGTAATTAATGATACTACATATTAGAAACCAATTCGTTTGGGGTCGATACCAAGTGCTCTCGATATAAATCTTGTAATATTCTCTGCAGAACTCCGAGTATCAATTAAGATGGTGTTAAATAATAAATACATTTTTTTTCTATTGTCAGCATCATCTATGTGATGTAAATGGCCAGTATCAATATTTCACGAGTGCGTAATTACATGATAAATGTAATTTAGGTACCTGATGAAATTCCTTTCGCATTATAGGTCACAGGGTATGTGCAGGTGATCGTAATTCTCAGTCAGCACTAACTACTATTGCCTCTGTGCCTGTATCCATGACTTGCGACTTGACCGTACAGGGTCACTATAAATATCGTTCTCTCGAGTCCCGTTTAAATTCCCTATACCTTACACATATGTCTTTTATCTGTCGACTTTGTGGCTAACGAGCAACAAAATTAAGACCGACTTATTAATACTATACCTTTGTAAAGCTGTTGTTAAGATGAAGCAAGTGGAGCTAGCATTTTTGACTAATTATGGTATATTGCCCAAATTACCTCTACAAGTTTTATCACTCTCTCACGGTCGAAGTTTTCTAACGGCCATCACTATCTTTAATTAGCTTCCAAAATAGAGCCTCCATAAATTTTATAGCAACATGGAGGTGTAATGTAGCGTCGATAGAGGCCCGGTGTACGCCGCGCTCGCCTGCGGCGTTCATTTGGGTATCACAATTTTACGATAGCGTTTATGATTGATTAATCAGTGAGCCTAAAGTTGATCGCTTCCGGAGTTGATCTTGTGATTGCAAAAGAGATGCGGCACATATATTTTGACAAGCTTGTCTATATAACCATTGTAATTTGGTTACAATTGCTCCGTCCGACCTTTCGTGATTGAATCTCACGTTAGATATATTAGTATTGTTCGTAACGAAAACTTTCCTCCCATAGATAAATTAATATCATAATGCATCTGTTTACGTTTTGACGTAGTTACGTACCTTGGATTACATCTTAAATTATAATAATGAATCAATTTCTTAGGTTTTCGCGATTGCTACATATTTAAAATGAAACAATTTAGTTTTTGAAACTAAATCACTTATATTTATTTTCACCTCACTAGCTCGGAAAGGCTTCCTTTCTCATTATAAATCTGCGCGCAAAAGCGTTTTTTTCACGTTAGGGTGGAAAAGGTTTTTGAAATTCGAACTTGACGATGGACTGTGGTGCACCTAACTTTTTCTTCCAATGAAAAAAAACATAATGACACGTTAACTACGCGCTTTATCGTACATTATACATGTAATATAAATCCGTTGGTATAATATATTTTATTCTTATTATTGTTGACATTAAATTGACAACGATAAGAAATTCTGTTTATTAAAACTGGTTTGTTATAGTTCAACTGCTTTTCTTTCATCTACATTTTGCTCGCTACAGTGAGGTGAAAATTTGTGTGTTTCGCTCGGCAGCAAAGTTGTTTTGCGTCTCGTGCCTTGAAACCCTTGCTATGTTCAGGATTTTTTTTATAACATCAAGTGCCAGTGAGAACAAGTCTTGCGCCTGATGGTAAGCTACACGCCGGTCCATAACAGTTACAGTGCCACTCAGAGCGTTAAATTGCAAAGATCTGAGGAACACTACCACTGCGCCCTAATCTCCTAATCTAATTTCACCAGCACCATTACCCTTCAAAACGGGCACACGGTAATGCTGATATTACTGCTCGGCGGCAGAAATAGGTGAGGTGGGGCAGTATTACCCTGAACGAACTCTTTTACAAGGAGCTCTACTGCTACTAAATTATAAATAATTCTATATATATAACCTCAGTATCATTCGATTGCTCAGGTTTCAGTACAAGCATTCGCGTCAAACCATAACTTTGCAGCCTTGCATAAGAAATAACTATTTTTTATAAATAAATCAACTTTTCGATCTACGATATGTGTCATGCTTTGTTGAACTTTACATTTTGTATGGTAAATTGTACGTACTAAGATAAATCATGTAGCGCTGCAAAAAATTCGCTAATCACTAATATGTCTTTCGTTTGCCTAATATGTATGTTAAGAACTTATGACATAACTAGATTGATTGTTCGTGACGCGGTAGTTTATAACAATTCACGCCAGTATAAAGTGCGATTAAAATTGGGTGGGCACTGCACGATTTCCAGTACAAGCGTATAATGCAACTGTCATGCGAGTAGGTAAGTCGTAAATAATTGAGTTCAAACACAGCGAGAGATAAAGATCGAACTTCGAGGGTATAGGCACGGGTATTTAAACGGAATAACGGTGGTTCTTAAATGAGTGACGGCAAATACTTCGACTGCATTTATATTTATGCCAAACGATATCTTTAAAGACATTTACTACTTTAGCGTGCGTTAGGTCATTTATGTGCATCTTGAAATTATTTTAAAACTCATAATTAAATAAAAGATTTTCTTAATTGTACCGCACCTAAGTGTGTCGTTAAAGATATTTACTACTTTTATGTTAAGTCTACTTTTATATTATGTATGTGCAAATTAAAATTATTTTAGAACTTTTAATTAATATAAAATATTTTCGAAATTGTACCACATCTAAGTGTTATATTGCTAGCATTATACGTTTGAAGAAAAAATAGAAACCGGGACCTAGAAAAACTCATAAATGTCGAAGTATTTGAGTAAATGTCTGTTACTGTTAAGTTATACGTCTTGGTTTCTAAGAAAGCTTAAGATGTGTGCTGTCTGATACGCTGCAATGTTAGGCACCGCATTGTGTGCCGCACCAATTTTCGTTGACCCTGGATACGGTATCTTTGATGGACAAAAATTACATAGTAGAGAATGTTGATATCACTTGAGAATCTGGCCGTATAATATTGCAATAGCCATTACAGACACCGTAGCATCTTCGAAGTGGCTCGTAAAAGCGTCACACAGCTACTACAAACGCAATTTAGCGGTACCCGGAAAGAGTTGATGTTGATCTGCAGATGTATGTGTTGAGTTGTCACCGCACAGTTTTTTCTGGTTAAGATGTACTGAAAACTTATATCATAATTATTGAATACAAGATCCAATGCCGTCCAGCTTAGATATTTTGAGATGTATCTACCGATTGGTATCTCTCCTCGTAAAGCTTTCGTACGTAACACTTGTGAGGAACATTGCGGTGGATACTTTTATTGTCCGACATAACTTGATTTCGCATTTATCGCAATTTTGTTTTTTTATGAGGTCAGTGTTGTTTACATCGATATTGCGAGATATTATTCAGTATTATTATTATTATTTATAATATCAAGTGACCGGATGAGCATGTCGTGCTCCTGATGGTAAGCTACACGTCTGTCCATAACAGTTGCAGTGCCACACAGAGCTTTAAATCGCAAAGATCTGAAGGGCACTGCCACTGCGCTTGTCACCGTGAGATATGAAGTTGACAAGTCCCATGTGCATGTAATTTCACCACCACTCTTATCCTTCAAAACCGGAACGCAGTAATGCTAACATTACTGCTTGGCGGCAGAAATAGGTAAGGTGGCAGTACTTCCCTGGACGAACTCTTTCACAAGGAGCTCTACTGCTACAAAATTATTTCTCTTTATAAGTGCTTACTTTAAAAATATATTGAGCTACATAGATATTCTGGTCAGTTCAGACTTAAGATAAATCGAGTAAAACGTGAAGACTAATATTCATAAGCGTTTAAAATAAATGTAAGTACGTTGTTGTAAAGTCTAAATATGCTGTGTACTGTTATGTACCTAAGTTTTTTATTCACTGTACGGCGCCTGTTATACTCACAAATTATAAACCTATAAGAAATAAAAGTTTCGACAGCCAATTTCATAAAAAAAATGTTGTGCACGCTCCTAAATAGCGTCGTCGTAGGACACAAAAACTAGAGATACTTTAATTTTAATTAAATTGGTTCGAGCGAGAGTGACATTCGAGGCTGTCAGATTTAAGTCGTGCTCAAGGTGATAGTCCTCTCGCGTCGAACAAAAATGGCGACCGAGTTGGCATTTAAATGCCATGCATTTTTAAATTCATGCGACGTACGCAATTAACAATTCGACTTCGATTACTTTGTCATAAGCGGGCGTGTGTTTATCGATGGACTCCGTTAGCTAGGGGACTAGTTAAGCGTTCACGACGCTATCGCACTATCAGTACGAAATTGAACTTTACGATTCTTAAGAGTATTAAAGACGTTACTATCACTTTAACTTACCTTGTTTACGAGAAAGATATTAGCTTATTTTCATTTCTTGTCCTCCGTTTGTAAATGAAAGTTTTAAACGACAAGCTCTTTACGTAGAGGCAACGACACTCCTATAAAACAATCTAAGGCAAATAACCTTAATTATCTAACTACTTCAATTAAACAAGTAATTTTATAATTTTCCTCTTTTCATGCAGATTGTTGGTAGGTATTAAAATTTCACCGTTAGTTACATAACTGTTGATGTTGATCTTACAAAATTATACGATATTTATTGACAAAAAGTTGACTTTAAAGTGATAACTTACATCGATAGAATATCCCATATTCATTAATAATGTATGAGAACTGTAACTACAATACACACTTATAAGGATTATAGCGATTCGCTAGGTAGATCGGTACAATTTATCAGCGCTGTCAAATGTTGTGATTTACAACAGTGTCTTCGTGTGCGAGACGCTTTATAAATATGCTACCCATTTCGTGAAACCTCCATCCTGTGCGGAATGGAGACGGATAGATCTTTACTTAAACAAAACCAAAACCACGTGTTCGCGAGTCTTTTTGTTATCTCACCGAGTTTTCATATTAAAGTGCCAAGGAAATTTCATGAAGAGTTAGCCACCGAAATGTGTCTGAGGACGTTATATTCTTCACAATCATACAAAATGGTTTGTAATTGACTTACAAACGAAACAAGGTGATATGAACGGCATTAAAACGCGAAACGTTTATAAACTGTTTATAATTCTACGGTAACCTGATACTTTTAGCACGTTGTTCAATGATTTGTGTAGCATTAAATATGCATATGAGCTGCATTTTTGATAGAGTCATTTAAATGTTAACCTTTCTGTGTAACAAATAAAGAGCATTCGGTTTATTTATAATCAAATATTGATTGAGTTAATTATATTCAAAGCTTTTAAAGAATATCAAATGTTTGGAGTTCTAAATTGTATATAATTCATGTTCCGATTGACACATTCCATGTCCGCGGAGGGTAGGTCATTAACAACTGAGGCAATTTAGCGCTGGAGGGAGGGCCGCGACACATCCCGTCTTCGCCGACAATCAATTATCCACAATCCATAATCACGAACAATTAATTTTTTCTTGGTGCACTTAATAGGACTGCGCTTTCGTCGGTTATTTTCTCGATAAGGGTCAAATTGACCCGCCCGCGGCCTATGTGAACAAAACAAGCAATTTACGGCACTCGATACATTACGGTTTTTATTATTATTCACTGCTCTGTTGGTTATCTCGTTACATCGGGTCCCTTGCGGTAATAACAGTGCGCTTCTTATTATACTCTTATTATACGCACTGAGGCACTAGTCCGACTACAAAGTCGCTTCAATGAAGATCGTATTGACTGGTATATCGACATTTGCATATGAAGTTCTAAAATTGTGGGAAAAGTTAAACAATACACCCAAGTACTTACTTGAACGTTTGACCTGTTTGTTTATGTTACACAAGATGCATAGAGTATGCTGCGGACACAAAGAGGGTTTTTGATAAATCGTTGAAAAGAAACAAAGGGCGCATAAATTTATCGCTGGGCAGTGTGTTATCATGATCATGGCGACTTTCTCCGAGTGTCGATATCCCGCGTTTGTCGCATCGTCGCCCCAGACGAGGTTTATCGAGGTGGCACAGATGCAATTCACGCTATATAGATCCACCACTGATCACCTACCTAATTAGGCAAATCTGCAAAAATTTAGACACTCATATCATCTTTATGTAATGAAAAACTAAGTACATAGTTTAACTCTTACCACAACTATACCTGTCAGTACCGTGTACCGAAACACCTTTATATTTTTGATACTACATGCAAGCACATTATTTTTGGTTCCATATCATTGAAGTGATGAATATAGCTTACCGTATTTTTTGCATGTAAAATGCCGCAGCTTGCTTTGCAATACTAATAATGGACAATGGGGATTACGTAAATAAATTATAAGTTACAAATCCGCTGTTGCATCACGCATGCACTTTTGCGGTTTCTCCGGTACTTCGTTGGTATCTGAAAGCTGTGGCTCTCACGACCTGCGACCGTTCGCGCTATTCAAAAGGGTGTCGCGCACCTAACTGCTGTCTTTCAAGCCCATTCAAAAGAAAGAAAGGGTTGTTTTTTTATTAGGTAGACAATATCTAAACAAAGTCATTCGATGACCGCCGATGACCAGTACCCACGATGACCAGTGTGGGAAGGAACGTTAGCTCTTTGTAACGCTTGACCCTTCTTTTGTGAGCTTATCCGCGCTGCTCCATTCCGTTAAATCCAAAGGGTTATTTGAAAGGATATTTGCTGCGACGATTGTTTATTTTTTGCACGTTTTCAACGGTTAGGTAAAGTAATAAGATAAAAACGTCCTGGGCGAGCTTCCCATGCGTGTATTTTTCCACCTATAATTATGTGCACTCGGCATGGCTCCTCGAGATATTTTCGTGCGCACGACGCGAACGGCTTGCACAAGAACTGTGCAGCCGTTTCGAGGAACAGCAATGTGATAAATCGGACCCTCCAATTATTATTGCATTCGGTACGAGAGAGTACTCACTATACTTATGGCGATTATTCCAAAATCGGTACCTGCGCTCGTTACGCCAATCATACACTGCAATGTTTCCTTCGGCCGCTATCTTAATATGCGTATTTTTGTGTTATTTGGGCATTAAATAAATATTGTTTACGGTACCAAGTGACGGGATGAACAAGTTGCACCAGGCGCATCGGTGGTAAGGAACCAGTCTCCTCGTGTCACAGTCCATGTTGTTTTTTTTTCTAATACCAAGTGATGGGACGAATAAGTCGTGCGCCGGATGGTAAGCTACACGCCTGTCCATAACTGTTGCAATGCCGCTCAGAGCTTTAAATCGCAAGGTTCTGAGGGGCACTGCACTGCACCCGTTAACCAGAGACATAAGTTGACAAGTCCCATGTGCCTGTAGTTTCACCAGCACCTTTACTCTTCAAAACTGGAACGCAGTAATGCTCACATTACTGCTTGGCAGCAGAAATAGTTAAGGTGGCAATATTTCTCTTGATGAACACTTTCATAAGGAGCTCTACAAAAATCATGAGTGAAATAAATACATTGTGAGTTAAATTTTTAGTTTTTACGACATTTTTTTCTTAAAATACAAAACGTATTCGTAATCGTACATATTATAACAAACTTTCAATTGTAATAAGTTGTAAAACATGTGATGACCTAATCAATTTGATTGTTCCATTGGTATTGAATCTATCAAGAGTTGTATTGGACGTCCCATTAGCGATTTGCTTGTCCAGTTAGTGTATTTGGCTACTTGAAAAACGAACATGACACGTTATCAATGGCAATCCATCTCGGGTGAGTGCGCTTCTCTAATTCTCTTATTAACTGGCGGTGAGTGGGTGCGCCGTCCACCGCTACGCGTACATATATACTCGTCAATATAAGGCATAATTTCGTAATTATATAAAACGGTAAAAAAAAACCAAGCCTAAATTGTTTGCTATCTGTAACGCAATATAAATTAATGGCCGTCATAATGAAACTCGGAGACGGCAAATCTTTAAAGCAGTTTTGGTTTCAATCGATTGACGTAAGTGTTCTACTTTTATTATTCAATTAAGCTTAGACGAAATCGATGTTCGACATTTCAGTGAAAGAGTAGATTTATGAGGAAATAGATTTTTCATTGCTTTCCGTACTTGACAAAGAAGGACTGTTAACATTGGATTCTATGATAAATGCATTTGTACATTTAACAAAAATACTACTACAATTTGATATCAGATTTTCATTCGCTTACAAAAATTGGCTTAGTCGTGCTTCAAAAATTTCCTATTAATCGATTTTGTTTTTAATTTCGGATGGGCGTATTATAAACATTAAAGTGCAAGTACAAATTAATTGATATTGTGCGCATGTGCTGCGTGCGAGTACGCGGTCAAGTCGGTCAGCCGCGGCCTCTCCACGCCTCTCCGCCTCATTCGAATTTGGCTTCTAATTACTTTGCCGCTGCTGATAGTTTATGTTTCCTCAGTTCAACCATTATTTTAATTAATTCCTATAACACCAAACTTTTCTCACGTACAATTATTTTATGATATAATAGGTTTGCCTTATTATTTCCTACCTACAAAATCTCGTCTAATAAGTATGCGTAGGTTACGAACGTACAAGTAGGTGGCTTATTAAATATACTATTATATCTATATATAAAATAGTATTTCAGTTTTTGTTTTGTTTTTTCAATATTCTTGAAAATAGAGTGTTTGTTGAGAGATTTTTTTTAATAATTATAGTATCTGCAATAATACGGAACGACTTTAGAAAGACAAATAAAAATATACAAACTTGTTTGTTCCTTATTTGGCTGCTCTTGTATCATAAACAGTTTTGTTTACACGTTATTGACAAATATAATTTGCGGAAACTTTTGTTTCCTTGTTATACGTAAAGGTTAGTATAGTAAGCAATTCGAATAAATCATAGATTTATTTGTAAATAAATCTAAGAATTAGTTTTTTTTTGGTAGTATCATAAATAATAAATTAGGGAAAGCATATTTTTGCCAAAAAGTTTATAATATAATTGAATTTATATTATAATATTAAGTTTATTAAATATCATATTTTACTAAATATTTTTTTGTAAAGTTACTCAATTAGTTGTTATAATTAATGAATGATGAATTAATTTATATTGTTAGTGTATTTACTAGTGTTTTATTTTTTAGTTATTCGTTATGCTGTGGCAATAACTAGAAAATATAATGTACTATGCTTGTAATAGCTTCTTATTGAACCAATTAAAAAATTAAAAGTATTTTCTTTCTAAATCAGTCCAATTTATAAATGAATTATCAGTTAGAAGAACTATTCGTGAAATGTTAATGGTAGTTCTTTTGAATAGAAACAATTTTTTAATACGCTGTTGTATTCATTACATGATAAAACAATTGTTCAAAAAGGGTTGCATATAACGGTCGGTACCCAAAGGGGTTCTGAATAAAGAAGAAGAGCCGCGATGTCACCCTTCTCCTAGAGAGCGCTGGCGGTGCCGGCGCGGCCGTCAAGCGACCAGAAGGCGCGGCCGGTGGCGCAGTAGCGAGTGACGCCGCACCCGGACCGCACCGTCGCCCACCGCGCACTGAATCTCGCCGCATGGTCAATCTGAACCTGTTTCGAAAACCGACCCCAACCGGACCGTAGGGCGCCCGACCGGACGTCTCATTGTGCACAAGTGACCCTCTTTGGACAACCTAACTGACCGGTACCTGATACCGTCATGCAAAACGCCCTCCGACGGTGATGCGGGGTTGTCCAGCTGCCCCCTCCGCGACCAGTTTTCAACTTGATAATCAGGTATTTTCGATGATCTGACCTGCTCGTCTTCATTTCTTGCACAGTCACTGATTGAATTATTCTGACGACATCACAATTTAATTAAGTACGACTCTCGGGTGAAACTTAACTGTTTATTTTTTTTTATTAACTTTACTGATGTTTTTAGTGATGTTGTATGTGTAATTAAGAAACTCCCTGAGCTGGTTGCACCGACTTAAAAACGGAACAACTTTTTAGATAACGTGTACAACTTGCATAAGTACACTAAGAAATAGTTTTAAAAAAAATTACGGGCGCTCGTTGAATTCTAATATACAATGGCTTTTAATTAAAGTTTTTTTTATATTTTTAATTATTTTTTTTATTATGTTAAATAGTTAACCATGAGAAAAATACAGTGTTATCGTTAAAAACAATAATTCGTAGACATGTGTAATTTGAATATAATTATTGTTGGTTACATTAAAGTAGATGAGGTACTCGATAATTAAGTAATAATTTCCGCGTTATGTGGCGGTAGGACGCAGCCGTCCCGCACCACCCGCCGCCGCTCGACGCCATCGTCAACAAATTTTATTGCGAGTTTGGCCATGAGACCTGAACCGTGGCAGTTTTTTCCTAAAGAAGTATTTATTAAAATTTGATTATATTATAAAAAAAACAAGAAAAAACTCTTAACGTTCAAACCCGGTATTTATGTCAAAACTTAAAACATAATATGTTTATAGTACAGCCGTTTTCACGTTTAATAAATATGTAACATATGTACTTTTTAAGATTTTGGTAGTTATTCAAAAACTATTATCACTAACTGTAGGTTTTTACCATGGTCCTTTTATTCTTCTTCCTACAGGACTTTATACTCGGATTGGATGGCAAGTTTTAAGGATAGGCATTTCGACGACTACCCTCAGCTGGACCGACTGTGACCTTACTATTGTCATTACACCCTATATCACCCGTCATATCACGCTCACTGTATCCACGCATGAAACTGAAGTGGAACCATTTTCCTTTTTTAATGATTGGTTGTAGTTTGTAATTTAAAAACAAATGACAAATTCTGGACTGTTAATATAATTTAAACTTTACCCTGTTGACATATTGTTGAAAGTTCAATATCCATTATTGCAAGTTATGATGTTTTGATTTTAATTGAAATTTCAATCAATTTGCTGCCATCTAGCGGTCAATAGCCAAGGAAACACGACAAATTCGAGATGTTTACTTAGTTCTCCAAAAAAGAAGCGACCATATTGCAGCGATATAAGGTTTACCTTCGTTCGTTATAATCGAGAATAGTGTGTAATAAATACCTTATAATCATCAACCCATTTATACGTCCCACTGTTGGGCACAGGTTATAGTACCCTTCTCGTATACCTTCAGGGTCGGTAGGGAGGGCCACTATAATCAAAACGAATGTATTGGGCACGGGTTACGTGCAAATGTGCTGATCCGGGGTTAGAACCGGACGTAGATGGTCCCTATGCAAGCTCGCTCGCACATGTCATAGTGCCCTTCCCGCATAACCAACAGGTTTATAGGGAGGAGCACTATAAACAAAACTTATGTAGAAAGATATGGGACTGTTGGGCACGGGTTGGATACGGTATTTCGGAGAGACTACGGGCTCGACGGTAAGACCAGGGTACAGCGGGCGTCCGGAGCAAGCCCTGCGCTAGTGATACCCCTTCAGGGGGTCTTTGGTGGATCCGGACTTGGTTATAGACTGGGGTTGTGGTGAGCTACAGAGACGGACATGTTTGTCGGCACGTTTGCATGTGGCCGGGGCATCTGTCTCGTGCGCAGCTAGCGCCTCTTAGTACCGGTCGGTAGTAGACATTAGAGTCGACGGCTACCGCTAGTTGTGCAATGCGCAACGAGAAGTGAGCGTGCCTACAGCTCCAGCACTTATCTGGAAAATAGTGAGGGTACTGTACGTGCACCATGGGCGTCTCACCCGAGGCGAAGGGTCAGGTCATAGCCCGCCACATTGGGACTTCACGTGTTTTCCAAGGGTTGTGAACCTTCTACGACGTGCAGGTTTCATCACGATGTTTTCCTTCACCGAAAAGCTCATAGTTTGAAATTAAATTTCGTACATAAATTCCAAGAAACTCAGACGTACGAGCTTGAATTGTAAGTCATGGTCTCTGCTTGAGAGGCGGTAGTCCAAACCATTGGCCTACCACAGTTTCCAAAAACAAAAACAAAAAATTGGATAAAAAGAAATTTTAAAATTAAATAAAATTAAGAAAATATGACTTAACGACGATATGAAACCCCACCACAGATATGTAATTTTTGCACTCCAAAGTAGCAACTACGAGTTTGGAGGTTTTGCGCGAGATAATTGACAAGACCATAACGTACAAAGCGAAAAAGGCGGATTGAACTTAAGTATGTGGAACTTCGCGAACTATTGGCACACGTGACAGGCAAACTAAGCACTTCTACTGTTGAATGTTCTGTACTTCTACGTGGCATTGTTTTGAAAGTTTACTTATATGTTTTTTATTTAGTCGACGATTATCCGTTTGGTGAGATCGATGTGAGACCGTCCGCAACTGCAGTTTTATTTTGTACACCAGGAATTTAAAGAAAACGGTGGTCATTTGACGAACTGCTTTCCCAGTATCTAGCAAAAATTTAAAAAAAAATGCATCGGCTACAGCTATACATGTAGATACAGTGCGGGTGATGGTGTGTGTGTGACATGGTAACGCCGCAGAGTCGTGAAGAGGGTCGTCATCGACAAAGATATAGGGTAGATAGGCATGTCTTAGCAAAAAGCTGTCAACTACCGCTAGCCAGTCAGCCTGTGATCATGGAGTGCGTAACTGTTCAGAAATATTGGGAGAAGAATATAAACCCATACCGTGGTACGAAACTTAACACTAACTAACTAAATAATCGTATTTGTCCTATACAGAGATCATATATGTACGATAAGTGTTTAATCTACTTGTTAATAAAGATGGGAGAAACTGCTTATTTTTTAAACGTTAAAACGTTGTGCATTTTTAAACGCTTTTCTCTTCAACCCTTTTCAGTTTGAAGCTACAAAATCGTTTAGAAAAACGTTTAAGCGCATAAACTTTTATGTTAAAAAAGCTAGCGACGTTGAGTTGATAGCCAAAAGCAAGGGTAAACACGTGTTTTATTTTTATTTATAAAATTATAATTGACATTGACGAATTGATTTGTTTTGGATACATAGATGGCGGGACTTGGAACATAAGTTGTAAAAAAATCAAATTGTTGAGTATTGAACTGACCAAAGTTTATGCGTTTATTTTGAAAAGCAAACTTTTTAAGTGCTTTTCGTTTAAACGCCCACATCTGCTTGTTAAGGCTTCTGTCATGAGACCTCGATTGATCCCCAAAAGCATAACAGTCCATTATGCCACTTTCACGGCTTAATTCATATACATCAATGAATTGGTTATCCAAATTTCTAGGAAAATGATGTCTTTGATGTAACTCATAAAAATTCAATATCATTTATTAATAACAAATTTATTTAGTTAACTTAGTATCGAAAATAACAGTTATATCAAAGTGAGTATGCGATTGGGAAGAGTCAGATAAGTGTCATGTTTTAAAATTTAATTATGGTTTTATGAAGGTTCGGGAGACGTACTATGTCCATTCTTATTCATATATTTATTATCTATTTAATTTCAATAAACTTTTATAATTATAGATGTAGGTAGGTATAGAGAACCTTAAAGAATACAATATACATTATAGTGTCACGTAATATACACAGAGACCAAAAGAGCCGCTAAAGTGCCAGATACTTGAGTGGGGCCCATGTACCACGACATATATTAGAATAGTATTTTCGAATATCAAATATTGGTTATGGCGGCGGTCGTTGTGCAAACAGTTAATGTTTATTTCTCTAAAAACGTTGACAACGGCATGCGGTGTTCACATTTTTGTTTAGCTAATAATTGATTTTTTATTTACTCCCCTAGTGTTGCCGTATGAACATCGCGGCAAATAAGTAAAATCAAGCGCACGTTCTCACGGTATACCTATGTACGTCGAGGTACTTGCTTGTTTCAACTTATCGATCGGATCATCGAGAAAAGCTTGAGCTGTCACTGTATGTACAAATGAATATTGTTATGTTTAGTGTTAATGGTCATATTATTATGTCAACTGAACGCACTAAGCTTTCAAAGCTTGTTTCTTCTTAGCGGCGGGCGAACAAGTACCCACGTAGAGCCTGATGAGCTCTGCCCGGCGAGGCGGCCGACCTCACATCTACTACGCTCGTGTGTCACACGTCAGATCGAATACACGAGATAAAATTAAAACTAATGTACACTCAGAGCTTTTCACAATCACCGGCGAGGGCCATAAATAAGGCTTCGTCGAAGAACGGGAGCAATTAATATGGGTGCGCCCGTCTTGCGTGAAAGTAGCAAACACGCGGGCACATGTGTGCACCGCTGATACCGCGCATATGTGCTCATGCTCATAAATATTATAATATGTAGGCGTACGCAAATCGCAATTTTGTAACCGATACCAATAAAATCTGAGCCAGTTAGCCCGATGTAGGGGCGAAAGTAGTATCTGTCACGTACATCATTTATCGTACCGCAGCCGGTAGCACTGTTTTGTTCATCTTATCTCAATAAAATCAACGGATAACCATTAAGACAGTCATAGCAAAAAATGTATATCGATAAACATGAGTCAGAGGAGAAAAGCGCGCTTTGCTAAGAGCATTTATCTTTCTAAATTGCGACTAATAAAGAATAAATCATAAACGTGTATCGTAATCACAGGCTGCGGTAAACTTAAACGTAAATGCCTCATGCATAGGTGTACAATTACGTCCGCATCCAATTACTTGGAGCCGAACTGATATTTGGCTGACCTAGATTATAAACATTTTGCGATATTGCCTCCTACACATATGGTCGATATATCGAAATTGGCGTATCTACAATTTGAACACTGCCACGGACTATGTCTCGCGCACTAGAGTGTATGCTAATATTACCCGCGGGCGGCTGCTCCTCACGTCACTTGAGCTTCTAATCCGTCGTATAAATCTACCATTGCTCAATATAAATATGTACTTATATGCACTTCTGAGTTATGACCGGACTATATATGAATTCGACATAGAAAGTGAAGAGAAGGCAAACAAAATGAAAAAAGTTTTTGTTAATAAAATATCGTTGGAATTATGTAAAAAACGAAGGTAAGGAAGGAACAATTATGTGGGCATTCATTGTGTCTTAGTCTGGAGCCAAGTTTTTGTCTTCTCTTAACGTCTTCCCGAGAATCCCACGCGCGCCTTGTAAGTTTTTCTAGGTATGATGCGTGAGTGCAGCGTGGAATGTTGCTCACAAGCCTACCATATTTCTCCATGGCATTCGAAGTAAAGAGCTGTTAAGCTCCAAAATCTTTTTATTTATGTACATTCATACCAAACGCGTGAGTACATTTATGGCAGCCTTATTGAGACAACTATACTCTGCAAAACATTCTCCATGTGTTACGTATACGATTTTTTTTTAAAGCTATAACATAATATAATAACAATATTAATGCGACTAAGACGGGATGGGTCAACGTGGTGCGACTAAAAGTACATACACAGAGTGCGGCATGATACATACCTACCGTATGCATTGTGGCTACGGGCTACGCGCCGTAGATCATAATCGGACGAGTATTTATTGGTGTGCGCGCTTTCTAAAGCCTCGCTGCGCTGCGCCTGCGCCGTTAAAGCTGAATACTCACGAATGTCAAGTGACACGCGATGTTACGCCGCGTATTTTATTACACCGTCCAATCGTCAACATTATCAGTGTATTTAAATAAGAATAAGCTTGAGTGGCAGGTGAATATTCGGATTTATTACGAGTCGCATTTTCACTTGACCACTTCGTAGCTGCAATTCATATTCATATTCAATTCCATTTTATGGTGAATAGGGGTTGTTCTACAGAAAGTACGCAATTAGCATTAAAAGGAATGGAATGGTCACTTTTGTGGCGCGTATTAATATTTTCATATGAATTATAAATTCTATTTATATGCAAAGAATACGTTAACATCATCAAAATAGCATTAAAGGTAATCTTTAAAATATTTACACTCTCAAAGATAATCTTAATCGTAGATGAACGCGTGTAACGGCTTGGAATGTGAAATTTATTGCGTTCTGTTAAGTTTTCTAAATGAGTTTCGATTCCGAAACACGACACGTCGGCTTGGGAGCAAAGCCACAAATATAATATGTCTTACGGAGAGGTTTTAAAAGCTCTTTTTTTGGTCGCTGGTCTCAAAATTGTACATTATATATAGTCATGCAAGCCTCTCAATCAATTGCAGTAAATACGTGACAGGAAGTAATAAAATTAGGAAGTTTATATTAATTGAATTTTTAATTTATTGCTATTGGTCTTGCGTGGCTAAGTTGTCCTAACATATTTTCTTTAGACATTGAGTTTAATCACTAACACACATTTCATACTTTGGAGTTTTCCTTTCGATTTCAGCACACACCGCACCGCACATTTTAACACATTTTCATCATTAAGACACATTTCCACGACAAAGTTACGAATTTTAAAGCATCTTTTTCAATTTCACTATTTATCGTTGTTTTATTTTCGACGTATAACGTGTAATACCTAATAATAATCATGTTGTTAGGAATTACAATGACGGCGTTTTAACAATGACTAGTCCATCAAATTGGTCGGCTAACTAATCTTGACAGTTGCTTTTTTGACGTCAACGCGTTTGATGTGGCGCGACTCGCGACGAGGAAGAGATATCACATCATGTAGTTTCTTTCAATCCTAAGTACATCGAAATTCAACTTAAAGAGAGATACTTGATGAGATGAAGACATGCGGAAAGCCGGTTATTTGATAAGCTCTAAATCGGCTATAATACGGCACTAATACATCTATATCGATAAATAATTCGAGTTTGGTATGCCCTTTATGGCAATATATTTACTTTCTATGGAAAGTCACTGAAGCAAATCGCAACAGTCGCTACAAATCTCTTTTGTATATATATTTTATATAGTCTTTTTAAGTTTAGTTTTATATTTCAATTCTAAATTTAAATGGGATTGTTTTTGGCGCCTTTTCTTATTATTGACTAATGTTTCTGTTTTTAGATTGATAGCTGTACGTGTTTTGTAATAAATTAATAAACTGTAAATACACTTACTTTGGTTTTGGTCATTCTTTGGTAGCAACCAGCCAAACTCATTGATATGTCCGCTACAGTCACCTCGACAATAATAAAAGTTTTGCAATAAGTTAGTGATTTTAAAGAAAACTTCATTAATATATCAAGAAGATAGAGTCGTAATACGAAAACATTATTTGGTTGCGAAGGGCGCGCAGGCACAAGACTATGGGTAAGCGGTGCGGTACCTGCCAGCGGCACCGGTGAGCGTGTGAAGTCCGGCTCAGGCATGGGGTCTGCGGCACAAAGAAATATTCAAATGCGCTCCTGGACGCGGCTCGCATGAATTACCATTACCCTATGACCATATTATTTTTAACATTCGAAGATAATGGCTCATCGGGGCGATTCGTAATTTTTATACCTTTCTTAAGCGACCCTTTATTAGGGTCCGCAACGCTTTAGGGTTTTTGTGCAACCGGCGTTGTGCAATGTCGTCATTAACGAAAAATTATAATCGTGTATGTTCGGCGCTGTTTGTGCTACATTTTATGACTCTATATAGACATATATTTTAATCTTTCGCAACCAAAATATTTCGAAAATATTGTAAATAAAAATCCTTTATCAGTAGTATTATGTATATATTGCTCTGTTGTTATATCACTGAGATTTTTAAGATAGATTCGTATAAACTAGAACCCAAGTTTCGCATGTTAATATGGCAAGTAAACTGTAGAAGTGCGTTATTAAAGTTTATTAATAGCAATTATCGCAGCTTGCGATCCCACATTCTTATGTATTTCCTTTGCATTAGATAGGATCACGAGTGCGGTGAATGACAATAAATGAATAAACATTCGCCGCGGCGCCACTATAACCAGTACTTATGACACTTTACCCTGTAATTTGGCAATCAGCTTTATACCACTGAACTCTCGGGCTATTGTGCACTCGTAGCGACGAGCTAGCCCGCTGCGACCGGGAGCCTGTAATTTTGCGGTCACTTGCAGGTGTTTTATTACATTACTATAATGACATGGGTTTAATATAATATTGAGAGTGACAAGTTTACTACATTAATTATAAAAAAAGGACTAGAGCCGTCTCCATCGGACGAAATAGGCGTCTTCGACGGTAATTTATTCTGCCTGTTAATACGTAGATACTCGTATTGCAGATGCTGATTTCACACGGTGAGTTCAGTGTACACTTGACCATTGTCTCCCCTGTATGCAATTAAACACAAAACTTTGCAACCCCATGCTTTGTAGCGTCTTCACCCCTTTCATAGCCGTCCATAACAGTCGGGACTGCAGTGTCTCACAGGTACGACAATCGTTTGATAGGGAGATACTTATTGTTTTGCAGCATCCGAGGGTCCCGGGTCCTGCCGAGAATTTATGCTTGCCTGTCATAACAGAATGAATTTACGCTTTGTGAATCAATACACCGATTTGATCTATAGCCATCTTTTGTTTCTGGGTGTTGAGCTTACGTAACGTATTAGGATACTGCTGTAAACAGTAATAGGTAAGTGAATACTTTATTTGAGACAATGGAGAGTCGTTTATATTGTGTCAATATTCGATAGGAACTGTAGATTGTGTTGTACGGAGAATTTATTTATTCGTAGAACAAAAGATTCAGGTGTTGTTAGAGGAAAGATATACTGGATAAACTGTGGTTCCAATAGAGTTCTTTATAATAAAGCTTATCACAATATATTTAATTGTGTAAATATTTGTTGTCAAATAACGACGTGACAAGAATTTGTAATTAATAATCTCTCAGTCAATACTGCGACACGTTTAAAATGAGATAAAGACGTGTGTAGTTTTAAAAGTAGACGACGTGAAATGTATTATTTTGGGATACGGTAAATTTTGTATGTGTTCGGTGTGATCGAGCGTTGAGTTTTTGCCAGACTCGAGTTACGCCTCGCACCGACTCTTGTTTACACTCAATACTGTAATTTCATAATTCAAGCGTTTAAATGCATAGCTTTTCGTGAGCGTTCGCAAAAAATGCATAGCCTCGCTGCAGGGGCCATTACGGCCTTTAAAATAACATCGTACGTTTAAGTTAATGACAGACACACCGACAAAATGCACTTATAATTGCATATACAAAGAGTTTTGGTGAAAAATTATCATGTATATAGCCATGAGATGGAGTGCTCTCCCACGGAAAGGGGAGGACACTTTTTTGTTTGTACTGGTGTAGGTTAGGGATTTTCACAATATTGTGAAAGTGAAACATATAGTGCGTATTAACAAAAAGAAACTAGTTGGAATTCGGGATATGTTTTTAAAATTCATTTATTTTTGACTTGATGTTTGATGTATTTTCCTGTAAATTAAGGAAAAAGTAACTTGTTTGACTTTAAGAATTTTTAATTCCATATATCAGACTGTTAATACAAAAATGTATTAACTCAAAAAGTGTATTTTCTCAGAATAGACGTAAAAGGAATTATTGGTTTCCCGTGAAAGACCTGTGTAAATTTATGTATAGGTTACTTCCCACTTGCCAAATATACATATTTAAAAGTAAAAGAGAAAAAATAATTTCATGTTTTTGAATAAGGACTATTTTGGCCTGAACTAGCTCACATAAAGCATGTGTCATTTTGAGTTAAGTAGTTAAGTTGTTTTTTATAATATTCTAACGGTGGTTTCATTGACGTGTAGAGAATCAAATTTTACGTTCAACAATGCTATAATCTTGAATTTCACATATTTCGAGTTATAACACTATTGTAATATAGCAGTGCGGTATAGTAAATAAAAAAATAAAAAATATATTGTGACGTCATAGATGCTAACATGTCTAGGACGAGTTGCTATTTGACAAGCGGCAATAAACTTACTTTGTTTTAGTAACAAATCATTATGGGACTTAATAAAGTTATTTGTATGCATTTAACATTTGTGTTCATGTAATTTATATTAAAGATGATGTCGTTTCGATTATACTCTTAAGGTAAGTGTGTTTTCATATTGTGTGGATTATTTGAATATTCTGACTATTAAAAGGGGTGATCACGTTGAGTCAAGCTCGCGGACGCACTGCCTGACGCCCGCAGTGCGTTTAGTTCTGCGATAAATTCTCGTAACTAGTCGGTGGTTACTAGGCAATAATCGACTCTGCGTATTTGCATAATTGTGCTCACTAAGTGTCTCGATCTACATAAAATTGCATCTTTTTCATGGCTCCCCCATATTTAACCACTATGAAAATCGCCTTAATCAAAATTTCCCTTGCAAAACTGGAGGATCATAATTAATATTTATTTTATATTATCTCGACGATGACCGAATAATGATTGCATAGATTGCAATTCATTACGCTTAGTAATTCTACAGATAAAATAAAAAACGGTAATATCATTCCATGACATTATGAAGTTAGCTCACGGAGTAAAAACGAGTGTAGGTAAGATTTACTGATTTATTCACACATTTTCATCTTTTAGGTCAGCGTTCACTGATCTACGAGTCATGAGTCTTCTCCAAGGCGCACAAGAACATCTCTTCTTGTGCTGTCACTTATTTAGCCCTTTCTAGCCAATAACATCATCGTCACATAAGGTAAAATAGGAAATCTTTAGAAACAGTAGAGCAATCATTTCGATAAAATATATACATCGTTGTATATAGATAGGTATTTGCAAGAGCTTGGATTATCCTTGATTAGATATTTAAAACACTACCGAGGTTAAGGGGCGGAAATAGCTTGGAATAAATAAACTGTAAAATGATCGGTGTTTCATTTTAACGCGTATCATTTGCACCATTATCGACAAAGATAAAGCTTGCCGCAATGAATATTTATAATTGGGTGAATTGAGATGTAAATAAATGTATAGGTCCATTAACGGACACGGTCTATATTACATGGGTGTCCGTAACACGCAAACTTATAACGACATTCGCATTTTTATTGGTATTGGACCAGAGAAAATAATACTGTAATAAATGAAATAATTATACACAGTACGCATTGCCCCACTCACACAAGTTTATATTAAAGAAAACAAAAGTATTTCAATTAGATAGTTGTCTTGAAGTTATTTAAATTTATGAAATAAACATCACAACGCGTATTGATATCGAAAAGTAAAGGAAAATTCCGTTCTCCGTAATAAATATCAACAACACTATAACGAACACGTATAGTTATTTTATATGTGTTCAATGACATCGTAAAAAGTAAATACCGCAAATGAGAACGGAAGATGGAGAAAAAAGTCTAACAGAAAACAATTTTATTACACAGACATTTCCGCTCAGGTTGATCAAAGATAATTTTTAAAGTTGGGAAATCTGAGAGCAGCTAATCTAATTAGAATCCAACTAATAAGACAGTCTATAAAATCTGTTAGGGAGTCGCCAGTGTCGTGGCGATTAGGCAACAATTATTAGTTTTTTCTTGATTGTTTCCACTCTGAGCTTTTATTATTTAATCAAATGATTGTTAAAATCACTTTGTCATTGTTAAAGTCTTTTTTTTTAATTAGTAAGGCATGTCAATCTAGAACAGGATTAAAGAGTTTTTATACTTTATTTAAAAGCAGGGTTTGCATTTTGCTCTTCCGTCCTAAAATATTGAGAGCATTTAATAAGAATCAAAATTAAAACTTATGTGTAAAACTTAATCAAATCAAATTCAATGAAGTAGATTATCCTGCGGTATAAATCTCCAAGCAGACAAATGTAAATCCTTGTATATAATTCCACATATCATTTGGGTAAGGGAATGTAATAGGGCTGTACGTCATGACCGGTCACTTCCTTTGCGGACGGTACACAGGTATATCTAGTGTCAGCTGAGGTTGTAGTACACGATGATAAATGGTCTTAAGGATCGCGTTTCCTTAAACGCGCGGCTGCGTTT
Source organism: Hyposmocoma kahamanoa (assembly GCF_003589595.1). NCBI lineage: Eukaryota > Metazoa > Arthropoda > Insecta > Lepidoptera > Cosmopterigidae > Hyposmocoma > Hyposmocoma kahamanoa. Next base: position 7,967,511 of record NW_020653851.1, read on the forward strand.
AGCTCCTTCTCAAGGTTGTTAGAACCGGGCATAACTCTCTTGTCACCATTACTTCAGCTCTATTAATGGAATCGCCGTCAAGTAAACACTAAATAGACGCAGAGATAGTGCCGCTTGCGGTGGTACTTAAGTAAAGTAACAAACAAACTAACCTGGCATAACTATGAAAAAAGCATCCAATTTTAAATTGTCAATGTATGGCGTTATAAAGCAGTGTCAAAATGTAAAGTTTTCAAGTTTGTATGATTTTATAATACGTATTGGAATTGTAAATGTGGCAATATATTGTTATTATGTTGACGGGATGATTCGCGACGTATGGCGGTGGCGGTGGCGATGCGGCGGGCGGTGGGGCCAGCGTCCTCCGCGCCTTCGGGCGCCGCCCGATCGCGGCTAACGGTGCGGTGCGCCACGCGGTTGATTTATCGTGCACATCCACCGAACTATCCGATTTGCATTTAGATAGCACGTCAGACGGGGCGGGACGCGACAGCCGCTTTACTCTATTGCACGTAAATTAACTATAAAATTATGTTTCTTTAGAAAAAAACCCGATGACTTCGCATAATGAAAGATTTAATCGTCCAATCATCGATTCATGTCTCATTTTTCTGTAAATAAATAAGCTTGCACGGTAATCTCATTGATATTAGACTGGTAAATATTATGTTGCAAACAGTGGGCAATGTTCTTTGTTTGTATACACATACAATCAGCACCCACCCAAACGGTACTGTAGCTCGATCGTGTAATCTTGTGCCGTTTACGTCTAGGTTATATGTAGGTACTGGCCCTGTGTACTGTATGCTAATTTTGTAATGTAGCAATTCGTCTAGGTCGGCTCGCGGCCGCGCGTTAGCGGGAGGCTGCCGCGGCGGTGGCGGCGGCGGCGGCGCAGTTATTCAGGTTGCTCGTAAATTATCGACCTCCGCAATTAGCAGGCGCCGATTTGGCGCATTAAACGTTTCCTACAGTCCGTAGACTACAGGCCGCGCTCCATGCCTCCACCGTTCAGTGAATGGCTATAGGGATTATAGCATTTTATTGCAACGACATTGCGAACACTATCACGTTTACAATTGTTTTACGAACCCAGTTGTTGTTAGTTGTTGAAAATTTATTTTAAAGCAACGTTTAATTTACGCAATCACTTTGTCGGAATTATAGTTCCTATTAATATCAAAACAGCGAAGTGGTATCATGGCTGTTCGTGTCTATTTAGTTACACATCCTATTTGCATAACATATTTTAAATGCAAATGGCGTTCAGTAGACGACACATTTATTAATTACCAATGTACAGTATTATGGTGGTATTGCTAAATATGTATTTTATATAAAATGGAAATCCACTGCAACTCGCATGCAACACATTTACATATTTCCCTCAAGAGAGCATTTAATCTTTCCGTCAAACTGATGTTATCCAGTCCAACAAATGTAGCCACTCCAAGGCGTAAAAGGAAGAAGCATACGCCCCTAATTGCGAGATATACCTCGGTATCTCCTACAAAATGTAAATAGGCGTTGGAGGTAATTAAAAGCTTATCTCCCGCGCTGCCGAGTGCCATCGCAGTCCCGCTGATTGCTCTGTAAAATGATTGACATGCTATTTTAACAGCGAACCGATAATGAAAACGTCTACACAGTTAATTCATATTTTATTTATTGTCGACAATTACTATTTGCACAAGATAATTGATCGCATTCTCACAATTGTCAACTTGTTGAAGAGTTGTTTGCGATTTTTGTGCCATTAAAAATGTTGTGCGGACTTGAAGCGTCGGGCAGCGCGCTACCCGTCTTCCAATGAGATCGCTGCGCCTGCGCCCCTCGTTTAGTTCATGAACGGGACTTTTTATATCTCACAAAATATGTTCTCTCAGTAATTTTCAATAATTTATCTTAACAAGATAAATATTTACATTTTCACTTAGCTTATTGACTCACCTATGTATTTATATTTGTTAAGGCTTTCGGACTTGTTTGAACGGCTTTTGGTATTACCAGTAAGTGACTTTGTTTATTTAGCGGTATATACGCTCATTCCATGGTAGAAACAATATGAAGAACTACACGTTTCTGTCTTTCTAGCTATAATTTTACGAAATGTATTATATGTCCAGAAGAATTTCATACCATACTCGTAATATATACCTATAATATAAATAAATATGTGTAGGTTTTAAGATTATGCAAATTAAATGTAGTCGTCGATTATGAGCAATTTTAATATTTATTATAAAATCTATCTTTGTCGGTTTCGTCATTTGTCTGTAATTTGAACGTTGAACAATGCGATATCCCAGCTGAGTTAAATCAGCGACGGTGCATTTCCGTGGGCAGTGTCGCAGAACACGCAGATCTTTCGGGCATAATAGCTCCGGGATTTAATTATAGTCGCAGAAATACAACATAATCGGACATAAATCATATTATATAGATACCTGCCAACCACAACCTGTTTCAATTCGCACGGCACAATACCCGCCGCGGTCGCGATGCATTGTGCGCCCGCGCTGACGTCTCCTTATTTATACCTTCATGCTCATTTACTGCCGAATTCATTTTCAACTGGAACGTATCAAACTTTTTACTATTCCCTTTCTAAAGAATTGCTAATTCATTTTTAGTGTTAAGTATACTTTTTTATTCATGTCGTATAAAATTTATAGTGTATCGTCTTTCTGCAGATCTCCATTTAAGTAGGTATCGCGTTTAGCACACAATCGAGAGCATTAACATTTCCATTGAAACGTACGTACTTTAATCAGCCGAACCGAGTCAGCCCAAACACGACATTGACGGTATCGCCATCGCTTAACAATACTTCACTTCTATTCTTAGAGCTTTAAATTTATTTGTCAAACTAAGAAATTAATGCCTAACAGAAATGAGATAATGCCTTGCATTGTAATGCTGTGACTCATTCGATATATTGTTTGTTTACCATTACAACATAGATGGTAGAAATAATATTCAACCTATTTGATTTATAAAAATGGCTATAATAAGCTATTAGGTAACACCTTCTCGATAAACATGGACCACACACGGGCATTCGAATTAGAAAAATCTGACAAAACGGAAATGATGCATTTATTGTAGCTTTAGTGAGCGAGCGCCGCGGGCGTCCCTTATTTCCAAGCTCGTAACTCTTCTAATAAGACACTTTACGTGAGCTTAACTAGAACTTAATGCGTGAAACATCGATCAGATATTTCATTTTGATTTGTGGTGAAACCGAAACAGTTGTCCGTTCCGAGTTTCGCCCGTTAAGACGATTAGTGTAATATTTTTTGTGAGACTATTCAAATTCTCAGTTTTATTTTAGTAGTAGATCTTTAGATAACTTTGTGTCTGAAATTTACTTTAAGAACCACATGGTTCTTTATAAATCGCTATGGGAGCATTATTTATTGTATTTAAATGGTGGCTAAAGATAATAAATACATTTTAAAAATTATCATTCATAAACGGCCAGTAGTCGAGTTTTTGTACCGATTGCGCGGTCGAGCAATTGTGAACACAAAGAGTTGGTCGCGTCGCCCGTCGTTGGCCGGGTGAATAGACAGACAGAAGCAGTCGACCTTCAATGTCATCTCCATTTCCGTACTTCCCCTCACAGCTAAATGCTAACGGTACACATGAAAACCTGATAATGGCACTTCGTGGGATCGTAGTAGATACCTATTATGATTTGCATTTCGATTTAATATTAATTGCGTCCACTATTTAGTTTTTTGTTTTGTACGCAGTGCGAAATTCTCAGGCTCCTGTAGAGTCCACTTTAATTCGCCTGCATCGGTGTGCCGAGCACGCTTTATAGGGCTCTAAAATTGAAATAAAATAAATGTGGTGTACATTATGAGGCTATTCATTGAGTGAAGATTCTCAGTTCATCGCGCAACCGTAATACAATGAGCTCTCTATAGTTTGATGGAGAGTGGATCGCGAACATCTGAGCCCTGTCAATCAACGCAACGGTCAACGGTTGTACTCAAAAGAATGATTTTTGTGGGTTTCCTTTATCTTTTGTCATTTTACATCCATGTCAAATGTCAATATCTAGGTTAACAAGACCATAACGTACTTAACCACCGTCAAAGCAGAATTTAATAAATAAATGCTATAAAACTCGTGTGAAAGACATTCAAGAAATATTTTATATTTTTGGTTGGAATATTTATGTTGAATAATAATTATTTTATATTACGAGTCGTTTACGTTTGAAGTCGTACACGTTTGAAGTGTATTTTATATCTTAAACAATAAATGAGAATATAATGGTATATTTACTGTTTATAACATTATATCATCTGTAAAAATAATGAGGGTTTCATTATTGTACATGCACTTAATCGAAACATCAGTATATGAGTACCACCCCTTTTATCCATGAGAAGCGAACAATATTTATTTCATAGACGTTTCGACAGCTTAGTAAGTATAATAAGGTTAATAAGTATAATTTTGAGCAATTGCATTTATTGAAAATGTCATTTAAAATCAGCTCCACTCGTTCAGTAGTAAGTAATAATTGATGCTTTATCAGTATGTGTTGTAATTACGTGAATATTCACCGCCATTATATGTTCAGATCGCGCGACCGCTACTAGCTACGCAGACAGGAGACATGACTTATTTAGTGCCCATGTTGTGTTTCCATCTTTAATCTGCGTGGGTGCATATTTCCAAGAAAACATTTCTTGTTGACTTATAATGTTGCAAAGAAAACAGAAGTAATAATGTAAGCTACATACTCGTTCGGTGAAGAGCGTCGTAAATGAATCATCGCTTATGCGTGCCTCGTCAGAGTACAAAAAGAAGTTTGTCGAAAATGCACCTCGTTTAGTTTTCTGTGCATTGCCCATTTGCTGATGTTTGTACTCATCCCTTATTTATTTATACTGGTATGAAGAATGCACATTTTTTGTTGAGCCCATAACAGCATGCATCCAGTGCGGACTGCAAGCATTTAGTGAGCATGGCCAGTGTTACAATCCAATGCAGCGGTTTCTTTAATTGACGAAAGTCAGTGACGTCGCCGAATTCCACCGCAGATCGTTAACTTTAAATATACGAAATAGTTTGAATAATGACACATATTTGCTCTTGCAAAATGTACTTAGTAATTGCTTCGGTGGTGATTTAGAACGTTTCTGATTTAACTGATACAAAACAAAATCTAAGAATGTCACGTGTATATAGCTTGCACAGAGAAACTAAATAACAAGATTTCCACATTTCCTAGATACGCGCTCTCACCCTTCCTTATCTTATTACAGTAATTGCTACCATATCGTTTCCATATAATATAAACATAGTGTTTGTAGGGTATCTGCGAAAGCAATTTTAGGATTATTACAGTCTTATGTACATCCGGTGAGAAATATAACAAGCGTTTAAAGCGTAGATGGTATAATGTTAGCTGGGCGTAATGAGTCGTTAACGGTGATAGGTACCAGTTTCTCTTATCATCGATGATAAAACATGCGTGAATATGAGACACGCCCTGCACTTTCCCTGCGCCAGGCCCTACCGCATGATACCTGTCGGGTGAGCGGGGTGAGCAAGGTGCGCCAACGACACCAGATTCATACCATCGCCATTCGCTTCTACCTCTCTTACGTTTATGGACACGGACATATGTATGTACGTGAGGTTAAGTGCGAGCACTGCTTTGTGAAAGCCCTCCTTGTTACTTTCGATTCTATGATGTATTGGGTTGTTTGTTGAAGCCGGTATTTTAAATCATCTGTTATATATTACGGAGGTTTGGCATGTTGGTTTAAGGTTTCTTTGTAAGTGACTTAAAATTATATTTATCTTAGTTACGATACGATACGATACATTTAATTATGAAGATGGTAATGAAGTTCCAAGGCAATGACCGGAGAGGTTAAATGCGTCGCGCTGGCGGTGGCGCACATGCAGCCCTACGCGACATGCGTGCCGCTCCGTTACGACACCTACACCAAATTTTTCTACATGGCCGAGCAGCCGAGATAAGCAGCGAACGACGTCGACGTGTTATTTATTAACGAACCGAATGATCGATAGCTGGACGCGACACCGGACGTGGACGAGCCTTTCGAAATTCACCGCCGCAGCCGCCGTCGCCTGATCGCATTGCGTCCTATAAGACATTGTAACATTTGGTTCACTGCTTCAAAGTTGACGTTAATTTAGAATTTGGATATGTTAGTTGTTTTATTAAAGTTTTTAATTTGTTGTTAAATAAGTTTGAAACTATTACCCGAGGTTACATTAGTTCTCGAAATTGTGTTCTACAGTTTGTTCGTAGTTTCACCTTCGTCGGAGTGTCATCATCAGTTGTCGACTTGTCGTGCTTATCAAGGGTAAACTTGCCTGAGAAACGGTCGTGCGTATAATGGCCGTGTCGAATGTTTTGTTTGTTATGTCGAGACTCCTTCAACCCTTCGTACAGAGTTTGGAGCTATCCGTTCCGCTCTCGTATACGTCACGTCGCGTCTGTGTGACAGCTGTGCGAGATACTTTCTAATCGCACTATTCACTAGCCAATTTGACATCAACAAACAGACAGGACTAGGCAACTTGCGAAACTGCAAAATAGTTCCAAACAATTGAAAACACTGTAACGATTATTGAAATTTGCAACATGAGTTAGTTATTTATATTTATGTGAGCTTTGTTAAAACGATTTCACAAGTTGCTGTCACAAAAATTCAGAGCCCGACGAATCAGTTTTACAATGTTCTAAAGATAAGTCATACGTTTGTATAATTTACACATGTATATATAGGATCAATGTGAACTTGATAGGAAACAGTCGGAAATTGGAGGCTCGAGTGCACAGGGCAGGTTAGACCAGTCCCGATGGCCTCGCAAGGACCCCAGCAAACCTGTTAGATTCGTTGCACGATTTTTACGTGCGCACCTACCGGAATCTCATTCACGTGGTGCACCGGCGCCCGCCCCCCGCTCGAGCCTGCCAGTTAACTCGTCAAATGACTCACGCTTCGGCTGGTTAAATGCCAGAAGCGGGCTTTTCCAGTTTTCTGATCCATTTCGCATATATTCTATTCCTACAATAATAACAACATTATAGATTGCTATTATTAATTGCCAAACGTCGAGTAACTTCGTTGATAATATCTCCTATATTATTGATACGTAGTTTATATATTTACTATATATTTTAAATTGAAGTAAGATTAGCTTATCAGGAAAAGTCTGCATGGTATCAATTATGGTGCTGACGATCTATAATGGATTCTGCTAACATTCCACGCTACACGCTGCTCCCATGAGGAACAAGCTGCGGGAAACGACTATTAGTACCTATAGCTCGGACCACCCTCTCGCGAAACGGCCGCTGTCAGGTGGACAACAGTTACTCGTTATAATTATCTATGTGGTTTTCACAATGACCTCCCATGATATCAACACACGACCAGGAACAGGAATCAGGTAGAACTACGATCCGGTCAAACCCGTCCGACGCGTGCTTCCAACATTTTTTATTTATTTGTCTGCACCGTCGGATACCGCTGGGCGTGACGTCAGACGACCTAAACTGGTTAGCGAGGGAGCAGGGATTTGCCTCGTATCCTTCCGGTTCTGTGAGTGGTTTGGACCTGTTCTACATCAGGTTGCGGCACCGGCGACCCCGCCTGGCAGCGTGACGTATGAGCATCCGCCCGAGCTCGCGTAAATTCATCCGAAATAGTGATCACACTGACATCAGCCGCCCCCGCACCAATGAGCTCCAGTCCGGTAGCCATTCATTTTACTCTTAAGCCGTCCACTTGCCTTGCTGACTCACTCTGAGTACGTAATAATTAGCACACGTAGCGCCAGATTATACGCAGACGACCGTTGGTGGGTACCATCAAAGGTCAGTATCGGTACCAAAATGGTCACGCCTAATAACTGGTTCGTATAACTTGTACTCGACCCAGTCGTAAAACTAAAACTACAGGCCTGGGATACCAGTATTTTACGTGATGTTTACTCTATTCATTTGATTCAATGAATGAAAAAACGATATATTTTATATAAAGCTAAAATGTTTGAATAATGGCACGTATTTGCCTATATTTAGTAGTTCTCTAAATATCCGTTTTCTAGGTAGAATAACATAATGCAGTTTTGATAAAAATAAAAGTTTTGTCAACAGACGACGCAAAGAGATGATGGAGGTAGGCGGAGAAACGTGGCGCGCGTACTACTCGTCCGGGGCGGAGCACCCGCTGAGCGCTGCTACATCGGCGGTGCTCGGCGTACCCGACGACTCACAACCGCAGCCGCTGGTCACCGAGTATTACAAGCTGCCGCCGCTGAGCCACGACTCCCACATCAATTTACACAAAGACGCCAAAATCGTTGATGTCTGGCAGTGAGTCCTTACATATAAATTCATTTACCTTAAACTTCCCGCAGTCAACGACATTTTCACCAAATGACGAGGAAACATAATGTTCCACGAATTTTATTATACAAATTTAAAATGCTTAAGATTTACCTCTATCCAAACATGTTAAATATTAAACAATATTTGTAGGTAGGTGTACCGTAAACACATCAATGTACAAGATAAATTAAAACTTCATCTACACAAAACTGCCAAAAGTGTAATCGAATATGTAAATCACCCTAATCTTGAATATTAATAACAATAAGAGGCGAATTGGAGTCGATCGCGGAAAATCAATCGCTGATTCTCACGGCCATACATCTTAGAGTCTTCGTGTATCGAAGCTATTATCATTATAATCGGTGATCTTCGAAACGTAAGGAATATGAAATGAATTTGCGTAAAATTTATATGTAAACTATGATAATATGCAATCTTTGTACTGAGTAGTTTTTGTGCATATTGAGAGCTGCGCGTCGTCGAGTCTCACGGCCGAGTACACTGAGACAGAGGCCGCGTGTCTTCCGGTCCCAACGAAAGGTGTAAGAATAACAAATAATAAAAATGTTAATGTTCCACTCAATAAATCATAAGCGCTCATTTGAATACCTATGGCGGGATTAACAAAATAAGAGTTCACAACGAGAAGCGCGTCATGTTCCCCCTGCGACGTACTAGCGTTTATAATGTGAATATTATCATATTTTTGCAATTTGACTCTTATGGATATTTTTGTAAAATACAAATTATGTGCTTTAAAATATAGTCATCCTTTATTTGGCATTTTTTCCAAGAATTATACATAAAATTCCATAAAGGTGATTAATAAGTTAATTATTAATCACCTATATATATATATATATATATATATAATAATTTTAATGAAGAGAACAAATGGATATCTTGCTACTTATCTAAATATAAAATAATAAGTTTATACTTACTATTTGGCAAGAACTCTTAAGTGTGGAAAGTTAACGATACAAATAACGTAACAAAAGAATCTTCCAAATATCTTCTTATGCTCTTGAATAAACGTTGATAGCAAGATTCATTGAAAGAATTCCCATAGAAACGCGACCCCGATCAAATTATGCCCGCTCTTTGAAAGAGGTTGTTAACAGCATCCTTTGAATAGCGACGCAGAAATGAGCAAACGTCGCGCCAGCCGCTACGGTACATCCTTAATTCAAAGACTACATAATGTTACTTGACCCTACAAACTATTTTTGCTTTATAAAACTTTTATTATATTTCATAAACGTCCAATTTATAAAGAAAACTTGTTTATAAATCCATGAAAATGCTAATTAGTTACACCAAAATTTTTAATTCAGGCAAGGTATCCTTGTTGCGGTAACGTGCAAAGAACCGCGCGTCATTATGATTAATGTGGTAATAATTTACTGCACTTTTATTTTACCATAATGCTCATTATGGTAAACTTAAACAAAAAATGAGTTATGTACCTCACACGTTGTTGTGTCAATCAAATGAGAAGTATGTGGTGCGTATGAGTGCAGTTGTGCAGGCGGTCGCCATGCAGCCCGCCACCGATGCTCCGGAATGTGACGTGTGACCCGGTGCATTTGGCTCGTCATCCTCGTCACCGCTACGGGAGTGCATAAACACAAATAATGACAATAGACGGATGTGGCTGGAAGCGGCTCACATTGACAAGGACGCCCAGGACTTGTCTCGGCTCATTGTCGGCACGCGGCCCACGCAACGGTTCAACGCGCTGCTATTGCTCATTCATACATTCAAAATTATAACGAATCGCCCGCGCCCGCGCCCGCACCCATCCGAGCGTTGTGTCTCCGTATGCGTTTGTATGCTAATCCAATAGCTCAGCGCCAGTGCATCGTCAGGTTCGAGGCGCTGTATTTGTTGTCTAAATCGCTCGTATTATTTGAATTGAATGCTCGATAGATGTAGAAATGAACTAGTTTCGTCTGTAGGCATGCTCCTTCCAAAGAGGGCGTAGGCGTCAGTCGGTTTCGTAAATGCATTGCGTAGTGCGCGGGCGCAGCTAGGTATATCCAGGACTACGGACGGATATTACCGATATTAATATGGCAGCAATAACCATTAATAGTTGTCGGAGGGCCGTCGAATGCAAACGCTAAGATTAGCATAGAAACTTGCGCCGGGATGCCTCCGGCGGGGAGGGCCTCGCCCTTTTGACCCTGTCACTGTTCACACTCGCCACTAACGGGAAAACAGTTTCTCTCCTCTCTTAGGTAGATATCTTGGTTATTTTATTACTTTCCTAAAAAGGAATTAACAGCGCTGAATGCATCTACTAAGGCCGTTTGTTGGCTTTTTGCAGGAAAGTAGCAATTTTATGTATACCAGTTTTAAAGTAATTTACAGGCTGATGAGGAAAAAGTCGTGTTACTTTGTCGAAATTGCGAGTCTATGAAAGAAATATGCATATAAAGAGTCGGCCTGGTTTCGTGCTGTATTGCACAACTCAAGTGTCACAGTGTTTAACAAAAAACTCAAGGAACTGGAACCGTGTGACCCATTTAGGACTAAAACCGGTTTCCTCAGAAGATACGACTGTATTGTTAATCGCACAGCAGTTAATAGTGTTGAATCCCCTTAGAAACAGCCGACCCCCTGACGAAGATAATCTGTAAAAATTATAGTAGCATCGTTATGTCCCTGACACCCATGGTCGTCACAACGAAATATGAAATCGGGGCTTGACCATTCTTCTTGACCATTTTTTATAATGAATGGAAATCACCGTCCAAAGAATTTCAATTACCGCCGTTACAGTCGTCCGCGAATTATTACTCGCCGTTGCCGATGGACATTATATCTGTCCGCCGTTTTGATACTTAATTGAGTTCAGGGAAAAAATTAACGGGAAATTAATCACTTTAGTTGTATGCGTAATCGAATGGTCGTTTTAATGGCATAGACAAATGGCGAAATCGTTTTCAATTAAAGTTTTTGATAATGTATTAGTTCCGTGAGAAAAGTAGCAATAAACCTACATTTGGCCGAATGATATATTCAAATAGAATGGAATTACGTTCCTCGCATCCGTTGCAAGCGCTTCATCTCGTTTTATCGCCTATAGATTCTAATCTATTCGTCAAACTGTGGATAAACTGTCGTCGCCTCAGATTTTAATTGCGATAGCACCAACCGTGTGTGTATGTGCTTATTTATATACACATTAGAGGTTCCGCAGAATAACGAACGTAGGTATTTAGCATTTGTAGAGTCATTAGTGTAGATCATTGCAGACATTGTTAGTTATGTATTACACTGCAGCGACTTAATTAGCTGTATTTGATCATAAGTTTTAATGTCATTTTATATCGCCGGATATAGTCAGTCGTAAAGAAAAACAATGTTTTCTTTACTTACTTTATTATTGCTAGTCGAGTTTTGTATGAGTTTTAAATTGCATTAAAGTCTTTACGAGCAGAAACAAAATAATCAAAATACTGTTTATTGGTGCTTATTTGTTACACATAAGTTGGTTTGCACGTTTTGCGGAATCCAAATAAAAAAAATGTTTCGTCTTTGTAATTCATAAGTGTAATTTCGATAGACGAAGTCGCTATACTTTGGTATCGGTATACGTAGGGTGCTGCACCCCAAACGGCACATTGTCGAGATCTCATCATGTGTGAAAGGGTGTTAAGTAAACATTGCAAATAATTATAATGGCAATTGCATCCTGCCTCCGTTTCGATGTTGCTTGATAACAAATTCTATATTTGCATGTAAAATGTAGCATACAGTTCCATAAAGGTGCTCATTCCCGCATTTATTGCCGACACTGTTATGCTAATAGTATGCAACATGACACTGATATCGGATTATGAGTTTGAGATTCTCAATTTTACTACCTGCTTCGGAATTAATTCCAATATTTTGTAGCAAACTAGGTTTGTTGTGCAATTTTGTTACTCTTTTCGTTTTACCGATATATCTACCTGCTAATAGATAAATGGTCACAGTTAAAGCTATACAAATTGTCCAAGTTGTATCTCACGTCATTCACATACCTTTCAAATTTGTCGTTAAAATAGTGACTATTTTTATAGCTTCTTAAGTGACTGTACGTAGGTATACGAGTACATAGTAGATACTTAGTCAGCGTTTGATTAGAGATTAATATAAATAATATTATACAATTTATTGAGTTATTTGTTTTGCCAATCTCAATTTGGAATGGAAATGCTTGGTTTGAAGGAAATCATTAATTTAGCGTCCCCGTTGTTGTTGTTTCATACATATATGTTGTATGCTTAAATGTACCAGTTTAAAATATTTTATAATGGTAATTTAAAATTTAGAACATTTGCAAAATATAGTAATACACGAAGTCGTAAAACGCGATTCCTACTTTAAATCACGGTTTGAAAGGAAAATGCTATTATTTTGAGATAGATAAAAACAATAAAGAAAAGAGTCAAATGGACTTTGTTCGCCTGGGGCCACGAAAGCAGCGCTTTTGTAGCGCTGTGCTGTTTCGACGCGATGTTCAGCTGTCATCAAGCGCGCTTTGTGTCGCGTTTTTGCAAGCGCCAACAATGAACGACAAGCAAACACCGCTTTGTATCGCGCGCACATGAATAACGATACGAGCATCTGACATACCTCACCGCCGCGCCGCCGGCAAACGCTGTCTGGATTAGCACAAATTCAATTTGCATGCCCCGCAAAAACCCAACGGCTTTGCCACCCGTGACACACTGTAAACGTCTCTGTTGTACAATTCAAAAGCACAAATTCGTTTCGTTTTCCACACGCTATTCTTCGTTCAAAGTCCTCCAATACCAACCCTCCGAAATATTTTACCCGCTCGGGCATTATCTTATCGGATGAGCGATTTCACACTCGTTGTGTTTCTCTTACAAATCGCATACATAAATCGCAAGGAATGAGCAAAGCGAGAATTGCAATCGGACACGGGCGATGGAGCGGGAAAGCTCGCGGGAGGTCGCGCGTCCCGGCCAATTCGGCCGCATGAAATAGTGCCGCGAGAGGCTTATCTAAAATAAACATCTGAGCGCCAATGAAACATGTCTTCAATTATCATAAATCGGCGCGCGCTGACAACGGCCGACGAAAGCCGCGCCCGCGCCACTTGCGGAGGCGGCCGGACGCACTGCATACATACAAATCACACCACTCTCAATTAAACACACTTAGTTTTCTATGCAATGCAACAATTTCGAAGTCAATTTTGTTGTAGCAACAATTTTGACGTAGACACTCCAAGCTTTCGAATTCTGAATATTATTATAAATATCTCGAGTAATATGACAATTTTTTCCTAAAAATTAGTAATTATGTAAAACTCAAATCTGTATTGCAAATATAATAAATACTGTTTATCGTTATGCGTGAATATTTATTGAAATATTAATAAAAATCGTTTTAATTTCGATAAACTTTATACAGCATTATAACTAGTCTCATTAAATTAGAGAAAATCAGGTTTACTGTTATTCTAATAAATATTTTGGCTTTCGGTTCACTACGCCTGCATAGAGTAATTGATAGATTAAAATGTAAAGTATGTTTATGGATTTTTTTAAAAGACAAGAGGAAATGCCATTAAAATATTCATAAATTGGCATTACGTTTGGTATTAGCACTTACAATTTTTTTGACTCTTCTCGTCTCTACCAAAGAAACTCTACTTCACTTCTAAAAGAACCAGCGTAGGTACCTATGTATATGAAACGTAATAATAATAAAAAAATAAAAAACAAATTATATTATATTTTTAAGGGGTTTATTTAATTTTAACATTTTTTTGGAAAGCAATGTTTTCTAAAAGTAATACGTCAATTAATTTATTTTCACAAATATAGCCATGCCAATGCTATAAATGATAAACAAATAAAAACGTATTTTGTTAACATACTTTTAAAGTAAATGTGAACTTACAACACAAAGGAACTCAAATTATTATTGATTATACGTAATTATTTTTTCTGCTTATTAAATATTTAGTGAATGTAGAGCAATTTTTTTTATTACATACCTAACTTTTTAGTTAGTACAAACATCGTAATATAATATCGATTAGTGTATGATTTATCTTTTTGGCAGTTTTGTTTTGTTTTAGAACCGATTACGTCTATGTGACAAATACTATTTTAATCGAAGTAGATATTAAAAAGTTGTTTCATATTTATAAAGGTAGTTTATGTGGTTTTGTACGAATTCTCAATTTACATGGTAATTTTATTTCAGTCTTGATCGTTAAGTAAACAACACGTGACAATTTTACAACGTGTTAGTACGTGTAGAGCGAGAATGATAGTGTGACGATTTTGCGCGTGCATGACGAGGTCGGCCGTAGAAGTAGTTGCGCGCGCGCAGTGTCGCCAATCACGCCTGTCTCCCCTCCGCAGGGCCGGCGGAGCTCTGAAGGCGACCAATGGCGCGCACGGGGCGGAGCTGGGCGAGCTCTCGGGCTTGCTGCACGCGGGCCTCGTGAAGCGTGAGCCCGAGGATCTGAGCCGCAAGGTGGTCGACGAGCCCGAGCCGCACGCGCTCAAGCCGCCGCGACACAAGGTGCGTCACATGTCCGTACGCCGCCGCCGCGCGCGCACGCACTCACACACTGCTACCGGACACTCATGAATTATTTATCGCGGTTAACGTACGATGCGCCGAGCAGCGCGCTCGAGACGCATTAGCCGCGCCCGCCCGCGCCCCTCACCGGCCGGCCAGCGCCGCCCGCCCAGTTTACGCCAATGCAGGCTATCCTCCAGGACTTCTGACTTAATCCGGGATTGATCTCTTTTCGTGAACGTGTAAACATTGAACAACATTAGTGTACGTGAAGCTGTGAACTGTGCCTCGACGCGGCATGTACGCGTCGACGTTGCGGAGCGGACAGTTGTCGTGGGAGAACGCGTGTAACAGGCGCGTGTGTCCGCAGGTGGCGGTCGGCGAGCCTGGTGAAGCGGCATCGCCGTCGCCAGTACCATCGCGGGCCTCTTCGGCTGGCTCGCTGCTTCCAGACCCAGCCATGTATGCCGCACAGATGTTCGCGCCTCCAGGCACTCCCAGTCCCACTCCTTACGGCGAGCAGTACTCGCGCCAGCCGGCCACATTTCCTGGAGAGCCTTATTATCGAGAATACTTTGTGGGCGATGGTTATCAGCAGCGAGCTGCACCACCTTACTCTGATGCCGAAACAGCTCCAACTTCGGCCTTTGGTGACCGTTATGCCGCTCCTCGGTATCACAGCAAGAGTGTGATTGCAGCCGCTGGTCTTACAGTGGACCTACCCTCACCGGACAGTGGCATCGGCGCAGATGCCGTCACTCCTCGAGACCACACGGCCGTTCAGCAGGTCGGTGCCTTCAAAGACTGTCAGGGGCGCGGGCGGGCGGGCTACACACCACACCAATATACATACACATTATTATACATTACTCACATTTAATGGCTTTAATGCGGACTCATTTATAAACTTTATTTATTTATCTACTTGATCTGAAATTCGACAACTTAGTTGTGCTATGTGTGTTGAAAGTTCACAGTTCACATGTAAACATACGTTATCAACAATGCTACTATCAGCTGATAATTAGGATGAACCAGCATTACTAACAAAGCCCACCCGCGCTCTGCACTCAATATATTATTAATATAAGTTACATTATATAACTTATTTATTTTCACAAAATTAAGTAAAACCTTCAATTTTATGCAAAAAAATATTGTAGTTTTATACATTAGTAAATAACTCACAACATCTCTAGTTAGATCAGTTAAACATGATCATAACGTTTTCTGAACTACTTATAAGATTCTGCTAAGAAACTCTGTAACAAACTTGGAATGCCCCTACTTAGTTGTCTAGATTGCTGGCATTCTTACAAGGTGTTAACTGAATTTGAGAAGGAAATTAATTAAATAAGTGGGTTCCAATAATTGCTACTGCATCGTTGCGACTGCACACAATAGAACCAACGCCACGCAAGACCTTCAGATTTAATCTACAGACATAGAACACCTCGTATACGACTCGTAATTTATAGCTATAGCGTTAAAATGGTTAAAATAACAAAATGACGTACTGATAATCAGATTAAGTGGTTTTGAAGGCCACTTGTGTTGCCAAGGCGTGGCGATCACGAGTCACTCATACCACAAATATTTATAAATTGAGAAAGATCAACATTTATACATTTTCCTATTGTTATCTAGACGCAAAAAGAATAAATAGACACCCTATAAATTAATGCGCGTTTCAAGTAACGAGACTTTTTATAGATTGAAATAATTTAGCTTTGTTGCAATTTTCCAGGTGAAGTTATCGAGATCACGTTTTACAATATTTTGTATCCATAAAGTCCGAGTTAATTCTTGACAATATTTTAAATCCTTGTATAATTAAAACAGCTTCTGTTTAGACCTTTATTTATGTTGTTGTAATTGAACACTTTACGATAATTTACTTAACCCAGCAAGTTTTGATAAGAACAACAATAATTCGTGATATTAGAATAGAATATTTATTTTTTAGCAAATATTTAAATTTATACCAAATATCGGTGATATGATGAATGTTGACACATGTGATTTATCACCACGATTTTAAATTATATAAAAAAAACTAGATTTTTTCCGCATAATATTGAAATTTTTGGTAACCTTATCATTTTCGGTCGCTACTTAACAAATATTTAATTATGACGTGCTTGCAATGAAATTTTAATAAGAAACCATTACCATAAATTAGTGGCTAATTAGACTTAAATTATGGAAGATTTCGACATAAAAAATCTCTTTACAACACGCCATCGTGCTAGGAAATAAGTATGTAATGTTTTGCTAAAACAATATCTTAAAACCAAAGTTTTTGTTTCTGATATTATTCAAATAGCTATGGATGTTGTGTAGAGTCACGACAAGTAGTAATTACTGTATTTTTTAGATCTCAATATTTATATGTGTAGTAATTACGTAGGTATATTAAAAATACGTATGTAGTTCTCGCTTCAGTTTTTTAAATAAATATGATCAATTTAAATCTTACCAAAATTCTCTCTGAATTTTGTAAATATCAAGTTACTCGATTTGTTAACAAAAAATGTTGTTTTATTTATACGATTTTATATTTTCTCGTCTCCGAAACCACTCTGCGATAGCGTGATACAAGAAGTAGGTGATTTTCAAATTGTTACAGAATTTCATGTTACACTGACATTTTACTACTACTGGAAGTACCACGCTAAAATTAACTGCTGTATTGTAAGGTTACCTATCGTTAAAACACCTATTTTCGCTTTTCAGTCAATGGATAGATTTACTGTTATCAACGCAATTAGAAGACGCTTATTTATTATTTATGAATTAGGCTAATAATGTATTGTTATGCCAGCAGTCGTTCGACTACTCGGTGATTTGCCCGCAATCGAGTGTGGGAGAGGATGGACGAGGCACTCCTGCGCACCACTCCCCCTCGCAGGCACCGCGAACGCGCCCCTGGCATGACTTTGGCCGGCAGAATGATGCCGATAAGATACAAATTGCCAAACTGTAAGTTTTATTTCCTACTGTTTTTGTACTAACAAACATATCTGTTTTTATTATAACACCGAATTCATTTTTGCAAAAATAATTTCTGATTGAGGCGATTTTGATATAAACTAATGTTATGTTAAAGAGATAGCGTCGTCATGTTAAAGAGGTATCCACCTTGTTAGTGTCAGTGAACTTACACTTCCATTTTTAATATCTCTATTTTCACCACTGATTTAAGAAACAATTATATCGAAGCAACAAAACTGAAAAACCTTGTACTGTCTAATAGTAACAGATTGCAGAGAAGTTTGTAGTCATTAAGACTTTTATATTGTTAATATCGTGTGCAACAACCATCGAGTATATAACCAGAAATAGAGACGAAATAAGGGCCATATATTCCTGGTAACACATCAGCGATACAGCTCTTATAAATATCAACTATCGTTTGCACTGAAATATAGACAGGCCAACTACTAACCTGTGTGTACGTCTCCGTATATTCCAAAAAATATTCTGTATTTATTCTAATAAAGATAATATCTCTAACAATGCCGTTCTGTTCTATTCGGTGGTGTGGGAAAAACAGCAAAACATCTAATTACAAAACAAACGGAATCACATTTCGTCTGTAATTAAATATTAAATATGTAATTTTGCAATCGTCGTCCACTATAGCACAGCTCAAGTTAATTGGTCGATTTGAAGTGAAACAATTGACGACACCCATTGACGACACCCGTATATTGTTTCGAACTCGGGCTAGCCAATCGGAGCGCAGTTGACACAGTAATGATATGGCAGAATAGTTTTCAAACAAATTAAATGACATTTCGTCTCTATTTCTGGTTATGTACTCGATGGCAGCAACGATTGTTTAAATAGTAACACCATAGGCATTTGTTATGCTCGAATATTAAGGACTTACCTTACTATTCGAGAAATACATAAGATAGACAGACAGACATGAGAAATAGCAAATATAACAAACTGAGATCTGATTTAGGCACTTACTTTTCATAGAACACTAAAAAGCAACGAGTCAACAAATGACCGTTAATGCTTTTGTTAAACATCCGAACAATTGATTATACCATTTCTCTGCACACGAGTAATAGAGTACCGATAAACCAACGACTATGTTTACTGACCACTTCGCACCTCTTCGTGTGCCCAAACCTCCATTTCTTCTAGGAAAACCTTCTAAATGCGTCAAACACATATTAGCTCCCAAAACTCAGAAAGTTGAAATTCTTACGAACGTCAAACCCGCGTTGCTTTGCTTCATTTCAAACATATAACATACTCGCGAATCTGATATGTTTCAATACAAAAGACATAAACGTGAACGTGTTTTGTAAAATATTAAATTACATGCCATTATGTAAATATTGGGAAAACATTTACATGTGTTGGCATATTTTGGCGCAAAAAGTAAAATACAACCAGTCTTGCCAGTATCTTAAACGTAATTCGATTGTACCTACCTAAAACTTGCGTGATCTGTTCTGCCGTTCTTGTAAAATACACAGACGTGTGTAAAAAACTATTTAACATATTTGTCCTTTAAAAATAACAAATATCAATCATTGATCAACGTCTTTATTGACTTCGATTCCGAGGAAACGCCGTGATTTTCGAAAATGTTTACTACTTTGTGTCATATTAAGAAAATGAGTTTTACAATGTCAGAGCTCTTTTTTTCATTTAACGTTGTTATTCCAACGGGACCTTTTTAAGAGATGCTAAATTGCATTCCATGATCTCTGAATGTAGCTGTAAAAAGCTATGTAAATTGGTAATGTTTTAATTTTTACTCCCAAAGTTTAATTGCCTTTTCAAGCTTGGTCTTATTCGTGTAAAATTGTCGACAGATGACATTGTAAAGCTAGTATTAGAATTAATGCCACGAAAGCTTTAAATGCCTAGCTATACAAGAAAAATAATATATTATACGGTAGTCTGTCTTTTTTGAAGACGGAGTAAAATGACAGTCCATTGTGCAAAAGTGTTGCATGTTTGCAAGCTGCTAGTGATTGCAGTCGATAAATATTATATCGAGTACATAAAATAATTAGGCGAAATTGTTTCATTTGACACAGTTCATTCGAATTGTTCATTTAAAAAAAATCATTCATACATACACTAAATGTAGAAGTGTGTCTATTAAAAATATAAATAGGATACATATTTTAAAGTTTTTCATTTTAATTTAATACACATAATGGAATCCGCCTATCGTTTTTAAAATGTGTATGATTAAAAATTGATTTTGATGCTAATGGACCAACTGTTAAAATAAGAATAAAGAATTCAATAACGCAAATAGTAATCATCAGAACGTCGTAACGTTCACAATTCAGTAATTTTTGGCAAAATGTTACTTACTTTCACAATCTATCGATAAAACTGTCGACAACTACAACATGACTATTTAAAATTTTACGAAAACGGCAACCATGTAAATGTTATTTTACTCCATATCAAACAAGACAAACTTTATTACATTAGTAGATTTTAGTCTTTTTATTTACGTTAAAGTCAACTAATTTATAAATGTCTATATTAAGGTTCATAGTGACTTTTACTTATGTTAATAACTTTATTATACGGACATGCAAATTATGATTTACATATTATTGTTTGATGTAAAACGATGTATTTTTCCATACATCTACGTATGACTTTTTGATACATGACATCTGGCTTACTTTGCTTTCGGTAGCGTAATTAACTCTGCGCGCGCACTTATTAAGTAACTATTGAATAATGTAACTAATTTATTTGCACGCAAACGATTACATGGACTGCAGACAAGGAAATGTAAGTATTTACTATCTAGTCTACCCTATTAATAAGACATCGATAAGCTTTCCGTGACGATATAACACTCCTTTATTTTCCGTTCTCCGTTCCGTTATTGCATTTAGCCTGTATACGTTATTCTTTAGCTGACGAAACAGGTGGTTACTTAAAGTATTATCAAAAATAAAATGCATTTTACTTTGAAGTCCCTTGAAATCGTCAAATAAACGAAACAGGCGACACGCGGCGGAAGCAGTCGTCGACATCGTCGACATGATAAGTGCATTAGCATTATTATCTCCATAATTACTTGCTTGCATTTGGCCCAAATAACTCGGTCGCTTCTACCGTCTTAAATTACCGAAGCCGATACGCGCGTTCGCCGGCCGATACCAGCCCTTGCCGCCTTCGTCACCACCGCTCTCTTCTGACGCCCTCACAAATGTTTGGACTATTACTTACCACCCAGTTAAGTAACCCACGAATGCCCGCCCGATACCTCCTACAGACATCTGTTTGCTTCTCGAATACTCTTTCAACACAGGAATGGGCTTTTAAAAGGCCTGTAACTTAATCAACTACGTATGGTCTTTGATTAGCACTTTAAAACGTACCTATTACGCCTCTACTCAAGAAATGGGATCTAATTGTAAACCATATATTGCCGCTCTAATGCTGTTTTCATACAAATAAGTCTGATTGGATACTATTAAGTTGTAAAGTTATTATAAACTCCTGAGATGTTGATCACCGGAGGTTTAAATGTGAATTCAGGATTGCGACGTGCACGCAAACTAAGCATCTGTTCACTTTGAGCTGAATGAATATAAGTAGGTACTTTAAGCGGCATTCCTTCACTACGGTTAAGCTAAGTATCAAGGGTGCTTTTCATTCCGCTGCGTGATTACTTGGAAAGCTGCAATCCAATTATGTGTTTTATCGTACAGGTAAATTTTATTTTCCCCTCACATTATAATTATTGCTTTAATCGATGGATCGATGTGGAAAGGTTCGAAACGCGTGCTCAAGTGTGATGCTATCCGGTAGTCGAGAACAATTTCCTAAGATCGTTTGCTGGAGTGGTAGCGGCAACTAATTGTACCATAGGAGCAATGAGGTTGGGACTCCGCGTGTACGCTGGGTGCGTACCCAGTAATCAGTTCGCCACTCGCTGCCATTACGCTAGCTAAGCGTTCCCATTAACTGCTGCAACCACCGCCACTACCCGCCTAATCTCGTTGCTTGTCTGATGCGCTCGTTCCTCTCCAACATACTATCACGCGTACTCTAACTATCCAATAGATAGAATCTTTTAATTTCAATGTAGTTTAACATTAACTACTGTTACAAAGTAGGTGCCTCAATATTACAGCTATTATTCTGAAAGGGTATTAGTTATAATCAGAGCGAATCAGTCGTAATTGCTAGTAAATAAAAATAATTGTTTGCGTCATAGTTAGATCGTTGATTTATTGAAAACTAATAGGGACTCTTCTTCAATAACTACCTCTATACTCTATACCTATTGTAAAAATACTCGTATCTGCACCGTGGAGAGAGCCTATCCAACACTCGCCTTGAGCAGACAACATTCCACCTAAATTTCCATTAACGAATGTTGTGACAACTATACGGTTGTTGTTTTTTATATAATGTTTAGATATATCCCACTGCTATTATAATAGTGTTGTAACTCAAAATATGTGAAATTTAATATTATATCATTACTGAACGTAAAATTTGATTCTCTACACGTCAAAAAAACCGTGTTAGAATATTGTAAGAAATAATCAAAAGATAACCACTAACCTCAAAATGAGACACACTGTATGAGAGCTAGTTCTGGCCAAAATAATCCTTATTCAAAAATATTAAATTATATTTTCCATTTTATTTATAAATATATTTGAGAACATGTTTAAGTGTCTATAATTAAACTATAACATACTTAAATTTTAATGATTTTTTTGCGGAAAGTGATTAATTCGTTTTTCATCGATTCTGAGAAAGTCCACTTTTCGAGTTAATACACTATTGTGTTAACAGTGCGATATATTAAATTGATGCGATGATGATTTATATTGAAATTGATGAGTCGTTTTCCGTTTGGTTTCTTAGCTTCCGTAATAATTTAAAAACATAATTGTTAGAAAAAATGTGTTACAAACTGAATTACTTATAGGCAGGTATCTACCTACTCCTTGTTACTTACATGTTTAAAAAGATACTTTTACGTTTTGATTGTCATACCATGCCAGGTCTTTGTTTCTGTTGAACGAATGAACTATGATCGGAGCAAGGCTTTCCGCGTCCAAGCGCATCGAAGCTAAATAAGGCCGGATTTATGCGCATCTAATTTGGCGGAGAAGCGCACTCGCCACAGGACGCCCGTCCAACATCCCTCCGCACTCCGCCGCCGCGCCGTTGCGGCCGCTTATCGGGGCATGCGTTTTTATTGCCAATGCGACCACTTTGTTGTCGCTGCGTTCGGCAACTTTTTGCACACTCATCAATTTCCGCGCCTCAGAGATTGATTTATTCATGAAAGGCCCTCGCCTTCACACAGGAAGTGCCTTTTTTCGGTTGCTGCGTCGCTGAAATTTGTAATGAAGCTCATTCGAAAACAATGTGTTATTTATTATTAAATATAGTAAATTTTTATGTAGACACCTACTTGCTTGATAAGTCATTGAGTTTGACAAAATTTGTGCTGTGTTTACTTTATTAACATGCCTTTGCTTACCAAAACATTATAATTATTTTATAAAGCTATAATAATTTAAATGTATCAATGCTCAAAAAAGTCAACATGACAATGCAGAGGAAAATTGCATTGGAAATAGCGCTCGGAATCATTTTAGAAAGCATCAGATAGGTGAGCGCTGCGACCGATCCGTCACTGTCGGACGGCGTTATCGGCCCGGCCCTTTTTAAATCGCAGACATCAGCAGAATTGTTTACCAAATTGTTTTCAATAATCCCGAACTAATAGTGGAACTGCAAATCTGAACTCGATCGATGCAAACGAACATTTCTGCATTCCCGCAAAGATTTATTAGTAGATTATAGTATTTCATAACGATTTATAGCTCTTTATCGTCTTACATAAGTTAAATAGAGGTACAATAGAGCCCGCTGATAATGATGTCGCTATTTCCTGGCTAGTTTTCACTTTGTGAGCCTGTCGGGCGTGGGCCGAGCCGAGATCGGGCAATGCGACAAGGTGTTTCCGTGCGTGCGGCAGTGGCGACCGTAGCAGGAGCAGGCCGCTGCTTGCATCTCATGACGCCTCGTAGCTAATGAGTCGCGACACGCGATGACCGCTAAATTAGCGGGGTTTTCCTTCCGCCGATCTCGTGCTCAGGAAATCGCGAGAAAACACACTTTTTCATTCGCTGTATGAACTGGATCTCCACGCCTTTATGTAACAACACCGCTGACAAGCTTTACTGGCGGTGCAATTAAGATTTCCACTTTTTGCACACTTTTATTGCTTTACTTCATGGAAACTTTATTGTCGAGAACGTGTGTCTGTAGATAACTATCTTGGAGAAGAAATCGCACTTTTTCTAAATGGTTTAAAACAAGCTCGTTTCGCATATTTTATTTGCCAACGTACATACTATACTACTGTTTTAAATTCTTATCTTTATATTATTACGTCGGTATAGAAGTGTCATCTACAAACTGGCTGAGCTGGGTTACATATAATTGTTTGACAGGGTTATATTTTTGCGCCCAGGTTTTCCCCCTATGGCTTTAAATACCACCTGGAGACTGCGAGCAGCAGCTCCCAGCGGCGCGAGGACGACCGCATCACCTACATCAACAAGGGCCAATTCTACGGGATTACGCTCGAGTACATACATGATCCTGACAAACCTCTGAAAAATCAGACCGTTAAGGTAAGTCCACAAATTATACTCTACATCGAATCTGTCGACACTTTGCGTCATGGAAATAAAAAAAGGTACATGGGCTATTGTTTTCTATCTGATAATTGCTAAAAATGTTCAACGTTTATACGCTTAATCAGAGATAATAAAATAATTTCTTATGATTTTTTACACTTTCCTTCGTCTTTGCAATTGTATGTTTTTAAATATTATGCCCAGTTATCTGGAAGAATGCTTATAGGTACTTATTCAAAGAGTTTCGTGACGACTAAATGCGAATGCATAATTAACAGATTGGACCTGTCGAAAACCTTTATTTTTATAAATTTAATTAAAGTTATTGACTTTTAACGGTACGTTGACCGGATGTTTACCTCTTGCGGACCTTAGAAAGTTGTATGTTGGTGTACTGTACTCGTGGAAGCATCTAGGCGTCCGTAATGAAACCTCGCGACAACTCAGCAAATATCTCAATTTATAATTCAATTCAATGGGAATAAAATGTAAAATATGATAGCTCCTTTGCGGAAATGTAAACGATGTTTGTTTAATATTGTTTGCAGACTTATAATATTGCCTAAAAACTACGTTCTTTTTACTTTCTGCTCACCTCAGCTGTAATATACTAAGTTTTTTTAGATTAATCTTCTACCGTTGTAGCATTTACGATCATTTCAAGATGTACTTAGTTACTACATTGTTACGATAACTGTGTGAGGTAGATAAAATTTGAGTGGAGTGCAAGTGGCTGACTATGAATGCGGTTTCGAGGAAGTCTCGACCGCAGGCATCTCGTGTCGGTTTCATCCGCAGTGCCCCCGCAGGCTTCAAGTTCATCTTCATGTATTCGCTTTCATAAAAGTCCCTCAGGACTGCTCAGATTTCTGAAAAGGATAGAAGGGCACAGATATGTAACGGGTTTTTTACTAAGTGTAAATTATTTCGTAATTATATTGACAGAACCGATAAAGTTGGTACTTATTAGGGTATTTTTTCAAAGCCACAATTTTATGTGTCCATGCATTAAACTCCATTTATTTATCAAAATAAAAGCCGACAAAAAATAGAGTGCATAATGTAGATCAAAAGCTAAGTGGAGGGCACAAAATCTTCCCAATAAACCTTTCGACCTAATGGAAAAAAATCCAAAATGCCTAAAACCTGACAACGGTGCCGTTGAAAATTGAAACCGTGTATCAATGTTGGACTTTACTTCACGTATTATACATTAAATAACAGTACTTATAATCTGAATTTCATAATAAACTAGACAGTTTTATCACAACACTAAGATTGCTGCGTGTCCCAGGCTCACGCGGGAATTCGGTGGTAGTTACTAATCACGCTACACATCACAAGTGAAGCATTTTAGAAGCTTTGCAATTTGTTCTTATTATTCGTCCATCACGCCCGGCTGGAGAGAACAGGAATCTTTTTGCGTGTAAATTCGTAATTCGATGGATTTGGTCCAGGTTGATTTTTTAATTTGGTGTATACCTACGATATTTCAAAAACTAAATTTTTTGGTTGTATGTAATGTTTTTTATAATATGTGTTGTAACGACTAAAATAATATGACACGACTAATTTAATTAACACAGTGAATAGCGACATCTCTCGCCAGGACTGGTAGCTGTAAAGGTACTAACTGGGTGATAAATCTGTAATAGATTTCTCATAGATGGCGCTACGACTAAAAAGTCGTTGAAAAACCAAGTACAAAGACACGACGCAAGCACATAGAGAAATTCGTGAGGTCCGTTGGTTCGTTCCGTGGCTTAGTTGGTATATATATAGGTCTGGCACGGTATGCAAGAAGACGTCGGTTCGAATCCGACCGGATCGAAGGAATTTTTTCTGAGTGTTTTTTCTGAGTGTTCGATCTTTGTATTAATAATTATAACAAACTAGTGGAGTAATTTCACAAAAAAAAAAAAAAATTGAATATCAATTCAATAAAAATTTAATAATATAACAACTTATTTCTTTTGCAAGTATTGTCGTTTACGAGTAATATAATATATATATATATATATATTTCTGAATCCCATGGTCAGAAAAGCTTCCACTGAAGTCGGAAACACTGTCATCGAAGCTATATTTTCGTTGAAAAGCAAGAACTTTATACGTTTTTCAAATAAATTTTTAGTTAATATTATTGGCTTTCACAATTTTATACTACTACTCGCTTCCCGCTGAAAATAGTAAGGAAAATCAAAACAGAAAAGAAAAATTGGAAATTATGAAGGAACGTGTTAGGCAAGCAAGATAAAAAGCCATCTAGTTATATATGGAAGGTTTAAAGAAAAAGATAGACAGAGGTATGCGAAGACAAAGCGGAAGGAAAAATTTTGAAGTTGCATGAATTACCTCGTTAAGTATAAAAAGTATCAAAAAATTTGATCTCTTTTGTAGCTACAGATTACGTTCTAAATTTATGTTTTAAAAGAGATGCGGAAATACTTTGTGTGATTGAAAAAAGGCTGAACAGCCAAACTGAAAACTAATTTTAATTAATAGTCACAAGGTGAAATTATTTGCGTTGTTCCGAGCTTGATTTAACGGTAAGCCGTATTAGTGAATTTTTATGTAAGTTATTGAATGTTTTTATTGCCTTTTTCATGATATTTTATACAAAAACTATGCCTTTTAAAAAAAATAAAGTAATTTCAAATGAAATGATATATCATTAACTGTTAAAAATCTAGTTGCCCGATGAACGGAATCTTATATAAGTTTGAGTTCTTTTTCCTTCCCGCTTAATGTTTTTCCACAAAATAAAATTCGACCACCTAAATCTCAGAACTTAGCCCTTCTAGGAGAAATGCCTAGTAAGTAAATCATGAATCTAATTATAAAGAAGGAAGTTATTGAAATTATTAAACAAGCTATCTCTAGGGGCCCTTCTTAAACTCGACCTTGTTTAGTATATACTGATGTTTTTCTAGAGACTTATTACAGAGCGGTATTTTTCAAACACCGGTTTATAGCGTAACAGTGACGACCTTATCTTCGAGAATGACACATCGATAGCGTGACTTAGGTCACACTTAAATGTTCATCATTATCGCATGAGAAAACTGGAACAGTTTTCTCATACACACAAAAGATATAACCGCATTGACAACCAACGTGTCTAATTTCCCATGGAAATCGGAAATCCCCTAGCATTATTGTTTTCTGACACTTCCCTGGAAAACGAGATCGTAAATTAGAACTTCCATACAATAAAATTACTTTAGTTTACAAATTAACTAAGTTCTTGTAAAACCAGAAAATCCACTATTACACCTGGCCAATCGCGTTTAGTTAATCGTGGTGGGTATTGTGATGATATATTTAATCTGTTCTTTTTATTATGTCCTACCGATCTATTGTTTATAAAGAAAACGAAGTAGCCGTAGAATGAGTCATTGTGTGTCGAAGTTAACAATCTGCTCGCATTTATGAAATGCATTCTACATATTCAATAGAGCCATTTTCTATCGTTTTTCTATCCGGCAGCAACATATTCAAACACGCCTTATCGCAATTCAATGGGATTAGATCAGAATAATCAGAAATACAATGAGACATACGGTTATAGTTATTAAGGGCTTGGCATTGTGTGAAAAATAATTGCAAAATTAAATACCTAACAAAATCTTGAACTCGCACAGTCGGTATGATGAATTAGTGATATAATCACAAAATGAGTTTATTTGTTGCTACGTAATTCAGTTTAAGTGGCTTATTTACATTACACCCAATTTGTTAATAATACAGCATTTTTAATAGGACCAAATAAGGATGACTATATGTTATGTATCCTGGGGCCAACAAGCGTGGCTGTGTTGGGCCAGGCACAGGCACAGCCGTGGTATCGCATTCAATGCGACGCAGATAGGTAGAGCTCTGCTTATCTCACCGCAATCGAGTTCGCATTGTATGCCCGAGCTCGATAATTAAGACGACGCTTTTGACATTCGCCATATAGGAATACAATGACCGCCGCGGGAGCCCACAGTCGGATAATATCGCTCCCTTAAACAATAACCCAGCCGTATTATGATAAAACAATTTCAATGCGGCAAACATCGTGTTTTCTTAACGAGCATTCCTTCTGTTTCAATAACGAGAGGAAATACCGACGGAGTTGGATATTATGTCGTTCGCTATGTATCGAATATATGACCACTAGCACAACATACCTACTTGGTTGTTATGTGGCAAAAATCTTTAAATAAGCGCAATACAACCTCTGAAAATTAAGAAACTATATAAATTTATATGTAAACACGCGAAATGAATAGCCGTTAACAATAATTAAAAATACATTAATTGGCGGGTATCAAGCGTAGCTGACAATTTAAAATTCACACGCAGCGCGAATTCATTTCGCGTGTCAAAAAGTGGTTAAGAGATATAACAGAATTTTTGGCAAACAGAAAGATTCGTGTGTCAGGGTGTGCAGCATTGTAATTACGACTGGCACCGCTCTTGTTTCGGCGCTGCTTTACACTGCTGTCGCGATACAATCACTCCTGGGCTGCACCGGCTTCGCTCGCCCCCAATTCGAAATTTGCACCCAATTAACTGCTCCACATACTGACTCGAATATCTCCTCTCTCCATGTTTTCCGCATTCGCACGCTGTGCACATACTATTTGCATTTCAATTCCACAAGACAAATCGAATTTTAAAATGATGTCCTAAGAAACGTAATAATAGGGTTGAACAGATTGTCTCGAAGGTATAGTCTCCTGAACACAAAAAAAAATATGAAAGACAGTCGATCAATCACTAAATGTAGTGGCAATTAATCATCTCGCTAGTGGCGTTGTGTCGCGATGTCATAGCGAGTCTAGCGACACCTCAAGGGTTGCTCTTGGGCACCCGCCCCACTTGCTGCGAATGTATCTGAATAACGTACACCATATCCTTCATTAATCACAACTGCGTGATTGAACTGCCTGGTTTTGGTTGAATGCATAATTAAAATGACGGAGAGTGTCATTGCGAAATATTTTGCAATGACTCTTCCTTTTGAATCAAAATTTTATATTTCAATAGGGAAATAACAATAATGCACAATGAATTTGCAACTATGCATTTAAAACGAAATCACATTGTTTGTTTTTTTTTTAATCAAAAGTGTAATTGAAGTTCTTAGAATTTACATACGAATATCCTCGTAACGCTATTTAAGTACAGCCAATAAACTTCTGTTTATCTGGTATGTTGCGCATAGCACTCTGCGATTAACCGTATCGTGCATGCCTAGAGCGCACTTATTCATTCAGAGCATTTTTTACACGGGTTTTTATCACTATACTGACATCATTGTGTTCACTTTCGTAGCAACGGAAACTCGCGTAACGAGATTCGTCGTTGTGTTATTTTGTTTTTGCAATATTTTACGATTTTAATGATTGCTCCGGTTTGCCTTTTTAAGGCGATCGTTAATGATGCCTTTTACACTTAACATGTAACGCTTGATGAGGGATTATAACGGTCGGCATTCGTTCCTACTGGCGTGAGCACGTTTTGGCCGACATACCCGCCCCACGCCGCTGTTGCAGTGAAGGGCTGTCATATGAGACACGCCAAATATTTCTCACAAGACCCACTCAAGTGTAATGAAGGTTTCATGCACCTTAAAAGAAAGTTGCACAATAAACGAGAATACAAAAAAGGATGTAAAATTTGCATGCATGCTGTTGATAGTTGGAAGTTGCCAATCACGATCGCAATCAATCATGTCTTAAGATGTCTCAATTTAGCTTGCACCCTCTGGTTTCCGAGTAGCACCCTTCCCGCGCGCCGTGTTCCACCCGCGGCTGTCTGTAGGCCCCGTCTCGCCAGATAAACCCTAACGATTACATATTGCAAAATTATTCAACAGAAAGTATTTGATAACGGTACGGATTCTTTAAAATGATACGAAATGTTTAGATCTTTTATCAACTTGAAATAAATGGCATGTATAAAGTTACATATTTAATTAAAGAAACATTGATGTAGATCATTTAATTTATCAAGAGGTGCACAGATACAAATGTTTAAAGTTCTTATTAAAACGTTTTACATAAAAAGTCAACTTTGAATTTTTGTAATATATGTGTATCACGATGATTGTGATCTCAGAAAAACAATTTTCATTGATAGGTATTATTATACATATATATATTACGGTTATTCATCACATGTTGGCTCGTCTTGTCGCGACGTAATGTACTTTTTGTTACTTTTCTTTTTGTTTGAAATATAATTTATGTGACTTTAATGGCGTGTTTTCGACATTTATGTTTCGCATCCCAAAAAGCAATCTTGTAGAGTAACGGTTATAAAAAATCAATTACCTACAGATATATTAATGAATATCACAAAGCCTAGTTCTGTGCAAATGAGCATACACGAACTATCTTACTATTTATAGGTATTATAATAAAAGAAAAACTGACAAGAGTGAATGTTTGGCCACGGCAGGATGCACGCGCGCCGCTCGACTGAGCGTGAATTTTCCACCTTCGGTTTCAGGTTCTCATAACGCCACTAGATAGTTATTACGCTTTCGACATATTACGTACTATTCGGTAATATTCGCGTAATCGCTGAAAACGTAACGTATTACTCATCCCCCAACGCAACAAGGTAACTGTTGCATCTAATAAAGCGTCACTTGCAATAACGATAATGCCTTGCTAACGACATGCTATTGTTCTAATAGCAATATCGAAATGAGTAAATGACTCATACTAATAGCTTATCATTACAAGCCAACTTTCTCCAAATTTTAATTCCATAAGTGAGGTACTGTCAAATTGGGTGACACAAAGCTGGACGTAAATGACGTTACGTAAGTCGGCAACCGTCATTGTTTCGATATTGGAGCTGTCACTGAGCGCGCACATTTAGTGTCAATCCTTGATAGCATCGCGCAGCCGCGATCCGCGACATTATGTGATCTAAGATCCAATTATGCAACCCCTACGTAAGCCGGAGCTTGCCTGCTAGCAACAATGGCCTGCAGGGAAACGAATAGCCGCCTCAATCATAATATAAATATTTCAAATTTCGTGTTTGTAAGGATAAATAAATAAAAACATTTAAATCATGTGACACAATAAGATACTTAATATAGACAAAATAACAACTACACTCCACTACCGTTGATCGTTTATGTCATGTGTAAATAAAATAGCATCTCCAAGTTTAAATCTTGGATAAGATATTTTTATTGCACAACGTGGTTGTGCGACTGAGAAAAGCGTGATTGAAAGCGTGCTCTAAGCGGTAGGTACGTCAAGTTAAGCCACATCACGGTTCGTCCAGAGCCCTGCACTTTACAATCTGACATTTCCTTTCGACATTTAAGCAGATTAGTGTTACAACGCGACTTCGGATGTTAATCCGACGGTGGACGGATCGCGGGAATTGCTCCGATTTAATCGAGATTTAGCGGTCACTGGGCGCCGTAATGCAATCAAAGCCAATGCCCGCACGTAAATCAGATCGAGAAATCCAATAGCAAATAACACTTATGAGTACGACGAAATATAAAGCTGTGACGCCACTTCGTGTGAGTTCAGCATTTACTGTTCGCCATCGGGAAAATAATTAACAATTTATTTCGATATTCAATAATAATTTCAATTGATTGGTCGCTATCAAAGGAGACAATAATTTCCCGTCCACAAAGGAATGGTGGGCTAAAATTCGCGTACGTGCTTAATATTCAATTATAGCCGGTGTAGTGCGCAGCGAGGCGGCGAAGGCGCAACAGTCACCGGATGCGCAGGAGCGCAGGAGAGCGCGCGATATGCAATTTGTCCGCCAGCGGAAGCTGCACATCTCTAGCAATCTCCCGTGGCTCGCGGCGTTGCGCCACCATCCCCACGCGAGCAATACGCGCAGCGCGCACGTAATATAGTATTACTGAGGAAGCTAATGGTGCATTTTACTTTAACGGAAAATACTGAGCACCTTTCTGACGGCGGACGGCAAAACGTAGCAATTGAAATCTTAGTATTTAAAGTAACTGCAATTAAATAATTTTTAAAGTTATTACCCACTTTGTTCAGTGAAACAACGAATTTTCCAAATGTTGAATGTTGATTTTTTATTTATTTAGTAGTACCTATCAATTTATACGTTTCATTAATAATTGCTCAAAATTTTTAAAAGAAAGTTTCATAATGTGTTGCTATTGTTAATTGGAGCCGTGTATGTGTATATAACATTGTAATGGAGTACGGAACATTTTCCCGCAATTTTGAATTAGTATTCCACAGTTACCGCGATTGACCAGTTGTAATATTTTGGACAATTATTAATCACAGTAAGTGTGTTATTTATACGTAAGATGTGGACTATGTAGATTAAAACAAGCTGTGTTACGCCAAAATACTGTGAGCGCTGTTACAACATATACTACTTTTTTTTTTTTATATTACCCGACGAGAGCTTTGCTAATATTATGTGCATTGCATTCAAAGTACATACACTTAGCTTTCGAAATCCTGGAGACAACTGCACATTATGTAGTGCAAACGAACTTCCACACAATTTCAGTTGGCGTGAAATAAATATTACTGAAACGTAGATCGTAGGTAACTGAGCAGTAGTTACACCCACAGTTCCGCACAGAATTTATGTCGAAACCCAACATTCACTACGGAGAACATTTGCAGCAAATAACCAAGGCGTTAAAACAACTAACACAAACAACTGGCGCACTTAACAAACAGACGTATCCGTATCAGATACAGCGTATCGAGACGGCAGGACATTACTTTTGCGCTATCGATAAAGCTCAACGGTAAGCGAAATAGTTTTGCAACACAGAGAACATAAATAATTGTCATAAAATAGATAGGGTTGATGGATGGACGGTGAGCCCTGCAACTAACGAGGAAGCGTTCAACAAAGGTTCGCTATTCCACCGTCGCACTGTGCATAACACGGCGCATTACCATAGATACGTTGCATTCGAGTTCACTTTTTCTGCAGTGCACCCATTACTTAACAATTACGAACATTGCGTTATTCATGAACAGATGATGCGAATATTCGCCGTTCCGCTACGCCATGCACTACTTGTAGATGCATAAAAGCGTGACTGGACACAGATAAGATCTTTAAATATCCAATTGTCCAGTTCACACATCAACGACATTAAATTAACTTATAGATGTACAAGAAACAATGCGGCAGGTGTAAAACGTATATATCCCATCTCGAGAGTCGTACACAACATTAAAGGCATCAATGAAAAATAGATTTCGATAAAAGAATAAAGTGAGAACAAGCTTGGGCACTACTCTTAATTAGATCATTTATCTGGAATCCAACTCTTAACTGCCGTCGTGTTATGAGAAAAACATCATTTATTTTACAGCAGGTACCTACTAACTTTATCCATTTGTGGCCTGTAGGATTGCGGCGTAATTCCTCATTTATTGAATGATCGGCAAATTTTTAATTTAAATTTACTTCATAAAGTCAGGGAAGAATGGGTGTTCAAAAATTATAAATAACTACTTCTACCTGTTAGAAACTGAAATATATATTATGTGTATATTACACAATGAGAAAATAAGTTATTTCAAAGAGGTAAAAATTTCGGTTGCGTATCGTACTTCAATTAAAATCTTGTGCGTGAACTTAAATTGCCAAGATTAATGATTGTTCTGGAGCTGTCACACATGAGCAGAGATATAGATCGTATGATTGCGCAGTTATTTGTAAAATAACTATATGCAAATGCTTATTTATTCAAATAGAGTGAGTGACGAAATTACTGTAAAGCGGTTGTTACAGCACTATTTGTGAGCGACATGTAGGTACTATCGCCTACATTTGCGTCATCTTAATAAATCATTGCACGCTGGTTTAGTCTTTACGCAAAGGCGATTTCGTCTATAATGGCGTGTCTAATTGTGATACATGGTGTGGCTCACAGTATTGGCGCGTTGTCCAACAGCCAGGCATGTGTCACACACGCCACGAGAGAAAGCGTGCTTAATCAGATAACTCAGTTTGTCAACCGAGCTCCTGAAATCGGGTCGAATGTCGATATACTCGATTAATTAACTGACGGCCCGAAAAGTTGGAAGTAACTGGTACGACGAACAAAAAACTGTTCTTGTGAAACGGGTTCGATGTTTTAAAATAAAATGCTCACAACATATTGTCATAATTTAAATCGAGCTAATTATCAATTAAACCACGTCTGAGTTACCCTACATCTACATTTTTGACTTATAAAAACCCTTGATTGCTAATATATATGGGTAAAATCAGATTATTTATGAATATTAATTCTATATAGGTAGGTATGTGTTTATATAGGAATGTGTGTGTATGTGTGTGTATATATATATATATATATATATATATATATACATACATACATACATATATATATATATATATACATATATGTTTATAAATGTCATTATATATCGAGCGACAAGATTAATTTCAGTGTAAAGATAAATATGTAAGCGTTTAAAAAGACACGTTAATAGATTTAGGATTAGACGACGTTGTCTTATGTTGGGTTTCTTACGAACTTATTAATGTTCACAAAACTAAACAAATTATTCAACTACCTGTAATACCCAATGAAAAAAAAAAATACTGAAATATCTCTGTCATCATCATCATTGAGTTTAATCTAATTGTACTCAATTGAATATTGAACAAAATTGATAATAAATTTTTTTGATTCTTGAAATTGAAATAAATACCTAGAATAAGAATTTAAATAATTTATTGGAAGTATTAAATTGGGAAACTTTAAAATCCATTTTACAGTTCAAATACCTCTATAAATTCTGTGATCTTATTTCCTCATTTTGCGCCTCCGAAAAGACAGTAACTGGCCCCCGTTTATTATACCACAATTTAAAGGTCTCATAAACAACTAAGCAAGTTGTAGTTGTAAATGAAATCAAACTAAATCTTGTGTTTGATAAACTGCGTAATTTAAACATTTAAGATTGTCGGTTACCTGAATCAATGTATCTTTGTCCGCGACAATAGCTGTGCAAAATAACTTGAACATTGTTCTATATTAATTGCAACTTTAAAGCAGTCACTATATTACGTAAACCATTACC
Source organism: Hyposmocoma kahamanoa (assembly GCF_003589595.1). Lineage (NCBI taxonomy): Eukaryota > Metazoa > Arthropoda > Insecta > Lepidoptera > Cosmopterigidae > Hyposmocoma > Hyposmocoma kahamanoa. Next base: position 8,003,246 of record NW_020653851.1, read on the forward strand.
GTTCTATTTTAAATTACTTTGAGGAAATTTAAGAATCATTATTTCAAATCGCATGCCCCTAAAACTTTTACAATACAGTTAATATGAAGTAGAGTGCTATCACAATAAAAATATCGTCTACCGCTATAAATACAAACTTTAACACAGCTTATCTCTTTTTTGAATATCTTTGACAAAGCGACATACTAATTCGCGTTTACAGTTATGATACATTATGTATATCGACAAAGTCCTCAATTTTTTTGGGAATTCAAATAAAACAGTAAATGTTTATATTTATTAAGGCGACGCGATCGTATGTTTGTTAGAGGCGGAATGAACCGTTACTATTTTATACTTGGGCTACTCATTAGTATGCGCGATTCTGTTGAGTTTACGCGGCGCGCCCGGTCCCCGGAGAAAGCTTGCGTTCCGCTTATACGAATCCAAAACTACCCGTTCAAGCACAAATGACTCGTAAATTCATAGGTTGATGGTAAAATGCTGTTGTTATTGCCTTCCTTCAAATGCAGAGCCATCGATAGTACAAAGTTGCAGCGCGCAACTGGAATTACTAATACCAAATCCAGACATTTCATCTTATTTAACTTATCTTTTTCTACTATGCATATTCATGGTATTAAAATGTGATCTGGTGAGCGTTGCAATTAGAATATGGCTGCGTGGCGTAGGGCTAGCAGCGGCCTGAGCGCGGGGCGCAGCCGACTCCAGTCGTGGCGCGCGAGAACCGATCCATCAATCAGAGGCGACGATCGGAGGTGCTTTCTCGTCGTTAGCCCTATATGGCGCGAGCTGCCACCACGCCTCGCCAGCCACTTCTTTTTCACTTCATTTTCTAACTCGTTCATAGAAATCTCCCAACAGCATATTTAACTTTTTAAAGAGAACGGAAATGGTCGAAGATTTCACGCGAGTTTAAAGAGCATTTAAATGCGTATGAAATTAAGATGCCCGCTGCAACGATGTAATCGCACTCGTTTAACGTAATAGCTGAGAAACGCGCGCAAGTAATCGCATTTTGCGTATTCGCGAAATGCTTACGGCGCTCCTTGGTGCTTTCGCCTTAAAACTTCGTAATAAATATCCTGGGAGCGTAGCTTCTTGGCGTCAGGTGTGTCTAATGACCACCCTCGTTGCCAATTTATATGACTCTGACTATGGACATCCATTTACCATTCAAGTTTTATGACTTCCATATACATCTGCATACATACATACATAGGAGTCATAACTTGAATGGTAATAACGTTTTCTTTGTGTGATATTTACATAGGGCTGAGAAAGGTCATTACAATATTTCATAATTGTTTCAGAGTGTAGTAATGCTGGTCTTCCGAGAAGAAAAATCACCAGAAGATGAAATCAAAGCTTGGCAGTTCTGGCACGGTCGACAACATTCAGTAAAACAAAGGATATTGGACGCAGGTTAGTGAACTAGCGTAAGAAGGCATAGATTGCCAAAGTTTACGAAATAACTCGACTATCAGGTAGTAGCGTATACCAGGGGTTAGAGACAATATTTAATGCACAAAAACAGTCGTGCTCGAGGCGACACAGAATGCCTGTGCAGTTGCGTGCGGCGCGGACGGCGGCGCGACGGCGGCAGTGCTCGGCCGGCACGCAGGACCTAATTACCGCGCTGCGGGCACGGCGCAGACGCACCCGCGCACCGCGCCCTCGACCACCACCCTGCCCCGCACCACCATTACATCTCGTTAGGACATTTGCATAAATAATATGCGTCTTCCTCCAGCAATTCCCCGCACCCCGCGCCTTAATACCTATCAATCGCCCTCTAAAAATAAAACAAGTATCGTTACACGCCACCTAGCTACGCTGCGGTACTTGCTGCAAGTTTCGTATTACGGTAATGACACATTCCTTCACATCCACCTGATTAAAGATATGAAGCAGAAAAAATGTTTTCACGATTAAAGGCTACTAAAATAAATCTCAAAAACATTTGACGAGTCGAGCTCTTCAAACTCTAGCAGGAAATAATAAAAATTCGTGAGAAATCTCCGTCATACACGTAACAAATTTCATAAATAAAAATCATCTAATCGTGGTTATAGCCAGCATAAACATTGCTGTTTACTATTCACAGAGGTCGGTTTTGCGTGCCAGCTTGTCTAATCCGTAGAACGGAGATATAAGCAAGGGTACAATATCGTCGCGCGCGGACATAATTACAGCGTGATAATATCGAGGAGCGCCTTCATTACCATATTAATTGCGATGAGCCTCCGCGCACCGCACGGCGCTCTTTACCACGTATCACTCTATTACTCGATCACTCTATGAGAATGTTTATTTTCTTTGCCTTTGCTAACCAAGCTAAACTGCAAATGTATTCTTTGTCAGATACGATCTTTTCATTTCCTTCCAATTACGTCCTGTGAACAAATCAAAACTTTTATTAGTTTTAATATATAACTACAATACAATTTTTTGCGGTACTGTTAAAGGCAATGGCGGATTAAATAGGAAATTCACTTATTTTACGGCCCTGTAGCGCATAGTGATCAACAGAATATATGTTTGCGTCATCGACGGAATGCTTGTTTATTAACCGCATATTGAAGTAAACACTGCTAATATATGACACTATACATTCTAGCATTACTTAAATGGTGTCTGTAGCATTTGTAATGAGTAATGCCGCGGCTACAGCAGTGCCTATAAATTAAATCTCAAGGAAAATAAAAACATGGAAACCATTAATTCGCGCGGCGGGCCAAGTTTAATGTCAAGGTTTTTTAGCTTATCTCGATGTTAGTTAAGTTTTATTTTTTACTTTGTGTGATTATGTAAAATGGAATAATGTTCACACGAATGTAGATTTGTTATAATACAGTATATTAATAAAGTTTATATGGGAAATAAGCTACTAAATGACTCTTTGTTTGGTTATGTACTTGTAAAAGTGAAAAATGATCTATTAAAAATATAATATAAATTACTTGCCAATCGGCTTACGAATGACCGAGATGTTTTAATGTTCTCAATTTCCTGTTGCCATGATTAATCGCTTTTAATTATGTGTTAAATGGTTGTCGAATTTGTTTACGGCATGCTGTAAAAATTGATAGAAATGCACCGTGAACGCATGGAACGAACTTGGAAGCAGCGTCAAGGGCGACACCAGACACCTGTGCGCAGGCGTGTGAAAGCGCGAAGGGGAACGGATGGGCGCGCGGGGAAGCGGCGGAGTTCGCAACGCCCCGCGCCTCCGCACAATGACTTCTCCGATTACCTACACGTCTTCTTGGATCGCGTGTCTGGCGCTCGTTGCTGCATCCTTGCCTCCACACTTATTCCTCTTGACAGTTTTTCTACAATGCTTCACTGGTCCAACAGATTACTTCAATATTTTGACGACGAGAAACAAAAACTATAATTGATATGACCGTTTGCTTAATTAGTATAATGTTCGTCCCTACCGCAAAAATTTACCATAAAAACATGAGAGACCTACCGGTCTCATCAATCATCATCGGTCATAATGTGAAAAATATTTGTGTTGGATTTGTTTGGCGCTATGTGCGCGCGTTGATGTTTAACACTGGCGAGTTTTGGAGTTACACTAGTTATTCTTTATGCGTACAAGCATATTGAAGAATGAAATTATGTAAATGGTGGCAAGTTTTCAAGTAGTAGTGGGAGTGGTTATGTGGCACGCAGGAAGTCACCGAGTACCCACATAGGGTCGTAAATTTGTAGAAGCTGTTAAAACAATAAGACTGCGTGAGGGCGGGCGGGCGTCCTCCTCGGCCCATAAACACGTCAGCGGAGCGCCCCACAGATCGCAGCCAGACTGATAGCAGGCCGGCCGCCAGCGCCCACGCGCCACTAAGCCATGCCACCACCGCACGCCATATGCCAGGGCTCACAACATGTGAAACCAATGAAATCGAATGCAACACAATTCGTAAATAAACCTTACCTGCATACTTACAAGTGTTGGAGATAGCAATTGAGGTCGTCAAATTCTAAAACTTTAGTGAATCGGTCCAGCTGTTTCACTTGTCTTATATAGTATATAATTTTTTCACAAAGCACAACCCTAACCTCTCTATGTCGATTACTCACTAACAACCTCCGCGCTTGTCTGGTAATGCAGGCTTATTGCACCGAATGCAATAAACATCTGTAACGAAATAAACACCAGACTGTGACAAAATAAACTGCATAACGAATTTATTTCTTGAACATTAGGCACCCACGAACTGATTGCCAATAACGGGAGTGTCGAGGACATTAAATTAAGATCGATTGGTATTTTTCACTTCGAAAACTTTCAAATATCGACCATCCTATTATGGGTTAAATGTTTGCATAATATGTTAGACATGTTATGCCTATAGGTACTTACTTATCTATGTAATATCTAAGTGTAGAATCTCAATCGACATTCAGCGCGTAAGTGCTCGTAGCCTTAAGAAAAATATCGAGATGACGCTCAATTTATACAAATTTGCCTCGGGTGCCCGCAGGACATGAATGGAAATGTACTAATTTCCATAAACTTCAGTCTAAGACGAACTAAGAAACTTTGCAATCGTTGATAAATCGATCCTATCATGTGATTATTCACGCCCAACAAATAAATTTCCGTCGTCGATGACGTATTGTGCGTTGATATCTTAATCGAAATCTTGTGCGCCATTACAGCAGTGTTACTTGTGGAGAAGATTAATGACAATTTGTCGTTTTGTTGCAGACACCAAGAACAGCATTGGGTTAGCCGGCTGCATCGAAGAAGTGGCGCACAACGCTATCGCCGTCTACTGGAACCCTCTCGAGAGCGCCGCTAAAGTACGTATACACATATCCCTTCACACAATTTTCCTTATTCATATACAAGACACACTCCTTTTGACCTATAAAAATATCAATTCAGAAAAATATATGTGCACAATTATTTTTCTATAGGTTTTCAGCAAAACACAAATTTTATCCATTTATCCAACACGCATAACACCTTTGTGTAAGGCTGCAAACAGATTGACTGCATGTTTGCAGTTAAAGCGTGAAGCTGAACTCGACTTCATGGAGGTAATGCGTGAAGTCGTTATTCGAGATCTCGACTGCATGAAGTTGATAACGACTTCACGCATTAACTCCATGAAGTCGAGTTCAGCTTCACGCTTTAACTGCAATCTGTTAACAGCCTAAGATAAACAAAGCAATGTAGCTATTTGATCAATAGTTAAACGCTTAAGTTCATTAAACAAAATTGAAAGTCATATCATGATTTTATAACACATATTAAAAGGGTAATTAAGTAGAGTCCCGCAACCTTATTTGGTCGAGAGGCAAATCAAGCAAAAAAGCGCCTTGGCGTCTGGGAGCCGGCCCGTAGCCCATACCCACGGAACGTCTGCCGTATGCTCATTAAATTATAGAATAATATACAACACTGTTTTAATTGAATATATTATAAATACTCATACATGTACTTCACTTTCAGAATAAAAACGAATAATTAATGTTAATACGCACAACACGAACCTTATCAATTTTCATAAAACAATTAAGACGCTAAGAAACAACCCCAATTGGATTATAATAAACTAATAAATGCTTATCAAATGAGTAACTTTGCAAACTTAAGTTATTCGTAAATTCTATAAAATTCATTAGAAATACAAATACAATAACGCTAATAATCATTATAGGTACTAGATAGTATATACAATGTTGTTCTCAAGAAAAAATATTAGATGGAGAATTCAACTCGGGTTACTGTACGAAAAGACGTATTTGTTTTTTTCTTTATTTTTCTTTTATTGCTGCAAATTGCAGGGATAGAGCTAGTCAGTTATCGATATCCGTAATTATTTATTGTTGGTGGGTGAAACCGTGGCGGATGCGAGTCGTTTGCGACAGATAATATGCGTCAGGACAGTGATCGGTGGCAGTGTCGGCGCGGTAAAAACGCGAGGGGGTCATTTGCATAGACCGCGGTAATGAGCGGGCGCCGCTGCACTGCCCGCCTCCGCGATCTGGTCCAGCCACCGGCAGCGCCTGCCATTCTAAACACACCCTACACGTTTACATGCACTAGCGCTTTCAATGAGCTCCATTCAGTTCGGCACTTACTTCGTTTTAATGTTTCCCACTAACATTATTCGTGACGTAGACGACTAAGTATCGCGGCCGCGGCGCCTACCTCCCTCTGCGCTCGGATGTCTAACGTTTTGTTACTCGCTTTTCAGATACACAGTGCAAATTAACTTCGCAATTAAATTTCCTCTATTTTTATTTTCAGATCAATATCGCTGTCCAGTGCCTCAGTACGGACTTCAGCAGTCAAAAAGGAGTAAAGGTTAGTATTTGATTTCACGACTATGCGCGAGTCTTATTTCATTGTTTCGTTTCTTGAATAAATGCTTAATTGCGTTCATTCACAACCATTGCTGAATACAGGTGTATCTATTTTAAAATACGCGTACATACTACATTATACTTAACAAGTACATTATACTTAACAAACTGTAATTGCCATCAATGAATATAAATAAACTGATTATTGAACTAAGATGAGACAATATACAGTATTAACATACTTGTACAATGCACTGTAATCCCAGATTGAGATAGGCATTACGAGTGTCATATAATAGCGTATTTAATGTGCGTGGGAAATTGAATGCAATCGTTGCCTACGGTTGTTATTAGACGCGTTTATGTTGAGGAGTTAATTAAGTTTACGTGCTGAAAGTATGTAAATTAATGTTGCGATGCGTTCAATTGACGGGGTCGGTAACCGCGTAGTCGCGAGACGCCTCGATAACTACGTTGCGTATGTATCGTTATGTGTCGGACTTGTAGGTTAACAGCGGACGTTTGATTACATTCATGAAAATATATTTCTTTAATGATTGCAATATTAGCGATTTATACTATTGTCAATTCATTGCAAATGTATTTTTAAAGATCATTAAAATTTTCGTGAAAACCTGGTTATTTTGGTATAACATCAGTATCATGGTTTAAAAAATCGTTCATTGATTTTTCGATTTTTTAGAATTGCAGTTTCCGTATTAAATTATCGGTGACGTTTTAGCACTATTAGTTATATACAGGGTTGAGTTGCACGCGAGGTGATAACGAACCAGTTCGCTATCACATTCTCAATTACCTATCCAATACGCGGTGACAGTGGAACAGTAGATGAAGCCGCCGCCGGCCTCCAACCGCCGCAATTAAGACGTTTCAACGCGATTCGACTCAGACACGTGCATATTTTCCTTGTTCGTAAATTTATCGCAATTATCCCTTATAAACATTTATAAAACAGTTTTTGTCCAATAACAGTTGACGCGGACCGTGAAATTGATGTACTTACATCCAAAACTGAATTGTTGATTTGTTTAGATTATTATTGCCGTAAAGGGAGTTTGATGGACGTACTGAGATTACACTGATGTTGAATACATAACCGTAGTGCAAACAAATATAAATATATATTTAAATTTATGTAAATATAAATTGTTACAGGGTTTGCCGTTGCATATTCAAATAGACACGTTCGAGGACCCGAGAGATACACAAGTATACCACAGGGCATATTGCCAAATTAAGGTGTTCTGTGATAAGGTGAGAATATCAGCCACAATTTGTAAAAAAATTAAATTACATACTTTCATTATTTTCATCGCTTATTTTATGTCGTTAGGGTGCCGAAAGAAAAACAAGAGATGAAGAAAGAAGAGCAGCAAAAAGAAAAATGTCAGCTACAAATAGAAAGAAACTGGACGAAATCTACCACCCTGTGACAGAACGAAGCGAGTTCTATACGATGGCCGATTTATCAAAGCCACCGGTATTATTCAGCCCTGCTGAAGACATCGACAAACTGGCCGGAATGGACATCCAAGGCTTCTACGGACACGACGACGCTGCGTTGGCAGAGGCCCACCTAAAGGGAGCTTCGCCTTTCCTCTTGCATGCAGCTAAACCACAGGCGCCGGCGCTGAAGTTTCATAATCATTTCCCACCAGATGCTCCAGCGTGAGTTCAATGAAATAAAGAATACAAATTCATATACATTTTGGAGCAAATAAATACATAGATTTCAACTCTGAAGATTATATTAGGTGTTCTGACGTTGTGTCAAAAATTTCAGGTACAGATCAGATGTGGGTGGGTTATCTCCATACGGCGACCGCAAAGACTCTCTGGAGTTAGAGGGTGTACTGGGTAAACGCGCGCGCACGAGCACACCACCGCTCAGCGAGCGCGTCATGCTGTACGTGCGCCAGGACACCGACGACGTGTACACGCCACTGCACGTAGCGCCACCGACCACGCAGGGCCTGCTACATGCAGTAAGTACCCTATTTGTTTGGTTCTCCCGCACATTACATTGCACATGATACGTTCCTTTACTTCTTACTTACTTTATCTCGCCAATGAGAAAAAAATATTAAAACCTCAAACTATCACATGTCACTTGAACGCAGTATTGGAGTCAAAGTAACGTATCAAGGTGCACACCGCTCGATGCGGTAGCACGAGAATAACCTTGGTGATGTCAGCTAACCGCAGAGCACGAGCAAGCGAGAGAAACAATTTTGCTTTCTCGGTTTCTCGTCATGTTGTTGATCGTTTATGAACGCATAATATTTAAAATTTTAAAAATAAACGATAAGGAATCGAGACGCTTCGTCCGCGCTGCGGGCGCTGGCCGTGGCCGAGAGGGCGCGGTGGGTGCCCGCCGCGTCGCTGTAACCGATGTGGCGCTTCATAACCCCGTCTAATTCACACGTCATCATAACTGCATGTTGTAATTAACCCCGCGCAGCCGCTGCCCGGTGCATCGGACCACTCGATACGGCTCCTCGGGAGCATGTCTTTGTGAAACCACTACACCGGTTACTGAACCACGTACGATCTGAAAGACGAGACGTCTCGTTTGAAAAAAGCAAAATCCTATTGTAATTCTTGTTTTTTGCTTATTTTCAGATTGAGAATAAGTACAAAATTTCAAGTTCGGCAATTAATAATCTTTATCGAAAGAACAAGAAAGGGTAAGTGGTTTTCATTGGCCTTAGATAGTTGCGTTTAACGTCCACACCGGCCGCCTCGCGTTAACGGAGCATCGCTTGTCCAGAGGGCGCGCCACTAACTGCTTAAGATATACCCCAAACCGGCTCCGGCGGTTCTTAACTCAATAATATACCATTTAATCACCTGAGTCCCACACAACCCGGCACTTGTAATAATTGATATACGATTTGTGTTTTACCCAGCACCCCGCACATCATCCAACAGAATGTGCACTTAAACAACCTAATACAATGTTTAACGACTTGCGTCTTTGTAATCTAATCAAACTGTTATTTTTGTATTCATAATTAAGAGCACTGAATGTTTTTGCATAATCAAATATTACAGTAATTGGAATATTCGACGCCGCCCAGTGATTAATTTAATTTATATCATAAATTATTCCAGGATTACGGCCAAAATTGACGATGAAATGTTGGCGTATTATTGCAATGAGGATCTATTCCTGCTGGAAGTGCGGCCGGCTGGAGCCAGCGAGGACGAGCCTCTCTATGACATTACCTTCGTCGAGTTGCCGCTTGAGCATTAGCCCCCGTCGCAGCCGAGAGAAGCAGCGGCGGTCATGTGCCAACGCCCGAGCTCAGCCTCTACGGATCTTCGCCACTCTACAGCCAAGCGCCCTGCGTACACGTACTGGCGACATAACCACTTGTGAAAATGGACTCTTAATTCGATTTTTAGCTGTGGCGTGTTTTGGACAATCGTATTGACCTTCCCCGTACACTCATTATATAAAATTATTTATAAATGGGATAATGTCTCAAAAAGTGTCGATCTCAGATTGAAATTTACTTTTAAGTAATTCATCAACCTAACTTTGTTATACTGGAATGTACTCGTCACATTTTTTTCCGGTCGTTGGCATGGTGAGTCGACGAACCGAAAAGTAAGCACTTGTAAATATTACACACATTAGTGCCTTATGAAATCACAGAATGTAATGTAATGATGTGGTGGTGGCAAGGGAGATGGCTATAGCGAGAACATATCAATATATTTGACCATCAAAGTCTAAAACATAATTTTCAACGAATGATCTGATGCTGAATAAACGTGTGTGCCATTCACTCGGTTATTATAATAGATATATGTTTATATAGTTATCGATTCAACAGGTACCTTTTAATCTTGCCATGATGATAAAGTAAGAAAATCTTGTCACAAAACCTTATGTAGAGATATATATCTACAGTGAGTTAAAAGTTAATAATGTGCCTTCGACTTAATCATTATAATTATTATCTTTTATTGTAAGTGTGTTAAGTCAAATTAAATGCCATCCACTTTGTTAAGTTTTCTAAACATAAGTTTGGTTATAAGTTCGCTCAATTCATTCACTTAGTAACGATGATTTAGTTTTTAGGAACGAACACCGCGTCTGTTGTTTCTGTGCTTGATCAAACGAATTTAAATATTATTTTTAAGAAACATATTGAAATACAACTATAAGTGGTATTTATCCAACAGCTTAACCTTGTGAGATTGGTATACTATATACCACACAAAATTAATAAATTAAAATTAATAACCCACATTTTAAATTAATGTAATGGAATCAACGGGCGTATTACAATTCTAAACGAGACATAGTCATTTTAAACATAGTCACATCCATCCGATAAACATTTACATTATCATCGACGGGAGTGGTTTGTGTATAATTTAAGATTTTTATTATTGATAATAGAAGTTAATATTATAATTGAATTTCGATACGCTAAGTTATCGGGCCATGACAACATTTTAGATTATGAAAAGTATTTTCTGTCCAAGACTTATAGACTTACGTATAAGATGTCGTATGTTCTAAATATATTTTTTTATGTATTCTGTACCAATACTTCTATCTACATGGACTAGTGTTACATACAAACATTTTCTGTAAATTTATTACAACAAAGAAATCTTAGTTGCCGTATATCTTTTCAAGATGTTTTATACAGTTAAGTTTTCTCCACCGATGTATCTTCCAAAATTCAGAACCAGGTTCTGTTCTAAACGAATTGGTCGTAGATGTCGCTCATGACGAATTAGAGTTGTGACTAGTGCGGACGGTTCGATTAACTGCCATATTACACATAGTTTAGATTACTTATCTTAGTTGTAGATTCTAAGCATAGTTCGTTTTATTGTCACGCGACCTTTGCAGGTAGGCATCGAATTTTAATTAAGATGATGTTATTGATATTTACGTATTCTGTGTATTGTTTTTGTTTCTTTTTCTTTGCTACAAACGCGTCGCGAGTCGTCACGTTTAATTCGGTCTTTCTATCAATCGTTTTATTTGCATTTTACACTTGTTAATGTATCTTCACTACCCAAATAGAGCTAAATTTTCTATTTTTTATTTGCTCAAAGTCTGCACTCGCCATTACAGTGCGCGGTCTCTAACGTCACATTGTTATCACATAATATCTACTATTTAATATACCTACCTATTCATTTAATATTTATTTATGTACTTATAGTAAATTGTGCAGCTTTAATGTTTACTTACATGGTTTTAGTTCGTGATTCAGAATCTCGTCATAAGTCACAAACGTCAGTAGCAATAACGTAAAGCAGTAGTAATTAATGGGCTAGTTCTCGGCACGTCGCCAATCGCCGCCGTGTTGTCGCCTGACGTTGTGCAATGTATCAGAGTTTTACTTTAAATTAGTGTGTAATGGAGTCGGATTGTACCGAGTGGTACGATGAAGGGTAGATGAGGTAGCGAGTTCGCAGGCAGGCTTGGCGAAGCGGTGACGCGCCGCAAACTACCGCCACGGAGTATAGTCACACTAGTTAAAGACACCCCCGAAAGTGGTAGCACATTTTCGTTAATAAATTCTACTGTACTTAAGTTTTAAATGAAATAGATGTTACGTTATTCTTTTATATGAATATTTGTAAGTTGTCATAAAAATATTATTAATATAATTATTTTTATCAAAGTTTATAATCTAAATAAAAATGTTTTTCTTCAAAACATTACGACATTTTTCTTAATTCACGTACATTCCTAAATGTCCTGAATTAGATTTATTAACGTCCGTGATTCCGCCCCCTTTGTTATTTACAATTTAGACGGAAATTCTTTTTACGGAATTTAGCTTTTTACCTAAATGATTTAAATCACTCGTCGAAACTCTAAAATATGAACTAGTAAATTGTTTATGTTCTGTATCTACAGTCAAACAAGAGTTAACTTCCAAAATTATTTTAATGAATTTTGAGAACAACAATAAGATTATTATTTACACTCTGAAGCTTATAATAGTCACAAAAGCAGAGATATAGATCGAAAGATTACATAAAGACAGTTAAGGACAAAAATCACAATGAAGTTTTTGCCAGACACTGAAAGCAAGCTATTAGAGTCGGAAAGTTTCTACTTTGAAGATCAGTCAAATACATTTACACGTAATTAATTTATTTATATAGTAACATAATGTTATGTTATTCATCAAAACATAGTTCTTCTACTCTATTATAGATAGTTTAAAACGTAAATTTTACCATTTTTGTATCATTATCTCACACAAAAACAAAGAAATTTTCGAACAATTAACTTGAAGTAAAACTTTAAAAACGATTTCTTTATCAGCTTGAGTTTCAGTTATATTTAAATAAAAATAGATATCCAACGTTTTTCTTGTTATTTGGCATATCGAGACTAACGATAACTTAAACTAACTATAACAACATTAACAAGTTACCTGATCACGTAGTTAAAATTTAAAAGTTAGAATAAAATTATTTTCTACTACTTAATACTTTTTTGATACCGATTTCTCCGTAACTATAACTAACAAAACACATGAATTATCAATTTGTGTAACCACGTAATAATAAAGATAAAAAGCATCGTACAACATTTAGAATTTTTTATTTTATATTTCCGTGCCAGTGATACTGGAGGACTAACATATATAATAAAAGCTCAACATTTTATACGACTAGCTAGACGAAATCCATTCACAATAGTTTTTTTATCTTGGTTAAAATTTTAGAGAAGAGTAATTTTCAGGTTAGTTTTTATCTACCTAATTTTGGTGACAATTTTTATTATTTAAGTATTCGGGTATTTTATCTTGAAATATTAAATAATATATCAGGCTACAACACTCGAATATTAATGAATACTTCATGATCCTATTCTAGAATATTAGAATAATAAAAATTGCCATCAAAATTAGATAGAGAAAACTAACCTGAAAATTACCCGGAAATATCTATTTGGCGCGTACCTACACTTATTCCTTATAAAATAACCAACACCTAGACTAATTCACGTCCTTTCTATTATCCTATTCCCGCTTAACTAGTTTGTAGCAGTAACTTCAAGCAGCTGTTAAGTTGTCATATTCACGAAACATAATGTTTCAAAATTTAAGCGTCGAACCACGTTGAATCTTATTTATTTCTTTACATCAATTATCATTCCATACCGAAACGGTAACTTTGCAACAAGATTGCACTGTTTTCGCACGATTGTAGAAAACCAAAATTGCACGCACATTGTACTCGTAAATAATCTCTTTCTTTCTCATCTTTCATACAAAGGATGTCAATGCGCATATCATTACCCGACATATTATTTTCTACACCAAGAACAGCTTTCAATCATTTAAGGAATTTAAACTATAAAGTAAACAAAAGAATATCGAGAAATTACTATACGAATCTTGTCGTAAAATTCTGTTTCGGATGTCAGGTCTCCGCATTTAAATTTGTATTTTGAACCGTTCTCCATCGGAACAGTTCATAAGTGATGGCTATTGGATTAGCGGGGAGCTTTGGCTGTCGCTGAAGTCCAAAGTGTAGTACATGTCAGTTGTGTCAAGGGCGGCGGACGGCGGGGGAAAGGGCGCGGAGGGCGGTGGAGCTCGTTTATCATGAAGCCAATGATGTGGAGGGCCAGACTCTGTCACTCGAGACAGTCGAGAGAGAAGGCGAGAATAAGTCTTGTTCACGCGGCAGTGGCATGCTGTCACCTGGAACGATACAAAAGTGTAGAGGTAAGAACGATATACAAACACACTTAAAAAGGTTTGATCTGATTTTTCGACCTTACTCAAAATTGAAAGGGAATTTGTACTTTTCTGTTCATAAAGTTCATGTAAATGATTAAATAAAACAAATAAAGGAGGCGTCGAGCGTGCGTACCGGCAGTGATGTAAATGTTTTATAGTCTAGACTCTAGAGCTTCCCAAACTTTTAGGCTCACCACCCATTTAGGCAAGATAAAAAATTTCAACGGCCACCACCACAAAAAATAATTAAAAACATAGTAACTTAACACAAAAAAATCACAAGGAATAAAATATATATTTGTAGTGTCGTTTGTAATATACATAGACAATTCAGGTTTTCTTTTTTTCAAATTTGGTAGCACCCCCTGGACAGCATCAACGCCCCGCAATTGCTTCCGAGACCCCTACCTCCTGGGACTTTTCAGCGCCCACTGGGGGAAAGTAGGGTCACATTGGGAATCTATGCTCTAGACGATCAAGGTAGAGTTGGGGCGGCACTTTTGCGAGTGCCTCAACCGCCTTATTTGAAAATCAGCCGACGTTTAGAGTGAAATATCAAATATGTGCACGAAAACTATTAGTGTATTTAAGATAAAAATGAAAGCTAGCAAACCGTATTACGCTTTGACATTTCGCTCTGAACTTCAGGCAGTCCTTTAGTTTTTTAATGATACCAAGAGCCAGGACAACCAAATCGTGCGCCTGGTGGTAAGCGACACACCTGTCCTTAGCAGTTGTAATGCTACACAGAGACTTAAATCGCAAAGATCTGAGGGACACTGCCATTGCGCCCGTCACCTTGATACATAAATTGACAAGTCTTAGAGATCTCTAATTTCATCAGCAGTCTTACCCTTCTAAACCGGAACGCCGTAATGCCCACATTGCCGCTTGAAGCCAGTAATAGATAAGGTAGTAGTAAGGCAGGACTTCACTGAACGAACTCATTCACAAGCAGCTCTACTGCTACAACGAGTTCAGTTTAAATGGTCAGGCCGATAATAGCGAGTAATGAGACTTACCACAACTCCGACGATAGCAATAGCAGCGCCAAGTGTACCGGCAGCGATGTAAACGTTGTGCAGACGATCGTGGTACAGGCCGAGCGGCAGGTGCACTTCGCGTACGGATCCTGTGCCGCGCAATTCCTCACGCATGGTCACCTCGTTGCTCACCACTGATTCCAAGATGAAGTCTTCTGTGGATAGAGAACAAATACTCGTACAGACTTCAAATATTCGTTCACTGTTAATTTTCAGCCAAAATAAGGATAAAGAGCACTTTTCTTAAAACAATGTTATAAGCGTAATGTGTAACGATGACGGGACGGGAGTCTCCCAACCGTCTTATTTGAAAATCAGCCGACGTTTAGTGTGAAATATCAAAGACGCGCACGAAAACTATTAGTGGATTTCAGAAATTGAAAGACAGTAAACGAGTACGCTTTGACATTTCGCTCTGACTTCCGGCTTTCCTTCTGTTTTTTAATGATATCAAGTCGAGCGTCTGATAATAAGCGACACGCCTGTCCCTAACAGTTGCAGTCCCACCCGGGGCACAGCCACTGCGCCCGTCACCCTTACACATAGTTGATAGTTCCATGTGCCTGTAATTACACCAGCACCCTTACGCTTCAAAACCGGAACGCAGTAATGTTCACATTATGGGTAAGGTGGCAGTACTTCCCTGGAGTCTTCACAAGGAGCTCCACTGCTAGTAAAAATATTAAATACTACAGGTATTTCCAAACAGTGACTACAAAATATTCACTTTTGTGAACTCATTTAAGTCCCAATATAAATAAAAACGAACTAAATAAAAACATACCTTCACAAAGCTTGCCGGTGTAACCTGGCCGGCACGAGCAGTAAAAGGAGTCGATGTCGCTCCAGCACGTGCCGCCGTGAGCACAAGGGTTGTTATCACACGGCTGGAAACAATATAACATGCATCGAATCAATCCATCGTCCACATCCTCACTGCTACGACAGTCATTTAATGAGAGAAAGCCCGAGGACACGGTAAATTCACTAGGCCCACAAAATGTTACATAGGGATCTATGACGACTAAAAAGGAGAATAATTGTGACTTTTTATTAAAAAATCGACATCAAAAGTTCGTGGAGTTACATCTATTTGCCATTGAAATCGGTAATCAGAAAGTGCGCGAAACCGTATTCATTCCCTAGTTTTCCAGCCTTAGAGGTGCAATATTTTCTTTAAATTTAAATGGGACTAATACTGAGGTACCCTCTTTCCAACAAAAAACAAAACCTTAAAATCGATTCACAAAGTTAAAAGTTATCGCGTAACATACATAAAAAATATAATCGAATTGCGACCTTCTCCTTTTTTTTTGAAGTCGGTTAACAATAATAAATAGCGAACATAAATTACATCCCCCAAGTTTAGAAACTTCAACTAGTGGATGGCAAACCTTGTTTCGTTTGAAATTCGCAGCTTTAAAACAAAGTAGCTCGGTGTTGTTCCCGAACTATCGGACGCATAAACTTCCATCCCGATCTACGTAATTTAGTGCTGCAGTGTCACTGGCAGCAATAAAACAACATTTGATTAAGCGTAATTTAACCTAAGTAGATTTTGTTATACATATATGAATAGCATGATTACAATAAGAAACGGTATTGATGTGAAGCTTGATGCGACTGAGAAATCAACCTAGTGCAAGGTGTACTAGTGCATTAGGGTTCTGAACCTAACTATTTTAAAGCAAGTCATGGACGTTTGGAAAATATTGCTCCTTGCTTTTACGGGGTGCCGTACCCCCTCTTTTCCTTCTTTGTAACACCTTTATTTCAGGAGTGCATAGAAATAATAAATGTTTCTTTTTTATGATGTGAAGCGTAGGGACGAATAATTCATGCGCCTGGTGGTAAATGACATGCCCAACCAACCAACAACAATGCAGTTACTGTGCAATTAAGAGCTTTAAACTGCAAAGATCTGAAGAGCACAACCACTGAGACATAAAGATCAGTCCTTTGTGCCTGTGATTTCAATAAAATGTTATAAACTATGTAACAATTTCTTAAGATGATGATGACTTACAGATCTCGCAGGGATGTGACATTCGTCCCCGATGAAGCCACGAGGACACTCACAAGCGTAACTATTGCCGTGGTCCACGCAAAAACGGTGTTCAGGACACGGATTCGGAGAACATAGATCCACCTACACCAAATTTTTATTCCACATTTATATGTACATACATGTAGGCAAGTAGATTCTAGGTAGATATAATGCACAGGAGATAACAATGAAAGGAAATCACCATCAAATACTCTCCGTAATAGTTTGTTGAGGTGTTATATTGTTTTTGTTATTATTAATTGTTTTTTTTTTGATACCAAGTATGATAGGAAGTGACGGGACGAACAAGTCGAGTGCCTGGTGGTAAGCGTCATGTCTTTCCATAATAGTTGCATTGTCGTTTATAGTTTTAAATCGTAAAGATCTGAGGGGCACTGCCACTGCGCCCAACACGTTGAGGCATAAGTTGAAAATCCCCATGCCTGTAATTTCACCAGCTCCCTTAATACCCTTAAAAACCGAAACGCAATAATATTCACATTACTTCTTGGCGGCAGAAACAGGTCAGGTGGCAATACTTCCCCGAAAGAACTTTTGTGGAAAATATTTCATTATTCTCTATCCAAGGGCCATTTTACGAAACTTCGTATATTGTTTATATAACTATATTTGTACGAATTGCAAAAATAATTAGTTTTTTTGTGTGTGTTTTTATGTTTACTATGTGACATTTAGCTACGAAAACTTTTTGGGCTACTGGGTTTAAAATAATCTCTAGTAAAGTACCAAGTGTCGCTAGAATGACAATTGCAAAAACCAGTTTTTCTCAGAAAATTTTCAAGTAAACAGTGAACACAATCACAATTATTTAATAAAAAGATTAAATCGAATGAAATATTTTACTATTTCTAAAAACGAACATAGTGATGACCTCAGTCGCCCAATGGCTTGGAATGTTGGCGTCGGATGAGGAGGTCCCGGTTTCGATTCTTGGTAAGATCAATTTGCATTTTGATTATAAATTGCATTCCGGGCTAGGTGTTTTCGATATTTCTTCGGTGAATTCCGTTGCTCTTGTACTCTAATCAGTACACGTATATAGATAATTTGCGTGGTTACGTTATTGTTATTATTACAGGGAGAGAGATTTAAATACAATATTCGTTATGACGCTGAAATTGTGCAATCGCGTTCATTTAGTTCAAATTTATCAATCAAATTTTTATTTCTATTTTTGCAGTCGTATCGCCCGCACAATTTACGGAACTAAATAGCGGCGTAAAAAACCGTGTTAGCCTGGTGATATTTTCACAGCATAGAATGTTAACTTACCTTGAGTTGGCAGGTATTGCCGGTGTAACCTCGGCTGCAGGAGCATGTGTAACCTCCCACACGATCAGTGCATGTACCTCCATTCGCGCATGGAGAAGATTCGCACTCGTTGTATTCCACTTCGCAGTGATCACCAGTGTACCCTGGACAACGTATGCTACATGTAGGTATAAATAGGAGTGGGCTAGTATATTGTCTTATTACATGAAAGTATCAAAGCGTCGAAAAGAAATTCGAAAAAAAGAGTTTCGAATTTTCACAAAGACGACGTGAAAGAAAATAACAGGAAAAAGTCAGGTATACACAAACATATTAAAGCAGTAAGATCGAAAGCAATTTTTTTAAAGATTGTGCGACCTTTTTAGTCGGCTCCTTTTCAGATATTCCCATTCAGTAAATACAAGGCAGAGGCAAAGGCGTGCAGGCGTGTGGCGAACACTCCATTTATATTCTATTGCTATAGAGGGTGAATAGCGAACCTTGGTCGCTCGCCCGCGGGGATAGAACAACTCTAACGATGAACATTTTCCACGAGGTGCATACTCAATGGAGACATCTAACAGCGGAAAGCAATCCCACCGCATTCAGCTTTTAGTCGGAATTATCTCACTAGTGGGAATCCGTGACATTCTTTAAACTGTTTCAGTCACGGGTTCCGTACATGTTACTATTAAAACAATAAATTCTATACAAAAACCATTCCAGTTTAGTTTCAGCATTTTCAATTATTGAGAAATTGTATCAGAAATTTGTATGAAAAGCAAAATAAACTTATACCCCCAGCACAAATAGTCTATCCCGAACAAATTCCTTTCAGCAAAAGTAAATCTTGCCTTAGGGACCGCATGTTTGCACCATCCGAATCTACTTTGATGTCGGGAAACCAAAACTTGATTAATTCAACCCGACTTATTTCGTAAAAACAAAGACGCAGCTCAGATATTGCGAGGTTTCTCCACTAACTACTTTTTTCAATTTACTGAATAACTTCCTTTACATCCGTTTGCAGAACAGCCATGTATAAAATTAACAATTTGCCACTGATATTGTTACGTTTTGGTGCAGTAGGGAAGTGACGTAAAGTGGGGCGATAAAATCACCCGCTGTTTGCTAAAAGCAAGTTTGTTTACGCAGCAAATAAGGGTGCGTTCCATTAACCGCTTAGATACCAGCCAGCCAAAGAATCGGTCGAGGGCAACTTTCCAACTACGTCGTAAGTAAATCACCCGTGCAATTTCCCTCGGCCAGCATTAGCAAACAAGAATATAAACCATTACTAAGCGGAATATGGATTCTCTACCGAAGCGCTGCCGTTTTTCTTATTATTCTTATTTGACAGTTCTGCACATTTGCACCCGCAAAATTTTGAATTTTAATTTTTTCCCAAAGACTGAACATGATGACCTTTGACTTCAAATATTTCAGATAGCAGATGGAAACTAAAATCTTAGTCTTCAGTACGATCTGTAGAATTGTGTTTTTTATGCTAGTTTCAAGATCCATGCATATCGGCTGAGTAGCGGTCGATTAATTCAGTTCGTATATTGTGCAATTTGAGTGGATGCCAGAAAGCTTCACTCGCTGCATATCGATAAAATGGACTAACTTCCAAAATGATTTATTATATAATTCAGTGCTGATAACTAATACATTTTCTATAACTCAGTTCTACGTGTCCTGCGCGTATGTCAAAAATGGAAAATTCTGATGTATGTCATTATTTCTCGGCACGACCTTGGCAAGTTCCCATTGACCTAAAAAGTCGAAACTTTACAATTCTAGGGTTTTAAGTGGAGTGTTCCACAAGCCTTTTCAAGTGCCCAAACTTCCTACGAGGGTTGGAGTTAATACATTTGATACACTGCCTAAATCTGAACATCTAACTCGGATTAATAGATCTTAGTTTATATAAGAGTATTTTTAATACAGTGGGTGAACAGTCAAATATGAATTAAATGAAACGGCAGATATACAAACCATATTTGTATTGCAAAAACGAGCGATTCGTTCTGTGTACCGTTTAGGTTCTCGAGTTTCTCTCAGAGAAAAGTTTAAGGAGACTGGTATTATGACTGTGGTATCATTGACTCAAATATTTTGTGTGCCGTAAAAATATACATAATTTTATTAAGAAAGAAGATATTCATAATATTAACCTTAGCAGTAAGTCCAAACTTTTTTTATAAGTGACGGGACGAACAAATCGTGCGCCTGATGGTAAGCGACATTCCTGTACATAACAGCTGCTTTGCCACTCTGAGCTTTAAATCACAAAGATCTGAGGGGCACTGCGACTGCGCCCGACTACCTGAGCCATAAGTTGACAAATCCCATGTTACTGTAATTTCACCACCCTTACTGCTCTCACACATTACTGCTCGGCGGCAGAAATAGGTAAGGTGACAGTACTTCCCTGGACGAACTCTTTCACAAGGAGGTCTATTGCTACTACATATGGTGCCACGATTTTGTTTAAGGTAAACGATTATTTTATGGGGAACATTTTTAGAATAAGATTTCGGAGCATATATTAAGATTATCATTTCCTAAGTTCAAAACTTGCATTAAAAGTATTTTAATTGAATACTACGTGTTAGATAGAGATGTATGGAAGACAACACGACTCTAGATTCCACACAAATTTTATTCAAGTTGAATGTATGGCATTTAAGTTTATTTGAAAAGAGCAATCCCTGGACTGGAATTTCTGGTTCTTCTCAGGGAAGTTAGCACAGTGAACGAGCAGTAGCTTAAAAATGACGTGTAAACTGATTATACCTATGGAATCAATGATTAATTGACTTTGACTTTGAATATGTTCATCATTAGATTTTACTTACCGGGCTGACAGAAACACCTAAACTTTTCTTCTTGTATCTGTTCATCTGTGTGTTCGATGCATATTCCGTTAACGCAAGGGTTGGATGCACAAGCGCCTTCCACGGCGGAAATATCGCAATGTGCGCCCATCCACCCTTCCGGACACGCGCAATGGAATGTAGTTGAGCCATTCAACGCCATACTCATACAGGATCCACCATTTAAGCATGGTGCAGATGAACATGGATCCTTCTCACACTTTCTGCCAGTAAATCCTGCGTAACAAAACCATTCCTTTATTGAAATAAACTGAAAGTGAAGTCCAAAAAGGAATAATATTGCATTAGGACGCGTCATTGATTGTATTGGAATAATGAATACATTATCGAAAATCCGAAAACCCTTTCCAAGCACGAAATTGGCTGAACAATTATGTAACGGTGCCGCTCGCAGCCGGAGCACCAGATTGGGTCACATTGACGTTTAATTGACCGAAAAACGAAATTTATTATGGTTGATACCATCAGATATATAAAACGCTACCATGTACTGTAATTATGTAAAGCAAGGTCGATTGCATTATTACATTATAATTGTCATCTTTCAATTTTAGGAATGTCTATAATTTATTATAATTAGGAATTTGCGTACATGAAACCATGACAATTCCTAACTTACCATAAGGACAAAGACAGTGGAAGTTGCCGGTGTTGACCCCGTTAAGAGGTTGCGTGAGGTCGACACATATGCCGTTGTTTAAGCAGGGTGATGGATTACAAGCGTCTCTTTCTTCGCAGTGTGGCCCCGTGAATCCAGGACAACACTGGCACTCGTAGCCTTCCTACAATCGACTACATTAATATTCCTGTCGGCGGCTTTTCATTTACAGTAATGACTTATCACAAACTATTTCAATGAATTATATACCTACCATTGAAACGTTTGTATAACAGACGCCATTTCCAGAACAATCTTGGGAATCTCCGCAGTTATCCGACTTAACTGTTACTTTTAGACGGACACATTGTGTTCTCCAGTTTTTTGATACCACTAAAAATAAAACATTGTGTTACTAAGAGCTCTAAAGCAATAATATTTCGGTTATTAAATCAACGGACAGGTGTGAAACGTTATTGAACGAGCTATCGTCTCTATAATTTCTTGCGTGTCTGTGATTTGACGCTAGTAAAGCTATCTTCGGTTTTCCTTCCACATTTCCTTCCACACGCATGCATATGCATATATATTTCACACATTCCTTCAACCCGCGAGTATTCATATCGTTTATATTTCAAACGATAGTTAAAAACAGCAATGTAGAATAGAATTATAAAAAAGTCTTTTCGCCCTTCCCTTTATTAATTAATGAAGTCCGTGTGCTACGTGACCGGACTTGGGAGCGTCGCAACCACTCACAGTGAGCTATTTTATGTAGTCTGAGTGCGTACCGCGCGCACGTGAGCTGCAATATTGAACAGTACTAGCTCATCACGAAGATTGCATTTTGGTCAGGTATGTGGCAGTTTTTATTCACCTATAAACAAGTTGACGCCTTCCATGAGGTCCTTGTCGTAGAGCGTGAAGAGCTTAGCGCCTCCCTCTTCTAAGGGAGTAATATCAAGCAGCATGCCATCGGAGACGTCGCAATGCTCGTGCCCTTGTCGGGTCACCTGGTACACGGAGGGTTGCAAAGGCAAGTGATGTACCCTGAAAAAACGCTTTTGCTTTCAAATTACTAACACAATATAACCTGCCTCAACTATTTGATTTTGCTAATAAAAATACTTTGACGTAAATTATTTTTTGATATTCTTAGAAAGAAGTGGCCATACAAATAACAAATCGTAAATCATAAATAGTATATAAGCCGTTTACGGGTCACTGCTTGCATTTAACAGGTCGTTATCTCAGAATCTAAATATAAGCTCACCTCTCTCCGTCCGAGTGCGAAAAGTTTGCATCGAGCGCCTTCTTCACATCGGGCTGGGCAATGGTATCCACAAGCAAAGAGTCAGCGATGCGGACGATAAGAATGTCTCCGCTCTGGATGTCAGCGAAACCCTCCCACGACACGATGACCGGGGGGCATTCGTCTTCAGTACCCGGCGTAGTAGACCCCGCACCACCCCCGCACTCCTCCACCATCCATACCGCAAGTCACACATATTAATTACCAAGTCAACCTCAGTGGAAGCGCACATGTAAATGTATTTATTATTTTCATTTAGAATTTTCTTTTAATGCATAAGTAAATATTTAAAGGAGGCATTAAAGGAAAATATTAATTACGTAGCTTTTGCTCAGGTTATAAGAATTTAATGACAATGCGCTCTTATATTGTTGGATAAACGGTTTGAAGGAATCCTTTTTACATGAAAACAGTAAAAAAAATGTATTGTTAGTTTCAGCTTTTCTTATTTCAAGTCATTCAATGAGCATATTACATTACAAATCCTAAAAACTATGTCTTTGGCGAAGAAAGTTTATTTGCATAACATAAAATATCCTAATACAGTGCTATCACGGAGCTGAATTTTAATAACATCGAAAAAAATGCGAAACTCATTAAGGTCCGCATAATCTTGAAACCATCTTATTCATCTATGTAATAATAATAAGGCAGCCTACCATTTTCTGTCAGTACAAGTAATGAACAGAGTTCTACCACTGAAGCAAAAAAACTTTCCCCTTTTTCCTCGACTTAAAGACGATTTATGGTTTATGTATTTGGCCTCGCTGCGCTACTGTCACGATCAAACTTGTGAACAAGTATATTATTATCTATAAAATAAACACACCCGAGTCAATTTTCGGTAAAATACGTTTTATAAATTGCTTTCAAGGATTAGGTTTAACGTCGCATGTGTTTTGATATTAAGAATATTTTCTTTCAGGTATTTTTTTAAGAAATCTAGGGGTGTTAATGCCTGTTTTGGCTTTTATAATTTTACGGTTTTACTTTGGTTGTAAGCGGCATTGAGACGGTAGAAAAACACCTACATATAAAATTTTATTTGCAATAAATATGACAGCTTCTGAATATCAACTTTATTGAGCTTTTGTTTTTGCTTTTCGGTCAAACTAGTATGTAAATATACTAAATATATAACATAAGTAGTGAATAATTCATAGATAACTACGTTTCTTTTATTTCGCACACTCTACAACATATGTATATGTAGTATGTTTATTATTGCATGTTTGTTACGTTTTTTTTTTCTAGGCTTAAAATATTAATTAAATAACAATGTAATTAAATATAACGGTTAATAGAGGTACTTAGATAAGCATTATATTTTAAGGATGCTCAAAACAAGCAAAATTAATAAAGTACAGGCTGCCATTAAGGTCTTATTGAGCATCGGCCACGGTCATCAATAACATTTAATGAAACCAACACAGCTCCATGAATTAACTACATTATTAATGATTAATTATTGTGCCCAAACATTTCTCATAAATGTGTCAGTAGGAAGTACACTTTGATATTAATAGCATTATTTAGAAATTTCTATAGAGGTTTATCTATTACGTCGATTTCAAAAAGCTTTTAGGAAATTTGCTCGCATTTTCTACTATATTTATGGTGCATGAATAAGACATTTACCAATCGACTTTAAAGAAACTTTTATACAAGACAATTTTACTTTAAAAAAGCTTCATATTATGTGTAACTCTTAGTAGTAGTAACACGGTAAAATTATTTGTGAATATTTAAGAATACGTATTATAGGGCGAATACCTCGACACTCAATGCGATTTAACCTCTATTGTGAGTTACCACTGAGTTTAACAGTACCTCATTGAACCCTAATTGCCGCCGTAAAGCGGATTAATCCTTGATAGCTTCAATAGATACCTCCTGGCTTTTGAGATGTCCTTGCTTGTTAAGGTTAAGCGCTAGACATTCACTAAGGATATGGATGGGCGTTTCATCTCTTTGCAATAGAATATTATAATTTGCAGCCGACATGCCACTTAGACTTATTGTTTGGGGGGAAATCGATTTTGAAATCTCTAATTAGCGCTTTGTTCTTGACATCAAGTTCGCTGCCTGTCGCTGTCCGGTACATCTACATGAAAATCTAACATACTATATGGTCAGTAACTATGTGTTAAAATTTAAGTAAACTTACCGTAACAGGAAGATTGAGTTCATGAGTCTCATTTCCTCGCCAGAGTCTCGACTTTGTGGGCAGCATGGGCAGATCGCAATCTATTGCCCCCAGACGCTCTTGAAACCTTGCAGGGGAACGCGGCGCATTCGTGCTCGCACTTGCACTTGTGCTCCCGAGTGCACTAGAACTATTGTTTAACTTTTGCCTTCTTGCACTCTGTGCTTTGCCTTTTGTGCTCGTGTATACTTTAGTCGTTGAATGGCGAGCTGTGGTCGGGCTCTCACTCGCCTTATAAGCTTTTGTTGGTTTAATGCTTTCCTTTGTAGTTGAAGTAGTCTGCACTACAGTAGACGCTAATGGCTTCGACGTTTTCAGCGTGGAGTAGATAAAAGGCGTAGACTGCGTGGCTGGAGAGCTTGATACTGTTTTAATCTCATCCTTAGCATTTAATGTTGTATCGCAAAAACACGCGCTAGCTAATGACAGGATTAGCGCAGTCCGCGGCGACAAAAAGGACAATATCTTTGGGCAGACCTTCATTTCGCTCTATTAACAACTTATGTTCTTTACGTCCTTGTCTTGCTGATTTTAAGCGCTTCTATACTTTTTTGGCGCACAATATCTAAACTCGTTAACATGTCCTGCTAAAACACATTTTATAAATTAACCAAACAGCTATTAAGAACTGAAAAGAACAGCACATGTATACCAACAAATTTGAATCAGAATATTCTAATTCGTAAAAAAACCATCGATGCTGACGGGTCGAGACTGTAAATTCGGGAAAGTGAAGCTGAAGTTCTTATTGCCCCGGAAATAAGAGCCGATTCTTAATGAAAACATCTTAGGGGCTCTCACCTCGAGTGGTGACCTTCTTCAAGACAAGATTACAGACCATGGTTTCAGTTTGCTCAATCAACTTGCATTTAAAATCAATTTTTAAATGTATTTGAAACATATTTCAACTGCTACAATGAGGTGCATCGTAATACAGATTGTTACCTGAAAGCAAGTTGGTTGGGACTAGTCATACTAAAATAATTTACAATACGTGGTTAAATTATGTAAAAGTTCATAGGTACTTACGTAACATTCTTATCAGCGTGTTTATTTTCTTTATTTTCAAAGCAACATACGACAGTAAATTTATTTTAATCCAGAGTAAATGCGAACAAATAGTACCAATTTATCTCACGTGACCACTTATATGAAACATTATTGTGACTTCATCTTAATGCAGAAAGGGCAAAGTTGAAGAATTACGGTCACATTACGATCAGAGGTGCCGAGCACTTGAGTAGAGTTGACAAATGACAGGTGTGACAGTGTGAAATGCGAGAACGTGGATGGTGTAATGTTTGGATCAGCGCGTGTTAAGGCGGCGCGACAGGCAGCGCGGCACAGGGCGGCGGAGTGAGCCACAGCCTCCGCGACACTGAGGGCAGCAGGCACCCGCCCGCCCCGCACCACTACCGCCCGCCCCGCGCACGCTTCACGCCTGTATCTTTACTTAATTTTAGTCCATGCCTGTAACGCCAACGATTTCCTTACCGTGATGGGCTTGGGTTGCGAGATATTCTACTTCCAACAAGAGGGTAGGAATGTATCCTGTGGAACTTTGCAATCTGGGGCAGAGATTGTTGACTTGACATATTTACCTCAGCAATATTTTTTTTTCCATTTACTAATTAAGAAATCAACAATTTGTTTTGGGTATAAGAATATACTGGTATTTTTAATGTTATATTTTATTGCTTCGTGCTATATTTATTAATTTACATAAGTACTATTAATACACGTAAGTAATATTTAAAAGTTCAAAACTGTCACGTTTCGAAATACTAACGAAACACACTAAAACTATAGAAATTCAGTAACTACATAAGTATAATCTTTGTTTAAGTGTTGATTTTGGAATCTGTTGAAGTATGCTCATGCCGCTGAGGCTCTTAAAAGTTACCGAGGGAAGTAATGTCCTTACAAAACTTACAAAAGCATCGTTGACGTAAGTGTTCTCACAAAGAACTCTTGAAACTTGTACTGATAGCGCGATATAAGCCCGAACCAAATTATATGGAAGTATTTTGGGTATGTTTTATTAGTGGTCCTCAAAGAGGATTAGGTTCTTGGGTTAGGCTTGGGATCGAGTGTTGAGCCTTTTAGGTACGGGCATCAGGCAGCGTCCCGTGTGTTGCGGCTGATAAACGAGCGGTGCGGCCCAAGGGACTGGCCGCATTGTAAACATCCCCTGACCCTGCGTGCCCACCGGCATTTATTACGCACATTCCACAAGCTCCATTTCAGAGGAACCTCGCTTATACAATCCAATAAGGGAGATTGCACATATTTTCTCTCCTTGGAAAAGCTACCAATTACCTTTATGTTGCCGTATATAGCGGGCAATATAAATCAAGAATGTTGTGCAAATGAAACTCCTGCGCGATAATATCTCACAACTTTGAACAAAAGATCAATCTTACTCTAATGTAGAAGCTACATTTATTTCAGCGAGTACTATGAAAGCTGCAGTCACAAGTGATACTAAAAGTACTAACAATATAGCATACTAAATTTACGACAAAATTGGTTGATATACGTTACTAACGCCAATCTTTATACATAAATAACTCAGTGTAACTTCCAATCTTTTAAGCGAAAATTATACAATTAGAGCTTAAGAACACGGCATACATATATTATACGCGCCGCAGACGCGCTGTAGTGAATAGATTCAAATGCGTACAAACATCGCTTTGCTAGCAAGAAGCTTATATACTCCATTGGAATTTACACTTAGATTTCATATAGGTAGTTACTTCATTTCAAAAACTAACTGTTATTAACAAACAAAACTAAAATTGGACGTAGTTACACAACACAGAAAGGATCCAATGCACATCCAGTCACTTTCGAGATATGGCAGTTTGACGTTGAAAAGTGTTTCTCACTGTTGTTTTATTTTCAAAACTTTTAATGTCATGTAACTCCAGAGATATTTATTTATGTTTATATGTTGGATTTTTTTGCTGATCTAAGAGACTACACTTTAGGAACCGTTTAATACATATGACTCATGTTTTGATAATTTTGTGGATTGGACCTTTTTGCTTAACTACGTCCAATTAAAACTATCTCTTATCAAAATGCGCGAACATACACGACGACGATACGACTACAGCGCGTCTGTGGCGCGAATACGCGCAAATGACGCCGCGCACGTTGTAAGTGCGTATAAAATGCGCCCGCGCGCTGAGTGCATAAGCTCTTTCAATATTAAGTTCTATGGCTTCTCATGTCATTATTTATTGTTTAGTTATTAGCTTCTTGTTTATGTGTCATTTGTGTGTGTATGATCGAAATATTATATGTGTTTGTTCTTTTTATTTCTTGTATAATTTTATATCGTAATTGTCCAATGTATGTTTGCTGTGTTGTTTCTGTATGGAATAAATAATTTATATTTCGTATCTGTACATTACACTGCTTTTGACAAAATTACTAAATTCACTGAAAAACTTATTTCCTGTGTCATAAATATTTTATGCGGAAGTTGTGATCACATTTATAAAACATTCTGCAATTGCAACGCTTTTTGTGTAGAATTTATACACAGAAGGAAGGTCGAATACATTTATTACAAGCAGTAATATCTTTGCTTATATACTGCAATTCATAACGATTCAAATAATAACAATCAACTGTCTCCATGGCTGAACGGTTACCATACTGGTTTGCCACGCAGAGGTACCACCCAAGTTCGATTCCCGGGCCGCTGGGAGAAATATGTGGCTAGTGCGGGGCTATGAGTATGTACGTTATTTTATTTAGGTATTTTAAAACATGATTTAGGTATAAATGGTAGTTTAAATATACGTACATAATAGTTACATATTATTCATTTTTATATTTGTGTAGCTGTATACGTTGCAATATCAATGAAAGAAAAAAGCATTTTGCGTTGTAGACACATTTGTTGAAACAACAACAACATTTTAAAATATCAGGTTTCAACAATTTGTTGAAACCTGATATTTTAAAATGGTTATGCACATTTGGAAACTTTTGCGGGCGTAGGCACAGCAACTCACTAAAATTTTATCAGAATGAGTAATAATTGATCGCATACGGGGCAAACGTACAAACATTCATTTTCATATATACAGATGATGGTGACATTCAATCGAGTTAGTTAGTATTCTGGATCCATTCTCCAATATACGTCACATTGACATATTACGTAATGTGAAAAATAGTCCGCGAATGCGGGGGTAACAAATCACAAAAGCATAAAATATTATTTTATCTGTGTGAAATATATCCGCTCAGAACGATATTTTACTTTGCTCTGTATCTCCGTTTACCGTATGGTATATAATGTACGATACAATTCATTAAAGTTTGATTAATTATACTGTGAATTATATTTTCCGACCCACAACGTTATACATATATGCATATTCCGGACCGGAGACAAAAATTACACGGTTTTCTGGCATCGCGTACCATGACAATGTTGTGTTAATTCAGGACGAGAAAAATATTCATTGTCATCTCTTCTGCATATGCTCTTGATTATCATAAAAAAACGGACGAACCGAAACATCTAATGAATATATAATAAAAGTTGAGGGTTTTGCTGCTTCTGACCTGGAACCAAAAGAGGTAACAGTTACAGTCGTTTCAGGGCGTACAAAATTCAACACAAAATGTATGCAGATACGATAGAACTTACTATGGCTATTTTCGTTTACCGGTATCGAAACCTTTTAGCGATACTTTACAAATTCTACCTTATAAGAAAGCACTTTGTGTTCAATATTGCACGCACTAAAACATCTATAACGGTTACCTATTTCGAGACAAACTTTTGACATGTTCCGCATATCCCACAAACATGTTCATTTTAATAAGGTACGTTATTTACATTTTATTTGAGGGTAAGTGAGGTTAAATGTTATTGTAGGGATACCTATTAAAACGTATGTTAATATATTTAACATAACACAACCTTATGTACTGTACTCGCGGTTGTTTATGTAGATATATCGCTTCGTGAATATTAATTAAACCTTTGGGGTGATAATACCTTGGGTAGGTACGGTAAACGGCTCTAAAAATAGCGTATGTATGTACGAGTATACCGCCCGAACGCGTGTGGGATATACAGAAAAACCTATTATGTTTAAAACAGTAAAGGGTAACTAATGTTTTTACGTAAACAGTACACAACTTTGTTTGTGTCTGCCTACAGACAAACTTTCAACGCAGCCACTTACGTTGAGTAGCAAACACCCTCCGTCGCCGTGCCACATAAAATGTCTTTTTATGGAAATCCTCCCTCATCGCGAATATGTAGAATTTCAGACATTCATATCAAGTTATGCGATCGGCGTACGAGTAAAATGCCAGTTTTATTTGCCTTCATCTTATGTGAGAGCTTACCGACGAGTGCTCGTATATTTTATCTTGACTTTTAACTCTTGACATATATATCTTGATATATATATATATTGGTACTTGGTGTAACGCGCTGGTGTCCGCAACTCGACGTCAAGGCGCCTATTTTGCGTGTGTGTATTTATATATATATATATACACTCCCGGACACGTAAGTCGAGCCACCTTGCATTTTCAGTATTAATTGACCTAAGCTTAAACAATGTTTGATTGACCGAAAACTACTAAGCTGTTTTGAAATTGGTATATTAAACGTCATTTCCTTGAGTCCTAGTTGATAATTTGAATTGAAAAAACTGGGAAAAACTGTTTTCTTCGGTGATAACAATATTTTTGTGTTCTGCCCTATAAGAATAAAAATGCAAGGTGGCTCGATTTATGTGTCCGGGAGTATATATTCGACATATTTATAGCGTTAAAAGTCAAGATAATATAGATAGATAGATATTATATTATTGAAATTGAAACTATTTTTCAAACAAACCAAGCAACATGTCGATTACAGCTGACTCATCCCTAAATAGCACGAAACGTTGGTTTGTTTAAAAAATAAATAAATATACGTTATTTAGATCCGAAAAAAGTAGTTTCATTTCCAATGAGTAAGAATCGCGTAAACGTTAGAACGCTATATTATCATTATTGAGATACGTAGAAATTGATATCACTCGAACTTGAAATGATTGCCGACAATTTATGATAATGGAACTGGAATTGGTTCTATGATTGCAATAGAATTGAGGTGCTATATCTCTAAAATTCATTCTCGAAGTAAAGAGACGTATCACATCGCTTCTATACAAAATCAGTGGAAATTCTGCGAGTATAAGAAGCTTATTTTATTAATTTGATGACCGCGTTGGCCCAGCGGTTAGTACTGAGAGCGCCAGGTGAAGAGGTCGCGGATTCGATTACTGGTAAAACCAATTTAGGAAACGAACCTATTTTAATTTGTTTTTGTTAGCAATTCATCAAAAATAAATAACTCGTAAGTCCATGAATTGCTAAGCATTGAGAAAGGTAGCACGGGCGGCCATGCAGTAGGGCTAGCACATCTGAGCGCGACTTGCGCAAGAGCGACACAAAGCGCGAGAATTCTCGCATAGAGATTCTGCGGTTTATGTCGCTCTCGCTCAAGTGGCGCCCTGTCGTGCTAGTCCTACGACAGGGCGCCTAGAAACGACCAGGCTGTTGCTAAAAGTTTTACTTAAATAAAATTAGGAACACGTGGATATTATTTGTAGCGTGAAGGTCACGTCCTCTTACGATTTACCATTCCTTTCCTGTATGTTAGGCACACCCTAGGCAACAATCGGCGAGTACCCTTCGTTGATTGGCAAATTCTTTCACCACGATGGTAAGCATTATAGTATATGCCATCGATACGATAAGTAGAAGAATTTGTAAATTAAAAGTTTAATGTGGATGCGGCATATCAATTGAGTCTGACATTTTACAGCTGTAATTTCGTAATTTCTTTGCAGTGGTACTCATAGTAGCGGTTGTCTCGCACATTATCATTATGTTATTATTTACTTAGTCCTATAGTGTAAGAACTACGTGTGTGTAATAGACATGATTGCAGGTATTTATCTACTAATATGACCGAGGTCGGTTTCGGAATTAAGTAGGCGCCGGCTCCGGGAACAAGTACTTTTTTTATAATATGAAGTGACGGGACGAACAAGTTGTGTGTCTGATGGTAAGCTACACGCCTGTCCGTAACAGTTGCAATGCCACTCAGAGCTTTAAATCGCAAAGATGTGAGGGGCACTGCCACTGCACACGTCACTCTGAGACATAGTCCCATGTGCCTGTAATTTCACCAGAACCCTCACCCTTCGAACCCGGAACACAGTAATGCTGATATGACTGCTTGGCGGTAGAAATAGGAAAAGTGGCAGTACTTCCATGGACGAACTCTTTCACAAGAAGCTGTACTGCTACCTTATCAGTGTTTATGACATTAATTGTTATTTACTAAGTTACTTTCGTATAATAAGTGCATGTTAAGGCATATGTGAGGTGCTCAGTTGCGCTTCACCAAATACTGGTGTCCAAGCTAAAAAAGTAGGAGAACTAAGATTCGGGCCCATAAGACAGTATGTACCTATAGATGCGAAGCCTGGACGCTGACGTTCAAGGAGGAGAACAAGCTCTTAGTGGCGGAGAGGAAAATTTTTAGAAAGATTCTGGGACCAACTAGGGAAGAAGATGCCTGGCGGATGAGTAAAAATCCAGAGATCGAGGATCTGGTAAACGAGGCCTAATATCACGGGAGAGACCAAATTTGGCCGACTTCGTTGGCTTGTCGAGAGGATGATTGAAGATCGTGCAGTCAAGAGAGCATATCTGAGGCAACCGACTGGCAGAAGGCCAGATTGGACATCCTAGATATCCCTGGATCGACCAAGTCCACACAGACCTGTGTGAGCCTCAAATAGCCGATTGGCAACAAGCTGCACAGAAGAGAGAAGAGTGTAAGAGAAGAGAGTCAGCGAAGTAAGTAAGGTGTAATTAGGCGCGTTTTGGTCTTTCTTTATGATAAGCGTGATTACAAATAGCAGTTATAGCCATACCAATATAGCTTTAAATAGCAAAAACCTAGGGATCACCTGCCATTGCACCCGTCACCCTGAGACAAACAGGTGACAAGATCCATGTGCCTGTAATTTCACCAACACCCTCACTCTTCAAAACCGGAATGCAATTATTTCATATTACTGTTTGGCGGCAGAAATAGGTCGCAGAATTTCCATGGATGAACTCTTTCACAAAGAGCTGGTACTTGGTGCTTGGTGTAACGGGCTGGTATCCGCAACTCGACGTCAAGGCGCCTATTTTGCGTGTGGTATTTTTATTTTTATTTTTCATTTTTTTTGCCTATTTTTCACAAAGAGCTTTTCTGTTACTAAACTTAAGTATAGTGATTGCGCTAGAGAAACTAGTAAATAATAAGAATAGTCCCACTGCTGGGCACAGGTTCCTCTCACAATGAGGCCCAATGCGGATTGGGAACTCCACACACATCATTAAATTGATTTGCAGATTTGTGCAGATTTCCTCACGATGTTTTCTTCACCGAAAACCTCATGGTAAATCTCATGCTAATTCCGAAAAATTCAGAGGTGCAAGACCCGGACCCATCAAACCATTAAGGCTACCACAGCTGTTTTACAGAAAATATTTGTGCGTCAAATAATATTACATAATTAAATTAATATTCAAGATTAAATGAGAAAATATAATTAACTGTGTAAGATAGCAACTTAATATAAAATTAATTAAGAAAATCTGTAGTGTTGTATGAAATCATACATTCAAATAGACGACTATGAATCTCTTAGCTAATGAAAATCCATGCTATTAGTCAGATAGAGTCGTAAACATAACCTTTGACTTAATAAACCTCGATGCTAGTTGATACAAAGCCCATTATAGAGTTAGGTGCGGCACGACTGTATTTTATACATTCTATATGTATATAGCTATGCGGACAATCATACTAATAACGAGTATAATTTCGTTACTTGGTTCACTGGGTACAGGTTGCCAAGATTTAGGAGTAAAGCAGCTTATCCCTTGTCTCACTTTTTTGCCTTTTTCGTTGCCTTCTTCTACTAATACTTCGTTGCCTCTAGCTTTTGTTAAATGAACAAAGCCTCTTTTGTTCTTAGACATTAAGCGATGTACTAACACATTATTGTCGTTTTATCTATACATTTTAGTAATATATTTACTAACAGTATATTATGGAATATAGTCTAACTCATAGGCTCAAACTTTTTGGCTCACCGCATACTTAGGAAAGATAAAAAAATTTCAACGCCCACCACTACAAAAAATAATTGAAAACACGTATTTTTAAATAGCACAAAAAATCACTAGGAAAAAAATTGTACATGTATTAGTAGCGTAGTTTATAATAGATAATTAAGATTTTTTTTTCGAATGTGGTAGCACCCCCTGGATAGCATCAACACCCCCAATTGCTGCCGAACCACTTAAGTAGAAGAACCCTCCTAGGACTCTTCAGCGCCCACTGGGGTAGAGACCACTTTGGGAAACTATGGTCTAACGCCTTTCCTTAAATTTTCTGTTTAAATTTAATGTTACTTAGTTAAATTAAGTATTGATATTTACATCAAGGCAAGAGTTTTGCATCAGATACATGTTCAAAACTTGTGAAATGTTAATCTCAAAGAACTCATAAACCAAATCGTTTTCTCAAAGATTTTCTTCGTGTTCATAGTTTTATCACTGTTTGTAATTTTTAATCAAAAAGGTATTAAACCTTTGGACGAAAAATTACAAAAGTGAGAATACAAAACAAAGACAAAACTATGGATCAACATAGATAATTATTAAATAACTATCATAACAATTATCAAAGAAAATCTTGATAATTTTGAACCCTATCCTAACGGCACATAGCTTAACATAAATATTTTTTTAGTATCTTTTACATGTCATCGCAATCCAACGAATCGTACTGCACTACTATCATCAGTAATGCATAAAATTACCCAATAGTGTAAATGATATGGTAGGTTCATGACATGTTTTTATGCATTAACTTATTTACTTAATAACGTTAAATGACGCTCATCGTACCTAAAAACCACACGACACGAAAAACAAGACGACTTGTTTGTATGTAGATTATGGCCTTATCAAGATAATCTGAATAAACATGTTTCGCTTATTTGCAAATGTCTGCCTATGAATATGTGATTAGCTATAGGAATATAAACATTGAGTGTATTGTTTGGCATTTTACATTGATCATTTGTATTACAAACCAATGAAATTAGCACACGTAGGTACCGATAGTATTTATTTATATTTATGTAACGCAAATAGTGTTGGTTTTTGGGACGTTACGTAATAAGGTTAATAAGTGGTGGTGTATAGTGGAGGCAAGTAGAGCGGAGGGGTGCGGGGAGAAGAACGTCCGCGCTAGTGGAGTTTGGCGAGTCGCCAGCACGCTGACTGACGTTCCTTATCTCGGTGTTCATCCGCCAATACAGCTACGCTTCAGTTTTAACGCCGCACACTGGGGCCCACCCATACAAGGTAATACTCAAATTTCAAAACATGAGTATTTAAAAAAATATATATATTAGCTTAGTCGTAATAAAGTATCACATCACGAGTCGCTAACGTGTGATCCTCTGTGGCCGAACTACCTATAAGTACTCGGGTGCAGTAGTACAAAATAATTGGTACCTAAAGTCTACTTTCCTAGACTACAACAAAATTAATAGTGCCTCGATAGATTGCGAAATAATTAACTACTTAAGTGGTCCGGCCGCAGAGCAATACTCTCCCGCCGCGCCACCCTGACTTCAGAAAAACGTGATACACTTTCAAGAAAGCAATATTCCCAAAAAATGTACCTAAAGTCTACTTTTCTAGACATACAACAAAATTAATAGTACCTCGATAGATTATGAAATATTTAACAACTTACTCGTAAGTGGTCCGACCGAAGAGCAGTACTCTCCCGCCACGCCCCACCTTGGATTTAGGAAAAGCATGATACATTTTCAAAAAAGGCCAATATTCCCAAAAAATGTACCGAAAGGCTACGTTTCACACAGCGAGTGTAGTTATAATAAATTCCATTACTTTAGAAGTTATTAGATGCAGTTTGTGGTTCGGCTGGAGAGTATGCTCCGTAGCAAGTCCACTTAGTGATAATTAATTCTAACCAGGCGTTAATATATCTAAAAATAAATACCATTACTCTAGGAAATTAAACTATTCTTCCGGACTTAAATAGCGCATATTTCTTTTTTCAAACAGCTTTTTAAAGGTTTGTTTGAAAAAACAAATATACGCGATTTAATTCCGGAAAAATAGTTTCATTTCCTATGTGTAACAATCGCGAAAACCTAAGAACTCGATACCATTACTCTACTTCCCGTTGATATATTTATTTCTCTAATTAAACTGTTGCTTTGTTTAATAAACCTTCAACCTTCAAGTATGTGGCGCAGCCAGTGAGAATTTCTTTGTGAGAGTTAGAATTGCGGATGTATCTTAACGAATCCCGACAAATTTAGTATAAAAAAAAATGTACCTAAATTGTACTATTTAGTACCTGCGTTTAAAAAAATGTACCTCCATCAGAACGAAGTTATGGCCCTCTATTCAAAGGCACACCCGTCGTATTGACATCAGAATGGCGAGTGTACCTCTAATTCCAGCGAGTCCAACGATAGTTAATTTGAAAAGCTTTGTTTGAAAAAACAAATATACGCGATTTAAATCCGGGAAAACAGTTTCATTTCCTAGAGTAGTGGTACTTATTTTTAGATATATTAACGACTGGTTAAAATTAACTATCACCAAGCGGACTTGCTACGGAGCATAGTCTCTAGCCGGACCACAAACTGCATCTAATAACTTCTAAACTAATGTAATTTATTATAACCACACTCGCTGTGTGAAAGGTAGCCTTTAGGTACTTTTTTTGGGAATATTGCTTTCTTGAAAGTGTATCGCGTTCTTCTAAATTCAAGGTGGCGCGGCGGGAAAGTACTGCTCTGCGGCCGGACCACTTAAGTACTTAAATATTTCATAATTTATCGAGGTACTATTAATTTTGTTGTATATCTAGGAAAGTAGACTTTAGATACTCTTTTTTGGGACAGTATGTAAACACTTTATTGTACAACACAAACAAATTACAAATTAACAGAGAAATAGAATGTTATTGTACAAAGGCGAGCTTATCCCATAAAGGGATTCTTCCAGCTAACTTTTGAATAATTGAAAGGAAAGTTGGTATCTGTGTCGGCCATAAAATCTAATAAATCATTAAATTGAATGCCACATACTCAATAATTAAAGAATAAATTTATTATATCAAATGTACACACGAATACATAATATTAAATAAACGATGATACACTAATACATATAAAAGGTATAATAAAATGAATGTACAAAATAAGACTATAACTAAATATGTGAAATGTAAATAAATATTTTGTAAGCTCTAACATGAGGAGTCTGAATAATCCCAAAATGTCAAAAGGGTACCTCTGAAAGCCCGAACCGAAGGTGACTGTCTGACCTGCTGGGAAAAGGTTCCATATACGAGCAGAGTTCACTGTGAACCATTCTGAATACTTTTATGAACTGTGTTGTGGAATATTGCTTTCCCGAAAGTGTATCACGTTTTTTCTAAATTCAAGGTGGCGCGGCGGGAGTACCTACTGCTCTGCGGCCGGACCACTTAAGTAATTAAATATTTCGTAATCTATCGAGGCACTATTAATTTTGTTGTATGTCTAGGAAAGTAGACTGTAGGTACCAATTGTTTCGTACTACGGCATCCGAGTACTTATAGGTGGTCCGGCCGCAGAGGGTCACACGTCGCTAATTACTGCCAGTTGCGAAGTGCATTTTTGCTCTTTACGCTAAATAATAATTAACACGTACGTGACTTTATGTGCAATCTCTAGACATTTATTTCTTGCCTTTGCTGTTAAAATTGATTTAAGTGTAATATGTCAGTGACCAAGCAAGGTATGTTGACTCTCTAAACATTATTATTATTTTATAAGTTTATCAGTGTCTGATATACGACTAATAATTTGTAGTAGTGCCTTTCAAAAGGTTTATTAACTTGGCCACAAGGTTAATAAGCCTTTTATTAACCAATTTATTTTAACCAATAGATTTTTTTTTTCTCGAAAATGCGCAAAGTTCTATTGCCCATTTGTACAGTTTACTAATATACAAAACTTTCCGTTGATGATAACTATGATTCAAAAATAGAATATTGCGCATTTAGAAAAAGTATCCTTTAAAACTGCCATAACAAAAAACTCGCACCACAATTACAGGAAAAGGTTGTAATGTGACCCCCTACTTTGTTCTATTGGTATCATATAAAAAATACATGACGAAGAAATCATATGTGTACGTTATAGTGACCTTTATTCATTTACCTACGCATACTTTACAATAGAATAAATAAAATAACCTCAGGATAATAAAAAATGTGTATTTAAAAAATAATCATATTTGGCAACTCGAGATCAAGTGAGGGTCATATGGCACCCGGGGGGTCATATTAAATGTATTGACATTAATTAAAAATCTATCGGCAAATGTAATAAAATCGCAGATGTAATATTCGCCTTCAGGACCTGCACATGATGTACGAACCCATAAGTTGCAACTCTGACATTGACTCCACTCCTCTCCACGTCTGTCGTTAGAATCGAAGAAAGGAAGAAATCCATTCTAGTAAGTCCATAGTATCTAGACTCCATGAATAAAATGTAGTCTACTAACTTTTGCTCCAAGGCAAGTGGAAGATAGGTTTTTTACCAAGGGGTTTATGAACAAGCATCTCTAAAGATTCTTCCGAGTCCTTTACTAATCGTTTTAGTGTCGATCTCGGTACATGAAAAGCTTTCACAGCTTTTTATAGCCCCATGGCCTTTGCCCTCACCGCTTCAATTGCCTTTTTCATCTGGTCAGGATCCCATGCTTTTCTTTTTTTCGATGGTGGAAATAACACACTGCGTCAAGGCATCTGGAAATCCAAAATAAAAATCTAATTGAATATTATATAGGTTATACATGTTATATGACCCACGGGGCCATAATACAAGCAACGTGAGGGGACCAAATTACAAAAAAACACAAAATTATAAATCAAACTACATTACATGTATTTATTTATCATGATATTTTGTATAATTACTTTCAAAATTCGGTAGATGAACGTTTAGTTCACTGAATATCCAAACCTCCAAACCCGTAACTCACTTTTTCCATAAAAACTGAATAAAATTCCGAGCGGCGAAAAATATTTCACTTGTTTGAATAACTCACAAACGAAGCGCCAGAAGTGGGTTTTCTATCAAAACTATCACAGAAGCTTCGTGTTGCGCCAAATATGTACTAGATAGCGCTTATCTAAATTATAACTATTCAAGGGGACCAATATACCTGCGGGAGCCACATTACCACCTTTTCGTCTAGTCATATATCAGATACCAATAAACATATAAAATAATAAAAATGTTACAAGTCTCAACATACCTTGTTTGGTCACTGACATAACGCACTTAATTAGATTTTTATATCAAACGTAAAAAAT
The DNA here is from genome assembly GCF_003589595.1 of Hyposmocoma kahamanoa. NCBI lineage: Eukaryota > Metazoa > Arthropoda > Insecta > Lepidoptera > Cosmopterigidae > Hyposmocoma > Hyposmocoma kahamanoa. Next base: position 8,043,244 of record NW_020653851.1, read on the forward strand.
AAATATCAGATTGCACATAAGCTCGTACTTTACGGAACAATTATTATTTAACGTAAAGAGCAAACTTTGAGCTAATTTAATGCACTTCACAACTAACAGTAAGTAGCGACTGAGTATTTTACGCGTGATGTGATACTTTATTACGACTACGCTAATGTGTATATTTTTTAAATACCAAGATTTTGAAAATTGAGTTTTGAGTATTACCTTGTGTGGAAGGGGCTCCAGTGTGCGCCGCTCACCATAGCCTTTGTTCATCGCCGCCGTGATATTCGCGCGGTAAATGCATAAAATATTATTCGGGCAGACTGAGCGCCGATTTCGAAAGTTACGCTGACTGTACGTTTTGCCGTATTGAAAGTTGAGAGGCTCACGTAAATTTTACTCGTCGGCTATGCGTCGGCCCGATTGCCGCCGGCGATACCGCTGAAAAACGGCCGCGCTCATAATTTATTTAAAGTATTTCGGTTGTCTGCTTTTATGTCCGATAGGTAGTAAGCGCGATGAGTTCTTTTCAGATTATAACATAATAAATATACACGTATTTTTCGACCAATATTTTTCAAGTCTATTGATGTTTTATTTGGTACGAAATAATATATATGCTTTTGTAGGATTTGAATGAAAACAGAATATAATTAACCTTTCAAAAAATATTAATAATGATGCTTTCCTAATGACCGACGACGTAAATAACTTAGGTATGAAAACAAAGGACTTAGAACAATATTTTCATCAGATACGTTTGCTTAACGAGTACGTATGTACTAGAGTTGCAACCAATATTCGGTTACTATTCCGTTTTTGGCTTATTCGGCCTGTTGTTTGCTATTCGATCAAATACCTAATATTGAATCACTATTCGGTCTACGCCGAATATAGAATCACTATTCGGTCTAATACCTAAAACAGGAGGACGAAATATGTAAAAAACAGAATAAATTATCATGTAAATATAAATTTTTTGCTACTTAATCTTAAAGATCAAAGGAAATGTACTTTTCTAAGAGGTCAAAAAGGTAACATGTAAAATTAAAACTACATACTTATTAAGTTACTCATGACTAAATAAACGCTAATAAAATCAACAAAGTATTATTTGTAAACCAAAATAAAATTTTTAGCAGTGAAATAAACAATTACTTTCTTCATGAAGTCATAAATTTAAATTATAAACATAAATACCTTTTTTTGTGTCATTGTAAAAAAATATTTGTGATGAAGTTAATTTGTTACTATGTTTCGTGCCAATTTTCGTACGTGCGTTAATGAGGCCAAATAATTTGGCCGAATATTCGGCTATTTGGCCATGATCCCGAGGCCGAATACACTATTCATTCCAATACTAGTATGTACACAAAAACATCATCGTTTAAAAAAGATGTAAACTAGGCATAGTTAATTAAAATGGAAGTAAATGACTTAGCTACTCCGCGAAGTGAACTCACTGAAGGTTAAATCGTGTAAAATAGCTGAGCTTGTGTTGAATATTTTTTTCATGCCGCTATATTGCACGATTTAACCTTCAGTGGGTTCGCGAAGTAGCAAAGCCACTTACTTCCATTTTTATTAACATGGGTCTCCGCAAAGTATGTCTGAATCTATTACGTTTGAAGTTTTTTTTTAAAAAAAAAAGAAAGTTTAATGCTCTAGCCCTTAGAGCATATAGGACGGAAGGCGCTACTAGCGTTATTTCCCGAACAAAACTTTTTTCCACTTTTTGAGGGGCGGGTAGTACTACAAGCAAACAGGTGCACTCAAATGCTAAATTGAATTGTGTCACTATAGTCTCACACAAACAAAAGTCAACAACGCTAGCTTATTTTTACAAATGCACAGATAAAACGCACATTCATGTCATGTCCGTACACAGAATAGGCCTATAAAAGTAAATCGATTCTCATGAATGTACTAGAGACGGAAAGTTATCGACGTGACGGTGTCGATATGTATTACGTACTGGTTAATCATGTATATGAAAAATATAATTCCACCCTTGGCGAGACTGGATGCAGCAGCGATTTTTTTGCAAGTTTGTATAGCGCAAGACGACGTGTTTCGTGGAGTACTTGACGTGGTGAATTCGCGAATGGAAATGAAAAAACATCGATTTGAAAGTAGTGTTTATTGTGCATTAGTTGTTTTGTACTTGTACCTTGACAGAGGGGATTGCCTATCGATGACGCCTTCAGTCCTATATGCTCTAAGCTCTGGCCACACAGAGGCGGCCGCGGAAGCGTTCCGGGCGCGGGAATTTTTGTAATGTACAAGCTCATATGAACCCTGACACACTGAGACGCGCGGAGTGGCCTCAGCATTATGGTAATCAAAAACATAGTAGCAATAGAACTTGTGAAAGACTTCTTCCAGCGAAGTACTGCCACCTTGCCTATTTCTGTTGCCAAGCATTAATACGAACATTATTCTTCTGATTTTGAAGGGTTAAGGGTGCAGGTGAAAATTTCAGGCACATGGGACTAGTCAACTTATGTCTCAGAGTGACAGGCGCAGTGACAGCGCCCCTCAAATCTTTGCGATATAAAGCTCGGAGTGGCACTGCAACTGTTAAGGGCAGGCGTGTCGCTTAACTTATCACCAGGCGCACGACTTGTTCGTCCCATCACTTGGTATCATAAAAAAAATGTCGTACCACTTACATGTATGCTGCAAATTCTACTCTATTAATAATTACATAAGATCTAACTAGTAGAACTAATAAATCAACAGTACAGTAATAGATTCTTTATTGCTGAACAATTTAATACTCATACTATAAGTAGGTATTAATATACAATTATTTAAAACGAAATAAACACGTAAAAACGATAGCCCAATAGATTGTATTATTATTTACAACTATAAAATCTTACTTATTGCTTCATTGCACTGCCTCGACTTCATTTTTAGTAATGCCGATGGCCGCTAAGTCGCTTTTGATGTAATCCTGCGAACAAAACACTAACTTGACTCCATTTTCCTTATCCCTTTCCATCCCTTTCTTCAATTTATCATTTCCATCCAAGGTCTTTGTTGGGAGTGCGTTGCGTCGTTATACGTATTACTCACAAAATCTCATTGAAACTTGTGTCAGAGACATACCTACTATAGTTCCCTGTTCGAATATGCGAATAAGTAAATAGATAATTTAGCTAGCTCAGCAACAAACAACACAACTATAGTAATAATAATTCACTAATTTGTGAAAACACAGGTTATATAGCAGCTGACATGGTAATATACTCCCGGACACACTTACATTTCCAATATCAAATGCTTAGCTTAAAAAATGCTTGATTGCTCAAAAATGCTATTATGCAACTTTGAAACTGGTATACTAAACATTAAAATCTTAAATTTTTATTGAATTGACATTCAATTATTTTTTGTGAAATTATTCCACTAGTTTGTTTTAACTACAACATGCTAACTATATTTTTATATAAAATTTTATTTAGGATAAAAATGCAAGGTGGCTCGAATTATGTGTCCGGGAGTGTATACACATATACATTCACTCACATGTACTTCGACAGACTAAACCAGTTGTAACATGTTTCGTTTTTCAATAATATTACATGAGCGTGTGCACATGGATTTAATAAATCGGTCAGAATTTAAACGCGATTATAGTTACATGGGTCAATTTTAATCTTAGAGGATGTAAAAAAATAAAATTTGAATGGTAATTAGATGTCAAAATAATATCGTCATATGAATAACGTCAATAACGTCCAATGTCAAAAATTAGACTATGAATTTAGGGATTTATCATAAAAAAATTGAAACACTGTATAGTTAAAGTAAAGTTAAATAGCATGAGATTTTTCTCAGACTTTAGTGATTTCGGTAAATTGTTACAAATTTTTGGCGCCATTACAAAAATACTAGTATAATAATAATACTTTCTGCATGAAGGTAGTTTTACAGGCTTTCAAACGAAGTTGGTCATTTTGTCTTGACTTCAGAGTTCGTGTGAACAAGTGGGAGTGCATTCGGACATACACGGCAGTTTCGTAGATATAAAGTGAAGGAACAGAGTGCTCGAAGATCTTTAAAATATGGTTTGCAGCTATCTGTTCTCTTCAATCGACAAATTGCTTTGACACATCTTTTTTGTGCCTTAAAAACTGGGTTCACATTAGTTGTATTGCGAATTTTGGTGATGATGTTTTTCAATCCTACGTTTAGACTTGGGGCTCAACTGTCTAAAGTTATGATGTTTAAAGTGATATATCAAGTCGTCTAATTTCGAAACCATTTTCGTAGTGCATTAATTTTGCAAAATGTACAGGACTTCACAGCTCATGCTGAAAGTCAGGCTTCCTTTCTAGATTTCACATAATCAACCCATTTACACGTCCCACTGCTGGACACGGGTCTCCTCTCAAGCGAGTGTTTAGGCCATACTCCGCCAAGTTGAGGCGAGTTGAAGACTTCACGTTTTTCGAGGGTTGTGAACCTGCTTTGACGTGCAGGTTTCACCAAGATGTTTCTTTCGCCGAAAAGCTCACGGTAAATTTCGCACATAAATTCCGATAAACTCAGAGGTGCAAGCCCGGATTCAAACCCATGGCCTCCGCTTGACAGGCGGTAGGTCAAACCAGTAGGCTACCACGGCTTTATTTTTACCTGATGTACTTTAATTGTACTTAACGATTGTTCTAAAGCATCTGGATCTGGAAAATAGGGAGGGTACTGTACGTGCACGGACGGCTCACCCGAGGCACTAGCCTTTCGAAGAACCGGATGAAATCAAGTGACAGAGGTCTGTGGCACCCCTGTACACTGGCTGATCTGGGGTCAGAACCTGAACTTATAAGGTTACTGTGCTCACACAGGTTATAGTGCCCTTCTCGTGTACCCTCAGGGTCGGTAGGGATAACACTATAATCAATCACTTTAATCGATCTTATTACCTCTTGTGAAGTCATTTGTGTGTAGTTGGTGTAGTTGGAGCAGGCTTGGGCCGCCATCTTGTCAGGGTGGCAGCGCAGCCGGTGCGAGCGTAGCGTGGACGCATACGAAAACCGCTCGTCGCACCACTTGCACGACAACGGCTTGTCACCAGTATGGGTGTATAGGTGTACCTTGCGTAACAAATATATCGACTTAAACTTTCATTTATAAAGTACAGGTATACATCACCAACAGTTTTGTACAGTAACCAAGGTGCAAGAATCAAATAAGAGATATAATAAAAACTTGTTTTGGAAAGAAATTGTACATGCAATAAAAGTAGGACGAAGTCAAATTTTTGTGCAGTTTTCTAAATTATTGTAATCAACAAAAATAATACAGTAAGACATAAGTTGACAAGTCTTTTTTTGTTATTGAATAAATAAATAAATAAAGTCCCAAGTGTTTGTAATTCCACCAGCACGCTTACCCTACAAAACTGGAACACCCTAACGCTGACATTACTGTTCGGCGGCAGAAATAGGGAAGGTGGCAGTACTTCCCTGACGAACTCTTTAACAAGGAGCTCTACTGCTACCAAAAATGCATTATATTAGGTAACCTATCACAAGCTCGAATTACTTACGTTTCTTCGAATTTTCATTACCCCGAAAACCGAATTATAACGAAACGGTTATAATTTATTTACGCGATTTTTATCGCAAAGACACGATTAGGTTCGGTTAGGTTATGTTAAGTTAGGTTTAAAAGAAAAAAGATTTTCCTATAGGAAATGAAATTATTTTTCCGGATTTAAATCGCGTTCGAGCCTTTTACAGGTCCCATGGTCACGGTTAACGGTGAAATGGGACCTGTAAAGGGCCCGAAACGTCGGTTTGTTTGAAAAAACAAATATACGCGATTTGAAAAAAAGCATCATTTCCTATGTGTAACAATCGCGAAAACCTAAGAACTAAACATTTTCCTCTCAAAATTACTTTCGAGGTTCCGAAAGTTCGTGCAAACGTTATTTCTGAAATATGTCATTTCGGACTTCTGATAGGTAACCATTATATTAATCGCTCCACCACTCTCCACTCTCTTCCACCACCACCACCACCACCACCCCTTTCTCCAATCATACTTTCTCCATCCTCCTAATCCCGTTTCCAAATTTCATAATTATGTTATTATAAGTATCTCCGTTTAAAAAAAATAAACAAATTAAAAACCTTGTAAGCGAAAAGCCAAGTAAAAAAAACATAAAATATAGTGTACAATGTTGGCTTTTGAACGCTGCGTAAAATCGTATTACTACACAGTAGCGACTAAAATGTCAGACACGACAATAAACCGAAATTAGGTTTCGCTTAAGAAACGTATAAGAAATCACTACCAATATCGCATACCGTTTGTGATACAGAATAAAGATTTACCTTTAGCGTCTGTCTGCGTTTAAAAGCCTTCGAACAATAAGGACACTGATGGCGGCATTTGTCCTCATGCACGAGCAGATGTTTGCGCAGCGTTCGTCGACTATTTAGCACGCGGTTGCACACATAGCACGCGTACGACGTGTCCTCGTGGGTGTCCATATGAGTTTTGAGATTCGAGTACGTTTTGAATCTGTTAATGGAGGTTTCAGTTTAGACAAAGTTCTCGTAACATTTAGGGTTTCGCATTCTTAGGTAGCTAGATAAACGCTTTATTAACTGTATGATAATTTATCATAGTGAAAGGACGTTGACATTATTTACGAAATTATTACGTCATTTACTTGATATGAATACTGTATTGTGTTCCTGAAATATAATTTATCTTTCAAATACTTTACAACATGGTTTCCCAAAGTGGTCCCTACCGGCCCCCGGTGGTCGCTGAAGAGTCCTAGGGGGCAGTAGGCGCCTCGGAAGCAATTGGGGGCGTTGAAGCTGTCCAGGAGATGCTACCGTATTTAACTAAAGAAACCTGATACATCTATATAAACGACACTACATAAATATAAATAATATGTAATTGTTTCCTTGTAATTTTTTGTGTTAGGTTAATATAAAAAATACGGCTTTCAATTATTTGGCGTTGAGTTTTTTTTTATCTTGCCTAAATGGGTGAGCCAAAAAGTTCGGTAACTTATGCTTTAAAAGACGCTAATAAAAACTTTATAATAAAGGTTATTTTATTATGTAGCTTCTGCATAGGTACTGGTACTGGGTGGATGACACGAATTAGTAGCAGTGACCCGTTTAGCTGCAGGTACACTGGATCGATAAGATGTTTAAAATAAAAATTTTAAATAATAAATGTGTACAATTGTATATTTACAAAGAGCAAGCCCTAGAGTTTCTTGTTCTTCGTCTCGGGGGAATCTGCCTTAGGAATGAATAGTAGAATTTAATCAATATGACGATTTGAAGTGTAATTAGATAACTTATGAAATAAAGATTATTTTAATTCGATTTTAAATTAGGATTTAAAGTACAATACTCACGGTTTAGAACACTTTTTGCAAACGAAAGGCTTCTCGTTGCTATGTATAGCGCGGTGTTGACGCAATTCGCCGTTGGTGCCGCAAGCGTATCCGCACAGATCGCATACGTAGCTCTTAATTTTGTCGTGTACCACACGCTTGTGAGATGCTGCTGACGATTTCGTTGTAAACCTAAGCGGGAATAATAGGTAAACTTACTTCTAGAATTATCTTTTTTTTTAATAAGTACCTAGTCAACTAGAGGATTACCTGTACTACGAGTACCAGAGAAATTAACTTTGAGGCACTACCATACTACACAAATAGAACAAATTTAGAAAAATTGGCATATATATCCAAGTTAGTCCTACTAGACTCGGACCAGCTTATCTAGCGCCAACACAGCTGACTGCTAATGAGATCTTTACTCCAAATTATGCAATCACTTGTAGTATGGACACTAGAGTAAGCAAAAAAAAATAATTACCGAATTAACACTTGGATTAGACTGGTGTAGAAAAGTTACTCCCTAAACAAATTTGGATGTAAAGTGCTGTGGAAATTTTTATTGAACTGAAGAAGTCTGAAATCTACTTTTTTGTAAGTTTTAAGTCAAAAGGATATAAAATGTACCTCAAATCGCAAATATCACATCGATATACTTTTCTGTCTTCAATGGGTATGTGGGATTTCTCGTGAGACTTTAAACCCTCCTTACAAAGGAAGACCTTGTCGCACGAAGAGCAGCGGAATTTTCTGTCTGTTTTTGGTATATGTTTCATTTTGTGTTTCTCCAGAGCTGCTTCAGATTTCATTATTTTCGCGCATTGGTCACATCTAAAAATAAATACAAATAATTTACTTCTCACTTCTCATGCTCTTAAAGTTCGTATTTATGCTGTGTGTAGGCGGCATAAAATTGGATTTTATGCTGTGTGTAGGCGGCATAAAATTGGATTTTATGCTCTAGAGCATAAAATAATATCGTCGTTTAAGACCGAGGCAAAGACGCCTGCGCCTACAGCCACGCACACTAGAACTTTATAAAATAAAGTACAAGAAAATCCCGTAACTTTGGAGGCATCTCAAGTTCATAATAAAATACAAAGTAATATGCCAAGAAAAACCATCACATTAAATATGTCTAATTGTTGTAATTTTACATTCAATTTTAATTAAATAATCGTTTATTTGTAATACTGCTGTTTCAGTGTCAGTTGATGCAGATCTGCGTCAACGCGCGGATTAATCTTACCACTAAGTATTCTCTTCGCAGTTGATCGACGCGCGACGTAGTGATTGCATATGTAGCCGAGATCCTTCTTTGACAAGAATGGGTAATAATACAGAACTCATTTAGGACGCTGCAGTTATACTGTCTATTTGGTTTTTGTTTGCTCAAATAAAAAGACACCGAAGATATTGGATACATCCCTTTTTACGAACCAGATCAATAAATGAATAATTGCAACTTCATTACAAAGATTTAGGAAAACATGAAGATAAATTTGGTCGATTTTCAATAGCAAATATAAATTTATCGACGGCGAAATCTATTGTAGAAAACTGAACATGTCCTTAAGCTTAAAAATCTGCGCGGTAGTGCGGAGCGCAGTGTGCCATACCCTGCGGTTCCCCGCGACCGCCCCTCCACGCGGGGGCGCGGTAACACCGCGAGCGCTGCGCTCCCGCGCGGAGAACCGTTATCTGTGTGTTCGACGGCTCGTGTTTTCCATACAAACTGAAGTACTTCAGTACAACGTTAAAAAACGCAGCTTCACGCTCCTTTGCGGGCGCGGTGCAGTGTGATACTCGCCTTATAAGTTCCATACACATGCTTTTAAATATTAAGAGTACTTCGATGTGCTCTTTGTGATGCTAACTTTTGTCAAAAATACTTACGACAAATCATTGTTAGGGTTTCGATGATCTTGAACATGTTTATACATAACAGACTTGGACTTGAGTGTGATCCCACAGCTGCACTGTACCACTGGCGCAATTGTATGACGGCGCTCGCAGTGAGCCTTCAGGTTATACCAACTCGTACATGGTTTGCGGCATTCCGGGCAATTGAAACTGACCATAATTTAAATTTTGTTAGATAATTCATTAATTAGAATCTTAAAATTTGTATCCCAATTGATTACAAATGTTAAGATTCTAGGGCCATACTAGTAAGACGGAGAAGCGCCATAGTAAGTTATGCCCCAATCATGTCTTAGTATATAATTGCTATTGGCAAAAGTTCCATCCAGTTACATAGTTTTTCAGTCAGAAAATGTACATACCTACAATTTCACGACAAATAGACTACAGTATAGATTGCTCTGCACATTCTGATGCTGATTACTAATTAGAATGAAAACAATAACATTATGGACTTCATCCCAATAACGTAGAATCAGGTGTAGTGCAAATTTATATAGTAATAACTTAATACATACTTAATAAAGTCTTTAATTTTAAGAGACATATATGAAGAACTATCTTGATCAGATTGCTCGCTGTTCATTCTCTTCTTTGTTTGGCGTTTATGATCAGAGACATGCTTGTAGAGGACAGTCTTGGAATGGATAGCATAGCCACATAAGCAGTAGACTACTACTTTACTTTTGTGTGATTTGTAATAATGGCCACTAAGGGAAGACCAAGTTTTAAATAACTGTTCACATATGAGGCATTTTAATCTGAAAACAGAAAATTTAATTAGTGCATAAATTGATTTATTTAGAAGCAAAAATTGTATTTAAGCAAATTTTATTATTATTAACCCCAGAACAAAGTTAGAATGTAATTCACAGGGAAAATAAATAAATTATACAAATATCCAAATAAAGTTTTAATTGTCATGCAATAAACTATATTATCATGAATACTATGTTTACGTATGTATACTCACTTAACTAAATCTTTAACTTTAATAATTGGTTTGTTTAATACATCTTTTAATTCAGCAGCCTTATTTTCAGGTAGTTCTATATTTTTGGATTTTAGTTTCCCTTGCTCTATGAGAGAAGCTATTGTTATATCATCTACATCACTGTCTTCTTGGGAAGCAACTTGATCATCTTCAAGGTCTTGATTAATGTCTTCGTTTTGGAATTCATCTTCTTCATAATCTGATATTTCAGTCTGATTGGTTATTGCACCTGTACATGTAACATACAAATTAATTTGGTAATTATAATAATAATAGTAAATTTCAAAACAAAACAACTGGATTTTGACTTTCATATGAATCCCTTAGTCCTGAACAGGGCACTCACAAGACAACAAATCCATGTTGATATTGCCATTGGTTATCATGTCTCAAAGCTTAATGGACTTAAGTCCATATTAATCCATTATGTTGACAAAGTAAATGTCTTCCTTGTAAACCCCCTCAGGGAAAATAAAGTGCGACAAAACCACAGGGCAATGACAGTGAATAGGATAGTTTAGAATAACTGGCAATACTGGAGTGGAACAAAATTGGAGATGCACATGTTCAATGGAGGGCAACCGAAAAAAGACAAAGTAGACATTTGTATTCATATACAACTGTCCTTATTATAAACAACCTAATCAACATTTGTATTTAAATTTATTGTCATATGTACAGGGTCAAGAGCACGTCAAGCTTGACACTTAAGATTTAAATCCAACTCTATGCCGCCTACGATAAGATTGGTCCAAAGTGTCAAGCTTGATGTGCTCTTGACTGTACATAGTTAGGTGTTATTTTACATTTTCAGCCAAATAGAGTTATTAAAATATCTGGAATCAGCAAAACGAGATCTACAACCCTACCTAAAAGTTTTTTTTTATGTTATAAAGTTTCAGTTTTTTTCTTAAGTAAAATCAGCATAAATGACATTTTCTTAAGAAAAAAATTCTCGAAAGTTACAAAAATGCAAAAGGGTTGTTCATGACAAGGCGGGCAGTTTGAGACACTTGTAGGGCTAGCACGACAATGCGTGACTTGCGCGAGATCTACATGCGAGAAAAACAGTGTGTCGCGCTTTATGCACCTGCAGCACAAGTCGCGCCCCTATGTGCTAGCCCTACAGATACAAAGTTTAGAAATAATTTTAGGGAATTTGATTGAAAAAAATGATATCTGCTACTTACTGACTATATCCTCAGCAGTTAATTCATCTTTGACCTAAATGAGGAAAATATTAATAGTGTCAACAAATTGTCAAACAACAGCATCACAAATTAACAACAGACATAATAGTTAAGGTACCTGAGGCTCTTCAGCCTTAATGCAGGGTAGGTTGAATTGTATTTCAGTCTCTGTTTTAATAAAATTGTCGCAGGTGTCGATGCACATTTTTCTTAGAGCATCCTGGACCTTGTAGCACTCCAAGATGTACAATTGGAATGAGACGATTCTCTCTTCACAGTCAATACAAACCTTGGTTGGCATATTGTCACATTCCACCACCTGGAATAAATAAGGAAATAGCTTCATTCATAATCCTGGTTACTCTGAAACCAACCCTGTTGTACACAAAATGGAACTTTATCTACCCCAACACAAGCATTTAGGGACACCCTTTCAGTAGTAGGTTAAATTTTAAGTCTTCGTAATAGATACTCACATTAATTTGCGTAAAGTTTTTAATTAAGTCCAAAATACTTTTATTATTTTCATCCAACAAATCCTTTAAAAAGTCATGTTTCTTCGCACAAAGCCTGCAAAGATCATTTGCAGTCGAAGCCATTTTCTGTTGTAAGATATGTTTCGGGTTTAGATTTGTCTTCATAAGCAAGTCACTCAAACATTTATGGAAAGTTCTACTAAACAGTTATTTAAATATTAGTTATCTTTCAGAATTCCCGTATTATTCCCATATTATCGATAATATGTAGACACACGAAACTAGAAACATCAGCGAGCGTCTCACAGAACAAAATGACAGATAGATTGACATTACATTTGACACTCCAATTATCCGTAAATTCGATAACTTCTTCTCTGTCACTCATAAAACATCTTCAAAAAAATAAGTGTGACAGAAATATTCGCTGTTTCCTATTTAATCTGTAGTTAATGGTACTTGCTTGTCTCTGGCTTGCAGACGTGCTTATTTTGACCACTTTTTTAGTGAAAATTTCAATTGGAAAAGAGAAATACACTAGGATTCAATAATATTTCTTTGTTGAACTAATAAAGCAAATGTATGTGTACATACATAAATAAAATAAACCATAAAGTTACTATTTTTTAAATCGGCTCTTGAGTGTACCACAAAGAAAGATAATTAGTGTACCATAAATACATATGCGAACACTCTCATTTTTTAGGCAAAAATAATTTTGGGTTTGTTTGTCATGTTTTGTGATTAAATGTATACCTATTGAATTGAGGTGATAAAATTGAAAAAAATGGTGATTGTAAAGTGTACTTCATGTTAGAATAAAAATATTTACCAACGTACATTATAGTTAAACTTGGTTCAGTACTAGCGGTGATGATTTTGTGTGGACACTGGACAGTTCGTCCAACAGGCATCATGTCCATGGACCTGATGAAATGATAGCCTTGTAGTATATGTAAATATTCACCAGCTACCATAGGTGTAGATCTTTTATTTTCTTACACCACGGCTATAATGGAAATTCAGTCTGTTTTCGAGCCTGTTACGCCGGGCCTATCATACATCAATGCCAGCTATTGGAAGAACGAAGACAGCGGTTACCACACGTCTTATACTCCAGGTTCCATAGAAAGCTCGCATTTACTAAACGAGAACATTGATAGTGCAATTATTCAAGGTCAAATAAGAATTGCGGAAATTCCTGCAGTTTACGGCTCAACTCCTGCAGTTTACGGCTCGACTCCTGCACCAAATTTTCATGTGACGCGCAAGTATCGTCGCACGCCTATAAGCATTAGATCGAGAATTGAAAATATCCCGGAATCGCCCGTTAATCCACGTGGCGTGAAACGTCCTTACCAATATGATGATGATAACAATTACAGCTCTACATCTACTCCAACAACTAAGATTGCAGGTGGCCTTCAAAAACTAAAGATGACTGGTGATACCCCTAGTCAAAGAAGTATAATAGTGTCATCAGTACATTCTGACTATTCAACTGCTAGTGACATTTTCCACCCAAAAGAGTATGTACCCAATTTATCATATCCCACAACCCCTATCAAAAAGATTTGCCATACTAGTTGCAAGCTGAGTCCATCAAAAAGATCTACCAAGAAAAGCAGTTTCACTATTCACTCCTTGTCATGTGAAACCCGAGGTGTCATAAAGCAAAGGTCCCACCCAAAAGTAGTCAGGACAATTCAGTTTATGCCTGATCAAAAAATTGACATTGTACAGATGTTGTATGCGCGTGAAGGTGCTATACCACCAATTACAAAAATCCTGAGTTACTTGTCAAATGAAGACATTCAAACATTTTGTCTTGTAAGCCCTCTATGGAGGAACATTTGGAATGATTTGGGTACTTCAAAAAAGAAACGATATAAAAATTACTTGAAAGAAAAGAAGGACAATCAGGAAAACTGTACAGTACAAGCAAAGAGAGACAGTGATGGATGTCAAATTAGGTCTGTTGCAGAAGTGCACAATGTATTGAATGCTCATAAAGTGGCCAGTTCTTCAAGAAGCCCACCAGGAACACCAAGAACTAATAAGTTCAAAAAGTTTACCAAGGTAACGAAATATTTCAATGTGCATTAAAGAAATCATTATATTATTTTACTGAGAGTTGAATAATCCTAATTTTCTGTGTTTTTTAGGCTGCTTCCAAGGACTCTCGAGTTCAGCTATCGTGTGTAAGGTGCCGACAGCCATCAAAGGTAACAAAAGAACCTACAGGAGAAGAGTGGGCAGAATGTACCAATATTACATGTGCCTATAGATACTGTAGATTTTGTAAGTGTAACCGACATCCAGGTAAGACTTGTATCATATATGATCTAGAAGGCCCCAGTCCTTCTAAAAGAAAGAAAAACACAGGTGGTGTCTGTACAAAAAAGAGCAGAAAAAACCTGCACAGACTTATGTACTAAATAATACCCAGTGCACGAAAAATCTGATACCATTATCCGTAATTAAATTACATATAATTGTTTCATGTTCCAAAGATACTTACTTGTTTTGTAAAATTAAAGCTGTTTGCCATATCTTTTTCAAGGCCACATACGCAAAATACTCTTACATTAAATTCAGACAGAACATTTGAAGAGAAATTACTAATGGCACTTAAATAAAAAATCATAAGATCAAACTAATGCTTAAAATCCAATGTTGAAAAGCTAAATATTCTTAGTACTTTTTCTGGATTTGTGAGTCTGATATCTGGTACCTTAAGAGCAATACAAATAAAAGAACAATATGTAAAATTAATTTGTTTATATCACTTTGGATGTTGAAAATAGGGATAGTCAAGTCAGTCATGATTTTAAGAATAATCTTAGCTGTAAAGCTAAAGCAAAATTCAGTGTCTGATACAGTGCCATGTTTTATTTTTACTATTTTTATTTGTTATGGCAGTCATAATAATGTCATCTCAAACTCACCTGTAACTTTCAAAACTCAAAGAGTTATGTGGGTACGATTTATATACTCATATTTTTTATTCTCTTGTATGGGGTACAATCCCATCGAAACTTAGATTTAATTAGTGCTAGAATAATATTTTAGGAATGTGAAATTTTAGACTGATATTTGCCATTATTATAGTTTCACTGACAAGTTGCAAAAACTTATAAATAGTAATTAGTTGTAAGTTCTTGATTATTTTATTCTATTTAATATTGAGATACCTGTAAACAGTGTTATTGAAATGCCGAGAATCCATATTTGAAATTTTATTTGTATATTTTTTTAAATAATTACCATCTGAACAATAAAAGACATGTTTTAAAATATTTCATTCCAGATTATCCACTTTCGAATTTTAAAATTTGACATTAATTGTATTATCGAGTTTTTAGGCTTTTCTCAATTGCTAAACATTTGAAAGGAAGCCATTTTTTTGGCATCTAAATTGCATGTTTTTGTGTTTTGACACATACCATGTTTCGGGCTCTTTACGGGTTTCATAGTCACAGCGAAAAAAAAAAACAAATACCTACTTCCGATTAGATCCCAAAAAAAGGCTTCAATTTCAATTAATTTTATTATTTATTTTTTAAATTTCACAAGTGTGCATTTTTAGTTAAGTATACTGTAAGCTTCAGTCCACACTTTGAAGTACAAAACAGTTTTAACAGATTACTGTGATATTACATATTATAGGTTTTGACTACAATAACATAGTTTGTCTGGACCAATAATTTATTTTAAAAAGACTTTTAACCTAAGGCCACAAATATTGGTACACAGAAGTCCATATCATCAACTCATTAGACTGTTTTCGCAAACATCACTTTGTTTTAAGATTGGTATTATCAATATAAGTACTTGAGAATGTGTAATAGGTGCTCCTATTACCTACTATAAGTAACCCTTAATTTGTGATTGTTATTACTTTGTCATCTCAAACTGTTTATTGCTTTTATTATGCAGAAAAGCAGATTTTTTTAGTGATGGGTATGCAGTGCGTGTCACGGCTATGCGACACGGAGGGAAACTTTACATATTGAAGATAGGATAGCATGCTTCATGGATACATTATTTTATTTTTAACATATGCAACACTGGACTATATTTCATGGTGTTCCTTTAGAACACCATGAAATTTTACATTTAAGTTTAGGAAAATAAACTATTATGTTTTACTGTCGATATACATACCTCTAAAAATATCGCCATTATATCACAGATAGCTTTAATTATTTGCTATTAAGTACTCATTGATGAAACTACTTTCTTGCATTGTTTATTGAGTGCTAGATAAAAATGTTAATAATCTTATATTTGCATGCATATACCCTGTGAGCTAGATAGGAGGCGGAATTTGAAATATTAGATAAATTGGAAGTTTCTTTTTTGAATAAATTTTATAATTGAATGGCATTATTTTAAATTAAGATACTGTGTTACTTATAAGGAATTAATCCTAGTAATCGATCCTTTTGATTAGCATCATAAAATGCAGACTTTTCACGTTCACATAAGGCAAGCAACTTTTTAAAAGTCCTTGAGTGCTTTATTTTATTTACTTTTAAAAATAAAATGTCCTGGAATCACAATATCATATCACAGTATTTAAAATACTTTTCCTTCGTGTCCTATAGCCGTAAGACGCCCTGTATAAAAAAATCTCATACTCACAATTGAGTCCAAAATAGCTACTCGTTATCCTGTACAAATAAATAACACTTTGTTTTTCATAAACAACAGATTGGAATTTGATTTGCAATCTAAATCGTATTTAAAACCATAATCAACAATATAGTAAACTGTTGAATTCCTATTTCTTATTCGTTCATATGATTTTAATTTTAGCTAGCCACATGATACGTACGCGTTTTTGCCTCCTAATTTATTTGTGAATATTATTGTCTCAAACGGCGGGACCAAGTTGTGTTGACCTTTTAGTTATATTTTTAGGCTAATTAAAGCCTTTTGCTTTATTCTAGTTTTAATTCTTGAGTTGTCTAATCTCATCTGAACTTTTATTCCATAAAGCAATAATACTGACTTGTAGACTACTGATGAATAAGTATTGTAGATGTCTTACAAGTATTTTAATTCATAATTGTCAGTATATTTTGTTGTATGGAGTGAAGATGAATTTACATTGTTTAATATTAATGATACAAATAAACATTTTGTGGATAAAATGAGTTTGCATTTATTAAAAAAACAACTTACTTTCAATTTTGCCAAAAATTTATTATAAATTTACAATTTCATTATTTATATGTACAAAATTATAAAGGACATCATTTATCATTTAGAAAAAGTCAAATATTGCTCATTTACCACAGTCGTCGACTTGAGTTGGTATTTAATTTTCTATTAAAAACCTTGCAACCTTATGGATAATATTTAAAAGTTACGATATTCTTAAAACTAATTATTTGTATTGCTGTTGAATAACAATAAGGCACTAAAGTACGATTTGCTCATAAGGTAATAAATAATTATTATGAAGATCATTGAAGAACAGTCTGGGGAGTTGTCATGACAAATCCAGACGTTGCATTTGTTCCGCTGATTGCGATCTGTCCCGTCTCAGCCTAAACCCATCACGAACTTTGGTATTTGGTAAGCCACTTGTGGGATTTGCATTATCATTGACATCCTGAAAAGGTTTGGCACTATAAGTAAACGAACATTCTACTTGGTGAATTACATTTCAAAGGCCTAGTGGAGATTTATTCAGACATTTGTTACAAGGGTTTAACTTTTTACAATGTTTAATTATCCACTTAAAAAGTCGCTGATTACCTATTATTTTACTTACCCATGAATAAAATAATAAAAAAACTAGAAATACCGGGTTTTATATGTTGAGTGTTATTAATTCCATGGCATTACTTATCGACCCATCAATCCGCGACCACAAACCAACGGATCGTAGAGACTTCTGACCCTCAGCCCTGCGGATCATAGTCCCTATGATTAGTTGGTTTGTGGTTACTGGAGTCCCTACGTAATTCCAAAAATAGGATTTATTAGGACCCATTGATGTAACGTTATTAAATTTTCTAGATGATCAGCTACTTGTTTATTTGACTGTATGTCACCACCACCATACTAGTTTATATTGTATTATTCAAGTACTGGACTCAAGCATTAATCAATTAATAAAATGTTTCAATTTAGATTAAGGAACGAATAGAGAATCATTGACAAATACGTCGATTTGTGGGTGTCAATTCTTTAGAAGTCAATTTTTCTAATTCGTTCTAAACATATTTACAAAACTTAAGACTAATACCAACCTGAAGTTACGTGCAGAAAATAAGTTAATAGTTAAATCCACCACCTTTATACTTGCTTTACAGTAGGAGGCTCTCTGTGTAAACAAAAGCAAGAGATTAACATTATTTTGATAGTCAAAGTCAAATCAAAAGTCAAAGTCAAATAATCATTTACTCCATAGGTAAAATGATAATATAATATTATAAAAACGTATACAGTTCCCCACAAAAGAATCGTTTACCTTAGTTCAACGAAATCGTAGCACCATGAGTTTGGACTTAGTTCTAAAGTTAATACCAAGGGTATCTTCTTTCTTAACGAAATTATGTATATTTTTACGGGCTTATAAAAATATTTGAGTAAATGTACTGTGATGCCACAGTCATGATTCTAGTCTCCTTAAACTTTTCTTTGAGAGAAACGCGAAAACCTAAGTGGTACACAGAAAGAATCGCTCGTTTTTGCAACATAAATTTGGTTTGTATATCTGCCGCTCTACCTCACTCGAAAATCCCGTAAGACATTATACTTGGAAGTAACTAAAGTACAGTCTTACAGTAGCAAAGTCAAAGATTATTTATTCCATAGGCAAAATAAATTTACATTTGAGACCGTCACATTTAAGCTCGTTCACTACGCTGACCTCCCTGAAAAGAACGAGCAAGAAATTCTAGGGATTGCTCTTTTCAAATAAACTTAAATGCTATGGAATACACTTTGAATCAAATTTGTGTGGATTCTGGAGCCATGTCGTCTTTCCATACATCTTTATCTAACACGTAGTCTTCAATTTTGTAATATGATTTTTCGATCAAAATATTTTTAATGTAGTTTTTAAACTTAGGAAATGATAAACTTAATATATGCTCCGGAATCTTGTTGTAAAAACGTATACAGTTCCCCATAAAAGAGTTGTTTACCTTGGTTAAACGAAATCGTGGTACCATGAGTTTGGATTTAGCTCTAAGGTTAATATTATGGATATCTTCTTTCTTATTGCAATCATGTATAATTTTACGGGCATATAAAATATTTGAGTAAATGTACTGTGATGCCACAGTCATGATACCAGTCTCCTTAAACTTTTCTCTGAGAGAAACCCGAGAGCCTAGACGGTACACAGAACGAATCGCTCGTTTTTGCAATACAAATATGGTTTGAATATCTGCCGCTTTACCCCACATGAGAATCCCGTAGGACATTATACTATGGAAGTAACTAAAGTAAACTAGCAGTACTATTGGTAAGCTTACGTATTCTGCGGACTGCGTATGCAGCGGAGCTTAATCTGCTGGCCAGGGAAGATATATGTGGAAACCATTGAAGTTTACTATCTAAGGTCACTCCCAAGAAGACTGCTTTATTAACAAAGTCTAACTTTTCTCCGTTTATTTCTATGCTTGGACTAGTCGATTTTACGTTAGGTAATTCAAATTTAACACATTTTGTCTTCTTGGCATTAAGGAATATATTGTTAGCATTAAACCAATAAACTACCTTAGAGAGGGTATCATTAAGGTGGTCATAGTTAATGTCATGTCTGTCTGTTTTAAAAATCAAGGATGTGTCATCAGCAAACAACACTATTTCGCAGTGGTCCTTAACAAAGAATGGGAGATCATTAATGTGAATCAGAAATAAGAAAGGCCCAAATATTGAGACCTGCGGAACACCAATTTTTACCGGAGAACCCAAAGAAGTCTGAATTCTACCGTTGAGATATGACGAGACAAGTTTGGACGCCTTGCCATTTACACCGTAATGTTCCAGCTTCCTAATAAGAGTAATATGATCAACGCAATCAAATGCCTTTGAGAGGTCACAGAAAACACCAATAGCGTTCTGGGACCTTTCCCAAGCATCAAAGATGTGTTTTAGTAACGCTACCCCCGCATCGCTAGTCGATCTACCACTAGTAAACCCGTATTGTTCACTATGAAAAATATGATTCCTACCGAAATAGGACAGTAATTGAGTCAGCATAACCTTTTCGAATATTTTACTTAAAGCTGGTAAAATCGAAATGGGCTTATAGTTGCTAGGATCAACTTTCCTGCCGCTTTTGAATAAGGGAATAACCTTGCTGTATTATATTAAATCGGGAAAAACACCTAGCTACAGCTAAATGTCGGGAAATTAGATCAATAACTGAGTCTATAACTTTAGTTGATATGCCCCAGAGATCTTCAGTTTTTGTAACATGTATTGATTTAAAAGCTTTTATGATGTCTTGTGGATTAACATGATGGAAATTAAATAAACTGCCACAAACGTTAACATTTTCCTCTAGGAGATCAATAGCAAGTGAAGGAGAGGAATTTAATGATTCTGTAGTGTTCACAGCAATTTCCAAAAAGATTCAAAAGCTTGGGCTACTTTATCTTTAGATTTTATAAGTTTTCTGTCTAATTCTAAAACTATATCTCTATCGTGTTGTTTAACCTTGCCTGACTCTTTATTTATTATGCTCCAAGTAGTTTTAGATTTATTTATCGATTGTCTAATTTTGTCGCTGTGAAACCTAACCTTGCTAAGGTTAGGTTTCACAGCGACAAAATTAGACTACACATACTTTTTTAAATATTTTTGAATAAATTCCAACATATTCTATGAAATTGGAATTATTATTATAAGTTTTCATGGCTCATACAAACGAGACCTACTCTTATGAATACCTACTGTTGCCCAGTCGTTGACTTTAGTCTCTCTATGGAAAGTTAATGATTTCGATTTAAATATATAATAGAATTTATTTTTAATTAAACCAAATATCGTGCTATATAAAGTATTTGGAACCTCCGGTATATGCGGTAGGGAATTTAAACTATTGCCGATATTATTTTGAAATCTAATGATTCGTTCTGTGGTAATCGGTCTGCAAAGTAATTGGTCTACCTTCTTGCTCATTTTACAATTAAAAGAAGCCAATTGGCCACTATGGTCTGATCTTAAGCAATTTATTATTGATTTAGACACTGCGTCTGTGTTACAAAAGATGTTATCAATACAAGTAGAAGAGGAGGCAGTAATGCGAGTTGGTTCTAAGAAAAGATTAATCAAGTTAAAACTTTTAAATAAATTAATGAGTCTTACAGAAGTAGAACACAACAGGTTTACATTGAAATCTCCACATATTACTACGTTTTTTTTGGTTGGAACAATTCGCTTTAAACTGTCTTCCATAATTAATTCAAAGTCGTTAAAATTAGCAGAGGGGGGCCTGTATATACATAAGACGACAAACTGATCCAATTCCACACATGATACTTCAATAGTTCGTTCAGTAGAAAGATCTGTGATATCCTTACGCTCTTTAAATTTTAAGTTACGTTTAATAATAATCATGGATCCGCCTCTACTTAAGCTCTTTCTTATGAAGGAACTGACTATTACATAATTTTCTATGTTGTTAATTGCTTCGTAGTCTTTCAGCCAGTGTTCTGTAACACAAAACACGTCAACTGAAATATCGTGCAAAAAGACTTATTTCTAATGTTTTGCCAGAAAAGCCTTGAATATTTTGATGTACTACATGGAACGATTAGACTTTTCTGTTGCCGTGTTTTTTAGTTTAAATTATGGTTAGTAAAAAGTATACTGTTGCTACTTAAAGTAGGACCATTGCCGTGGGACTGTGTTATATTTTCTATAACAGCGTCCTTAATATTAAAAGATAGCAAACTAGCTATATGTCTCAGATACCTTATGGGTAAAAGTAAAAAAAGAGCAACATCGGTAAGCTCACGTATTCTACGAATCACGTATGCAACGGAGCTTAATCTGCTGGCCAAGGAAGGTATATATGTGGAAACCTTTGAAGTTTACTATCTAAGGTCAGTCCCAAAAAGACGGCTTTATTAACAAGGTCTAACTTTTCTCCATTTATATCTATGATTTGGCTAGTCGATTTTGCATTAGGTAATTCAAATTTAACACACTTTGTCTTCTTGGCATTGAGCAATAAATTGTTAACATTAAACCAATAAAGTACCTTTGAAAGGGTGTCGTTAATATTGTCATAGTAAACGTCATCTGTCTGTTTTAATAATCAAGGAAGTGTCGTCAGCAAACAATACTATTTCACAAAGGTCCTTAACAAATAATGGCAGATCATTAATATAAATGAGAAATAAGAAAGGCCCAAATATTGTGCCCTGCGGAACACCCATTTTTACCGGAGAACCCATAGATAACATCTTTAATCTATGTATTTGTACATTACGCCACAAAATGTAATATTAAAATACTTATTGTATATTACATTGTCTTTTATATAACATAATGCACGTGTTCGACTTTGATCATAAAATTTATATAACCATTAAGCAATGGAAATAATAAAAATGCATTACGAAAGGCAGAATTAGTAATACATTCATCGCGATCATGAATCTATCTAAGTTTTGTAGTATTTAATTTAAAATATAAATTTATGTCTTTTGTTTTCTGTATGATCTTATCAACAATTTATTATATATCTTTAGAAGAGACTTGGAATATAAGAAAGAAAATGCCCGCTTAATCCATCGGAATGATCGAAGTACCTTGTTTGGACCCAAACTTAATTCGTGAAGTCCTTTATATTAACATGGAGTGGAAAGCGCGCCAACACCACTGAGGAAGCATAATGAGGAAGCTGTGTCCGTTCTCCACGTTTCACATGGAATAGAGGCCAATGGGGCGGTGGATGTGTTAAGCCAACTCACGAGACAGACAGGCCATTGTAGAACCAGGCGCGCCAGGTCTGTGGCGCGGGCGTAGAGCCGTCGATGCGCGCCTCTATTTGACTGCACAGAGCGCGTCTGTCGTGCGACCGACCAGATTTCGCATCACACACCAATCGTTTACGACACTCGCCATCACACGTACCACGTCGAGGACTATTTTTCCAATAGTGTCTAAAACATACACATGAGTAACTACAAGGAAGGTTACATAAAATTATATTATTAGAAACAGAAGTGAATAAAGCATACTTGTAGTATAAATTAAATACGTCCTCCTTGTTAGTCATGTCATCGACAAATTTGTCCCAATCCTGCGGCCGCAGCGCGGTCATCAGGTATGCGGAACGTGCCGAGTACAGCTTGTACCAAATTGGATACCCAAATAGATTGGCCTCCTTCAAATTCATAATCCACGTCTCGTGGTCCACCACTAACTGGAAAAAGACGTAATAAGGTACTTATGCAAATTATATGCGATCAAAGCTGAACTCCAATAAACACGTGTAGGTAACTTACCCGAGTGGTCGCTTCGTGATCACCATCTACATAATATATTCGATACCCTAAATTTAAATCGTAGTAAGGTGAAACTGAAGGTCCCACGTACGCTATACTCGTTGCTCTTCCTGTAAACATAATGAAAGTATAATATCGAAATGGTTAGCTGAAAAGAGTTTATAACATTAGAATATCTACGGTGTTTTCTTACCAAGATCGTTAGGATCATAAAATATTTCAAATTCATCAAAATGCGTGTGCCCAAAAAATTGGGCTGTGATAGTGGCCTCATATCGGTTGATGATGGCGTAATAGTTGCGACTCCACACCTTGAGGCAGTCTGAATGACCGGGTGGTATATGCCCGATGATGTGCACCTTCTCACCACTAAACTCGGCAGACTGGAGTTCATAGATGAGCCATTGAAGTTCAGTTGCTGGGTCTGTGCTATTTAATAACAACCACCTGGAAACATTAATTAACGGGTTAGTAACGCGAAGTTATAAAAATGTGTACTGTCTTTGTATAGATGTAGGTCAGGTAGAGTCGTCTTGTGACTAGCTTACTCAGTAAGTCAACGTAGACGGCTTGAACTGTAAGACCTCGGAGAAGAATCGAACAGATTGACGCGAACTGAGGATCCGAAACAATTACTGCCAAATAAGTAATACTCGACCAAATCAGAACACAATATCAATTATGAAGTTTCATTCGCACAATGCGTCTTAAACTTTGATCGAGTATTACTTATTGGACAGTAATTGTTTCGGACGGATGTCCGCATAAGAACCAGAGTAGACCGGCAGGCTGATTTTAATTCAAATCGAAATCGATCCGATCGGCTAGCCCATGCGAGTCTCGAAATCATAAGTTTCCGAGGATAGGTTTCCGAGCGAGAAGACGAACCTGATTCCTACTAGGTACATCTTTTTAATTTGTGAGTTAAATCAACTATTGTTCCGATTAGGAATGTCAAAATTTTCCGATCGGTGAGTTGTGAATCGCAATTATGCGCCTCGATCCGAAAAAGACGCAATTTCCGATAAGGACAGGCAATCAAAATCAAGCTGAAGGACGCAAAACACATGTGCAAAGACTCGGTTTTCAACGCTTAAGGCGAAACCCATGGCACAACCGCCACAAATGCAATGCAAATATAGACGAGGCAAACCACATCCGCATCTTATGGGACAGCTGTACGATACCAGGTTCAGAGTGGCTACCAGTCACGTACGGACCAATGACTAAAAAAGGTTCCAAATTAGGTCGCAGACTTGAAAAAAGTTGGGTCACGTTGATTGGGTGAGCGACATAATAACAAGACGACTTCTCCTGACCCACAATTGTACAGATTACGTACAATATGTGACTAAAATATAAAACGTATTGCACATTTACCAGTTTTTGTTATTACAGTAATTCATATTAAGAGATATGATGCGAAAGCCAGGCCGAACTAGCACGGAGTAGAAGGCCCCCCGCCGCACCGTGTGTGAGACGCCGGCTGGCAACCAACGCCGCCATTGCGCATCGAGTTCATCATACAACCATGCAATATTCGACTCAGGCGACGATATGAATGGAGGTGGGAAGCTGTAATGCCAGGTATTTAATAAAAAATACTTAAAAAACATTTAAAAATTACACTCTTTCAATATAGAAACAGAAAGAGTTAAATATTACTATTATATTTAACCCTTTCTGTTTTTATGTTGCAAGAGTAATATAGGTAAATAGTCAGCAATCTATTAGTTATGTTTTGAATAGCGTTATGCGTAGTTCAATTAATTGCACTACGACGCATTTGCAAGTAATTAATATGTCCTTGATGGTAACAACATCATTTATTAAAGCAGCGCGTCTTGGTTTGCCTACCTGTTTACTGGAGAAGATTCGTGATTTCCTAAGGCAGGGAATATGGGTACTCCGGGGAACATATCGGACATTTGTGCAACGGTTTCTTGAAGAACCTTCAGATTCTCTTCCTTTGTCTGGTTCCATACATCGTGCGGTGGCAAATCTCCTGTCCATAAAATATAGTCTATATCCTGAAATTGAAATGGACATTGTTATTTCATATTTCTACAATTATATTATACAATAGCTACAGTTCTCCAAGCTTTGGACCAGTTCGAGATTTTTTTATAATATCTAGTGACGGGACGAACGAGTCGTGTGCCTAATGGTAAGCTACACGCCTGTCAATAACAGTTGTATTGCCACTCAGTGCTTTAAATCGCAAAGATCTGAGAGGCACCGCCACTGCGCCCGTCACTCTGAGACATAAGTTGACAAGTCTCATTTGTAATTACACATGTCACCATTTCGCCCTTACCCTTCAAAACCGGACGCAGTAATGCTAATATTACTGCTTGGCGGCAGAAACAGGTAAGGAGGCAGTACTGCCCTGGACGAGTTCTTTCACAACGAGCTCTACTGCTGCATTAACTTATTTCATTTTATTGTAGGTGTTTGATATTTTAATTTTAATTCTCGGTTCTCATCCGCTACTGCGTGTGGCGCACTATAAGTTTCCGGAATGAATAAGAAAAAAATACTATAAATGGTCAGAAATGAATTTATTGTTTCTCAAAATATTCTCCGTTAGCGTTAATGCACTTTACGAATGAACCAATTTTGAAAACATTTATGCCACTCCTCCGTGACAATCTCTGAAACATATTTTTCATACTCTTCGACAGCCTCTCCAGGTGATGAAAATCGTTGACCGCGTGACTGATTCTTAATTTTTGGAAATAAATAAAAGTCACAAAGTGCCAGGTCAGGACTGTATGCGGGATGGCTCACAAGGTCAACGCTGTTCACCTTCAAAAATTCATTTGTCTGTCTGTCCGGCAAACAAATGGTCGTGTACCAATCACTATTCACGGTACAACGATTCTCCTAAGCAACAGTAGCCACGTGTCTAGTTTTATTAAAAAAAGAAGCAATCATCCGATTAGAGGCTCTTTGCACGCGCGCCACTTTGGTTGGTTTCGGGTCATCCCGAAAGACCCATACGCTCGATTGCTGCTTTGTTTTGGGATCGTAACTCCATCATCAAATCCATGTTTCATCACCTGTTACTATGTCCTACACCAAATTTGACGCCCCTTCGTTGAAATCTCGTAAGCATGGCATTGCACCAAGTGACGCGATCCGTTTTTTGAGCCTCAATCAAATTGTGTGGGATCCACCGAGGACACAGCTTTTTCACACCCAAATGTTCGTTTAGTATTGATTGTATTTGACTCATGCCTATGCCTAAAGATGCCCGAATTTCATGGTAAGTTACATGCCTGTCTGTTTTGATCACAAGGCGCACAGCATCGATGTTTTTGTTGTTCACGGCAGTGGACGGGCGACCACCACGAAATTCGTCACTGAGATTCACACGACCGCGATTGAATTCTGCAAACCAGCTATAAATAGTCGTATTGGATGGTGCTTCATCGCCAAAGCAGTTTGAAGCCGAGCGATGCTCCGCTGAGCTGATAAATTACACTTGAAGTTGTACAAAATCATACTACGATAATTTTCACTAGTTAAATCCATGGCGATGTAGATGAAAACAAGTGACAGTCAGATGAAACAAACTGTATTCTACAGCCAAAGAGTTCCATTTTCAAATGTTGTAATCACTTTTTAAATATTATTTATTTAAGTCGCCAGTTCCGGAAACTTATAGTGCGCCCTATGTATAATTAAATAAGGTACTCAGTGACAATCTACACGTAAATAATGATTTTATACTCGTGTCCGCGTGCGCAGTTCGTATTATTTTTAACCACGTATAATATTTGTCAGCTTATGCTTAATGGTTATTGACTTCGATATTGTGGTGGAAGTTGTGCTATACTGACGGTGTGAGTGTCCGCGATGTGTTTTAACATGTGATCGATGGTACGTTTGGGTGTGTCACATTTGCGGTAATCGCCCCAGCGTCCGGCGCCGCCGCCTGGAGTAAGCGCGGGGCCACTCGACCCTCGGCAACACAGGGGCTCGTTGCATTCTGCGTTCGCACCTGAAATATTATTTTTTTGGAAACAAATTGCAATGTAACCTATTTATAACACGAGACAAAACATCAGAGTATATAGAAAGATCAATATATAGATCATCATCATCATATTTAACAAAATCAAATCTCAAAAATCAAAATATTTTAGAACTATATATCTAATAACTGCACCTATAGACCGCTATGAAAACGCATTGCGTTTTCCAGCAAATAATGAGTTAGTGACCCTTTTGTTACCGCAGCTGGCACCACACAAAGTATTTATATACTAAGTGTCTGTGTTTATGTTTTGTATAATTATTAATTTGTGTTGTAATTATTTAGTTACGTTTGAATGCTTTGATTATATATTTTATGTTTACGTTTTATTCCTTATTCCCCCAGTTTTGTTACTTTCTTTCTTGTGTTGTGTCATTTGTCGTAGTCAAATAAATGTATTTTTTCTCTTTCTAATAACAATCTAATCAACGTAACTATTTAATACCTATCTCTGTATAATTGCGTTCGTTCACAGCACAAAAATGGACATGATCAGCATTACATTATTAGACTTTAAAATACGAACCTTCCTGGTAGTATGGATCGAAATGAGTGTCAGATATCTGAAGAACTTTGAAACTTGGAGCTTTCTCGAGAGGTGTTTCTAGAGTTCGCACAGCAGGCTTGGGTACAGGTGGAAAGGCCACTTCCCACTCGTGGTATGGGTTGTACACGTCACCACAAGCGTCACCAATCACAAAACTGCAAATCTCGACGGGGCCTATCGTGACTCGCTTTAACACATACACTACTTCACTCTAAAATTATAAAACAAAATTATGCGTTAGTTATGCAATCCACCCGTATTCGAGGCAGTCTATCCAAGGCCTTTTCAATATGATTGCATATTACGGGTTAACATAGAATATATGTACTTACGCCAAATAGTTTAGTAATTCCTTCGCAGACTCGAGGTGACTGTATATTGAGCGACACACAAAATTGATAAATCATCTTATTAATTTCTTCTTTACTTTTACCCAGCTTGATATAGTGCTGCAAGAGTCCAGCGCCGGCCTTGCAAGCCGTACATGATACTTTCGACATTACAGAGTGCTCGACTTCATAATATACCTGTTTCAAGTTGAACAACTTCAAAGCTTTTTCCACTATAAGAGGAAGGTTGGTGCTCTTGTCGTTGTCCCATAACAAGCGAGAGTAGTTTCTTTTTAAAGCGGTCATGTGAGCTATTAGTTCTGTTTCATTGGCGGACGGGGGCAATTTATGAGTGAAATTGGAGGGATGGAAGAGTGGCTCCTCGTTACGTGGCACTGTGGTTACATTCCAATCGTCCATTGGTGGATTCCATCTTATAACTGGAGTGTTAGATCTTCCTGAGTCGAGAAACAATGGACTACCTGTAAAGTTATTAGGAAACGTATTAAGAAAAGAAATATCTGAAATATCAACAATAAATTCTGAACAATGAAAATTGTCTTAGGATTACTATAATCGGTGCTATTATAACACACACTCGCACTAAGTCTTCATCTTACAATAAACTAAGAAAAATACAATGATAGTTTTATCAACGTGATTACTTGTGTATACAGAGTCTTAGTTTAGTTGACTACAAGTCGTTAAAGGGGTTGTTCAGTATGTTTTGGTATCGGCAAAGCCTTGGGTGTTCAATCTTCAAGAGTTACTTGAACCGTAACTTGGTAACGCTGCCGTATTATAATGACACTTTTTACTTTGCACCGTTCTTATCGTAAGCGGCATAGAGTTGGATTTAAATGTTAAGTGTCAAGCTTGACGGGCTCTTGACCCTGTACACCACTTACCTGACGTCGTGATAACTGCAGCAATAAGGAGTAGTAACTCGAGAAACCATGGTATTCTGATAATCATTACTAAGACCTTGAGTAGGTGGAAGCACCTGAAATAAACGAAACATAGTCTCAATATACGTTTAACAATTGATTAAACAGAGAGAAACTATTTATTGCAGCGACCAAATTATACACTAGTATAATATCTAACAGAAAGTTACCATTTGACGTGAAGTGGTAAAGCGTACCTACTGTTAGAAATGTTTTCAAAGCATGATGTTTTTGAAAATACGGCAACAACCATGCTTCAATGACATCTTGTAATAAAATGCAATGAGAAATCACAAATTAATTAAAGGGTAGTAATAAAAACTCCGAAAAATAAATTAAACATAAGCTTATTCTAAATTTAAATGTTACTGCGTTATTTACTGAGCTACCGCAAACTTTTGTGCAAATAACAGTACGGGAACAACTGAATGAAATACTCAAAGTTCTGAAAAATCTTGCTGACGTAATGCCTACTACTCTACCAACTTAATTTATATTTTACTAAAAACTATTGTTAGCCATTTTTATCGTAAACCACCTATTTATTATGAGAAAGCGACCTTATACGTTTCATACATTTTGGTGCTTGTTAAACTATTCCATCATACGGAAATGCTATATGAGTGAAAACATAGGATATACATCGGTAAGTTAGTTTTTCTTTCGGAAGTTTAGTATACATATTATTCGGAAGTACAGTTTTTTTCGTAGAATTGTGCTTTAAACAAGTTCTTGATTGTTTGCTAAGTATGATTAATTTTATCGGTATAGATACTCTGTGTCCTTTTTTCAGTAACTGATTTTAACGCAGCTTTGTTAGTATTACAATTAGCCCTAGCTCGTTGCAATTTAATTTGGTTTTCGAAACTTTTATTATTTCATTGGAAATGAAACTATTTTTCCGGATTTAAATCGCGTATATTTGTTTTTTCAAACAAACCGTTTTTATTATTATTTCTTATTATTTCCCTTAATTAAATATTTACAATTGAACATTTCTCTATTTTAGACATATTGAATGAAAGTCTGGTTTGGAAGACTTTATTTATGTACACACACCTAATCGTATATATAATAAAAGCTATAATACATTTCCCCATTACACAATTGATATCTTATCAATTGCAAAAGGTATTCAGTGACAAGAAACAACCTCCGCCAATAAGGAATATGACTAAATACTTTTGAATAAAGTCCCTGTGATATATATTAAGGACCGTTAATGTAACATTAAATGTGACTTTTGTTTGGTATATAAATCATACGATATAACTACAAATACCCTATGTATCCGTTCACCAGTTACAAATAGCTAATAGTCGTCACCTATGTTCGTACGTTGTCATTTTACGTGTAATTTATATTTATTTCATCATTGAACTGTTTGCAGTAGGCAGGTTTCAAATTCCATTTAAAATGCGATCTTGTGAAACTTAAAAAGAATTGCCTCCATTTAGTCCGAGCGGATGGTTTTGACCATACTTGCACATACGTTCATTAAGTAGTGAAACGGGTATAGAGAAAATGCATTTAATATAATGCATGTCTCGTACAATATTACCAATACTTAACTGTGGACTTCCTAGAGTATGGCGTGAAAGTCGTAAAATGATCTCTCCTTAAGAATGCTTGGAAGGATAAGAAAGATGTCGTAAATGAATTTTCGTAATATATTATCTTCTACGCGTAAGTTCATAAAGACATAATACCGTTAATCCAATACGCACATGGGTATTAAACGTCCACAGAAAAATGATTTTTCTTACAAAATTTCAAATCAAAATTCTTATAAAATTACTAGGCAATAAAAGTAATGAGAAAAATCACAGTGAAAGTAGGTTAACTGACGATCGACGACCTATTTAATTTTATGGGGCTTAACATAAATTTGTGTGTGATACTGTTATTAAACTGTGGGCAATAAAATATTATCATCCTAGAGGCTTGGATATTAATTATGTAACGTGGCGCTACCTATCAACTCTCTCTTCATGTTCATATGCACATATTTGGTATAAGTAGATTGGATCAAAGAATCTGTATAGATTAATTGGTTTTGTACTTAAAGTTCCTAGTCATTATTGATCATACTGAAACTTAGGTTAAACATAAGTATGACGATCGATAACTAAGCCAATGCTTTTTTTTTGCCTTCGAGTTAAAGGTATTGGTACAGTCAAACGTATCCACGAACAATTTCCTGCTTGTCAAAGAATTACAGCTGCCAATTAGAATTCCAGGGTAAAAATTGCACTGTCGTGAGGATTTCAAGGCTATGGAGTGGATTTCATATGCCTTTAGTTTTTTGTAGGGTTAATATTCGATTAAATGTATGAGTCAGCGGATTTTACAGACAGCGGCATACACGGACGTGGGGTCGGCACTTTCTCTGCGCTTCATTGAGTTTGTTGGAAGGAAAGTGACGCGTATCGCACGCTGTGCTCGCGCCGCGCATTGTGACGTGCCAACAATGCGCACTTGCTTGATATTCGAATTAATTCAATAAACTCGGATGCTTCACTATGCTTCAATTACACCCTTCCTTTGGTGAAACCTTGACGATTTCTTATTTCGAATTTTAACTATCGACTAAACACTTTATTAGTCTTCTCAAAATCAGCCGTTGTTTGCGATTTGTACACATGTTTTAGTTTTAATCAATAATATGGACCTTCCCTGCCAGTTTATCTCATTGCAAATATTCCCAAATATTTAAGATTTATTGCTATTTAAGTATTTTCTTAGCTTTGTTAGTGTCTGTGCTAATGATAAAATTCTCTCAACCAACTCAATTTGATGGAATACAATGCAATGTAGCTACATGGATGCAATGAAGCAACGCCTAATCTGTCTGT
Source organism: Hyposmocoma kahamanoa (assembly GCF_003589595.1). Lineage (NCBI taxonomy): Eukaryota > Metazoa > Arthropoda > Insecta > Lepidoptera > Cosmopterigidae > Hyposmocoma > Hyposmocoma kahamanoa. Next base: position 8,075,405 of record NW_020653851.1, read on the forward strand.
TAAAAATAATAATTACATATTAGGGCAGAAAGTGACCATATTTTACCTTTGATCGTACCTGTAACTAATGCGAACGAACCGAAATCGCTGCCCATGATTGCGAATCGCTGCGTTATATCTCATATAACATACTGCTTTAACTACGTGTTGTTTAAAATTTTCCTCCAGTCTATTAATTTGTTTAACTAAAAAAGTGTCAAGGGCTGTAATTTTGCTTTTTGTTAAACGATAGCTATAATTTTCATAGTGTCTGAGCCACAGAACGATGTCTCAGTAGTTTATTGCGCTCTAACCATTGGTTTGCGGTTGCTAACCATTACCTATTAATAAGTGTAATATAGAAAATACATGATCACTTGTACTAAGCCTTTCCTTTCCGATAAAATATATAATAGAATTAGCGCCGCTTTTGATATCATGTAAGAAGAAATGTAACTTGGAACAACGACTATCGAAATAAGAAAAAGATGTCGAACATGTAAGCAAAGTAGAGACCGACAATTTGAGCAAAATTTGTAATAGTTAACAATAAAAAAATGGAGAATAAATAATATTTTTTATTATCTCTTATTTTAATCACGTAATTCATAATTTAGTTAGCATGGACCGTTTTTGTAATATCTCTTATTCTGACCTCGTGTCGAACGTGTACTAAGCAGAGAAGTTTTTAATATAAAGCTAATTTCAAAATTATTTTTAGTTTTTGTTTTTTGTAACATTTGTAATATTTTATTTTATTTTTTTAACTTTAAAAGCTCACAAGTAATTTGTTTGGGAATATTTGTTTGAAATTACGATTTATTTCGAATAGCGGTATTATAGAATACAACAAAATTATATAATGCTATTAAATATTTGGTGCTGTTACAAACAAAAAAGTTATTACGATGTAAAAACGAGATTTCGTGTAATTAATAAAAAAAATCACATTTCTATTACCGTGACACCTACGACTTGGGGTCAGTGGGTAAAAGCTAGCAAAAACTCCCCAAACTCCCAAAAAATTTTGTCGGTCCATCCGCCAAACGACCTGTATAAACAATTAAAAAGCACGTACACGAGTGTCATACACACGTAAAAATTAGACCCAAACTCACGAGAGAATAAAATGTACGCCATACAAATATTTCTCCCGGCCCCACAATCGAACTCGATACCTCTGCGTGGCAGATCAGCATTGTAACGTTCGGCCACGGGGGCAGTTATATTAAAATTATGTGACAGTGTAGCTTTAGATGTATTAAAATAACTACTCGTATACCTATATAACAAGAATTTTATACGACCACTTTTACACCGTAACGTGGACAAATATACTGCTAGACTCGGCGAAATCTGTCAGAGCCAAGGATTATCCGTCCCAACCACTTTCTTCTGAACCACTTTCAGATAAAGATTATCTCATCACTTTCACTTCTGCGCATTGTTCCTTTATAATCCGATATTACGTCGCAATGCGGAGCTAAATCCTTCTTGTCCTTTCCTCCTCATATTATATCACTTGAAAAAAAACATTTGCCGATTTTATTTCCAAATCATGTGTCACGAACATAAAATCATAACTTTATCAGTGTTTACAATGACTTCAATAGTCTATTATACTCGACCTACTTACATTTTGTCTATATAAATTGTACACCACTGAAAAAATAATGGTTTCTCTTCTTGTTTTTTCTAGACTAGATCTCTAGAAAGGCCCGCGAGTGACCTGTCTTTAGTCACATACTGGTATCTGCAGAGAGTTGGACATAACTCGAGCCAGCCACGGATTATATTAAATATTTAACTCTTGTTTTGCCCATAGCGTGTATGGGAAAAAGATAAAATCACAAAAGCCATTATTATACGTATGTGTGTATACGATATGGTTGAACGCTCTTGATGAACGCAAAGAACATTAAAAAATGGAATAAAATTTGTTTTTTAAATATGCGTTGTATGCCTAACCTATGGTTAATGATTAGTTGTTGTAAAACTAACAAATTACTATTTCATAAAAATCCTTAATTTCTATTGAACAAATAATCGCAACTCGTATTGGAGTTCATATACATTATATTGTTGAGCAATTATGATGTCCGCTATAGCACGTAAGATGTAGAAAGTAATGCCTTCCGTTACGCACATTGCAAAGCTTATGCAAGTCTTAGTAAATTGTTTGACATAACGACTAATTGTCGTCAAGGCCTTGTTCCTTTAACACGTCTTAAAAATAATTCGGTGATCCTACAAGGGTATAAAACGAGATTAACGGCGCGGCGTTACATGCTGAGTTCATTTCGTCATTAGTGACAGGTGGCCTTTTACTTTCTGGAGGTTCCAGCTTCCATCCAGACCCTTTGTTATTATAAACTTTCGTTTAGTTCATCGAACTGACTTTCACCTCCCAATAGCTCCCATTGTTGGTTTGTTCTCATCGGAATGCACTCCTATTATGTTAGCAGCTTCCACGTGTTACATATGATGACATTAGCCTCTGCTTTGAAATCGATTTACTTCGCTTTTTACATTAGCACAAATGACATTTCATATATTTCGTTTATATGTTTCACACATCGAGTGGGTAATTACCAACCAGAAATAGAAACGATATAAGGGCCATATATTCCTGGTAACACATTAGCGATACAGCTCTTATAAATATCAACTCCCGTTTGTACTGAAATATAGACAGGCCAACTACAGACCTATGTGTACGTCTCTGTATATTACAAAAAACAATCTGATTTTATTGTAATAAAGATAATATCTCTAATAATGCCGTGCTGTTCTATTTGGTGGTGTGGAACAGCAAAACATCTAATTACAAAACAAACGGAATCACATTACATCGGTAATTAAATATTAAATATGTAATTTTGCAATTTTCGTTCATTATAGCAAAGCTCAAGTTAACTGGTCGATTTTAAGTGAAACAGTTGACGACACCCATTGACGACACCCGTCAATTGTTTCGAACTCGGGGTGCCCAATCGGAGAGCAGTTGTCATAGTAATGATATGGCAGAATAGTTTTCAAACAAATTAAATGACATTTTGTCTCTATTTCTGGTTATATACTAATTGGTTTCACAAATCAGCGTTCAGGTACTGACTTTGGTGTTAATTATTGTAAGTAGATGATGAGAACCATGTGTTTTGATGAAAATGAATGGACGAAAATGAAACTTTCGTTGATGAAAATAGCTTTCGTTCCAAGCATGTAATTTGTAATAATTTAATCTAATCTTAAATTCATCAAATAAAACATTTGGTAAGTCGCATTCGCACATTCACGTAACATAATTGACGACTTCTGATTTAATAGAGGGCCAGACATGGTCGCTTGCGTATATGTTTCTCATTTGCCATTCTGAGTTTGGCTCGAACTGTCAGAGTTGCAAAACTATCCATAACTTCTAAAGTCGAATAGATAGTGCTAGTGGCTGACCTCGAAACGGCGGGAAAACTTGTGCTAATCGTACGACACGTTTAATTAAACAATTTTGGATCAGTGTCATTAATTTTTTTCTAATATCAAAGTGCTTTATTATAAAGGTAAGAAGTTACAAATGTAACGTACACGGTGCCTGGTAACAGGCTAGATGAAGGTGCAGTATACTATAACACGACCACAACCAGCTTATTTCGCGTTTCCGTTATTATTTACGCACGTATTATATGCGGTAGATATTCATTACTTACGCGCTTAATATAAATATACCTTAGATACTCACGATTCGACAAAATACTTAAATAAATCAACAACAATGAGAATTAACACATTTTCTCATCAAATAAATATGTTCTAAACTAGTTATGCCCAAGATTTATAGACAATATAAATGTGGCCTACATGGTGCGAGGTAGCGTGCTAAATCAAGATGTAATACAATATAACACGGCCACAAACAGCTCTATTCCGCATTTGTTTATTGTTTATGCCCGTATTCTATGCAGTAGGTATTACCCACTTAATCTACACATCTACTTTCAAATACGTGTATACTAACTCTTTAATGAGATATCTAAATAAATAAGATGTTTTTGTTAAATATTTCGGTCATTCTCGGACGAGTGTTCACTACCTTTTTATTATTTAAGTATACGATTTTTTATCGTGCAATATTATTTAATGTTCGATTATCGTATCGTGAAATATTATGTAATAATAACACGATAATATACTTGAATATTAAATAATGACGTAACGCCGTCTATCGTTTTGTATCCGTGTAGGATCACCGATTAATTTTTTAAGACGTGTTAAAGCAACAGAGGCTGTGGGGCCTCGATGACAATTTAGTCGTCATGTCAAAAAATTTACTAAAACTTGCATAAGCTTTGCAATGTGTGTAACGGAAGGTAGTACTTTCTACATCTTATGCACTTTACAATATACAAAATACAATGACACACATACGTATTATAATTACTTTTGTGATTTTATCTTCTTCCTATACATGCCATGGGCAAAACAAGTGTTAAATATTTAATGTTATTATTTGATAATTACACGATAGTATACTTGGATATTAAATAATTAAATTTGCCACGGTAATTAGGTAGTGAACAATAGTCTGAGAATGACCCATTTTATTTCCTGGATCTGAAACTGTGTGTCACTACTACTCAGTAGTTGCTGAAGTACAATTATTGTTTTCCAGAGAGTGAGAAGGTCAATACGTGAAATCAGACGATAATTGACCCACGTGCCCTGTCCGTCTGGTACGATAAAACCACACAATACGTTACTCTACACAATTGGACTATTTTTGTACCCAGCAACACTTTGAACAGTACAATATATAAGCTGATAAATATGACAGATCTATGGCCTGCTAATTACCAAAATAAAGTTTGTGCTTTTTTGACTAATCGTGAAAAGAAAATAGCACAAATTAACCTACATAAAAGTTCTGTCTATAATTGAACCCCGTCTCTACATTTACAAAACTTTTGAACAGCTCTACCGTAGGACGTTGAATACTAATCCATTAGAAAATCTTAAATAGAAATCTAGGTATGTATCATATATATTCCTAAAAATGCAGATATTTAGGCCACAAGGTTCCGGTTACAAAATAACCGTTAGTTAACCTAACCTAAGGAGAGTCCAGAAATGAACTACGCACTACGCTTCCATTATGAGCATAGAAGCGCTGAGGGATTATATGAATTTGAATGTCCATACTTATACAACCTATTAAAAATAAGAACTTTGAGTATACAACATAAATTTTAGTTCTAAAAACCCGGTTAAAAAAATTCTGCTCTTTTTCATTATGTCTACATTTCTCTTTATCCAGACTTAAAAATGAATTCAATGTCCAAATCTACCTACATTTTTACTAAGGACTTTTATTTTCAGAGATTCATAAATAAATAAGTCTTGTGGAATAAGAGCTAAAATAACGTTGTGCGTTTCCGTAGGCGATCTGCGTCCTGTTTTTGATTCAAATTGGAATCGATCCGATCGAGTAGTTTCTAAATCAGATGGGTTTCTGAGCGAGAAGATGAACCTGATTCCTACTATATCTTTCTAATTTGTGAGTTAAATCAACTATTGTTCCGATTAAAAATCTCAAAAGTTTCCGATCGGCCAGTTGTGAATCGCACGTATGCGCCTCGACTCGGAAAAGACGCAGATTTGGAAGCGAAAAGTGCAACGTCTTTTTCGCTTTTATTCCATGGACATCAAGGCTATTCTGACCAGCTTAATGCTATTCCATGTGAATAAAAGTGATGAATCCCTAAAGAAAAAGATTGAAAATTTCAAGACTTTTCGTGGTCTCCTTTGAAGCTGCCTTAATATAGCTGTGTCCGAATACGCTCCCGCACATTTACATATTACATAATACTACTATCGCCGGAGATGCTGTGCTCCGAGCTCAATATTTCACACATTCCAATAATTATCTAAATTATTATGTAGTAAAATTATAGTAGCCTTATGTTTAAGAAAAGAAAATAGAACTCTTATCTATTATTTACAATAATACTTCAAGGAATTGACGTCATACTATTTTGTGGTTGTGTTATGTATGATGAAAAACCATGACACACGATATCACATGTTTAAACAATATTATAACTATGTATTAGTATTTAGGGTTTATTTTATTGATTTAATGTAAGATCTTTTTATCATTTCGAAAGGGTTGGCAAACTAAGACATAAAAAGAATGCGTTATTTTTTTAATGTATTAACAAATGAAGTTGTTGTTCTGCGTTTTTTATATGAGAATGATAAGGTTGAAAAAGCACGATACTAAAATATCATTTGAAACAAACGAATTTCACTCATGTGCTTTCATCGGCCGGAAAATTGATTTATATGAATGATTTCATGTTACTGCCACCATACCTATTTCTGCCGCTCAGCAGTTATGTGAGAGTGCTGGTAATTAAAAAGCGTTTTTTTATCCATATCCAGTTCGGAAGATAATTTCAATTTGAAACAAAGATTGTAATTTAGTATAGAAGCTGTACATATCTAAGTATACATTACTTAAATTTTTATTGAATGTCAGAATATTTCACCGCCATGATACTCAATTATTTTTTATTTATTAATATATTATATTACTTTCTTATTTATAATTAAACTTATGACGAATGTATTGTGAATAAACAGAAAAACTATTTGATACCATTCAACTATTTTAGGCACATACACTCATTAGCACTGGTAGTTAGTAGCAGTAGAGCTCCTTGTGAGAGAGTTCGTCCAGGTAATTACTGCCACCTTACTTATTACCTACCTACACCCAGCAGTTATGCAAGTATTAATGCGCCCCGGTTTTGAAATTAAAGGCACATGAGACTTGTCAACTTATGACTCAGGGTGACGACCGCATTGGTAGTGCCCTCAGGTCTTTGTGATTAAAAGCTCTGAGTCACACTGAAACTGTCATGGATAGGCGTGTCGCTAACCACCAGGGGCACGATTTGTTCGTCCCGTCACTTATTTCAGTATCAAAAAAAATATAATTTAGTGTAGAAGTTGTACATATTATTATGTATGGTACCACGATTTCGTAATAAAATTCCGGACTCACGTATATGCAACACAACACTTCCATATTCACACAAATTTATATATATAAAATATATATTTATACTCTCAGTGCATTAAACACTTACTAAACACCAAACATTCTTTGATATAAGTAATTACTATGCTGTAACTAACACATTGATTCGATATAAGTTCTCAATGTAAACTCAAGGAAAAAGGAAGGCTTTCCCAACACAAGCACAAGTTTGATCACTTATGTCATTCGTCCATGAGGTGTGGGATTTTGTAATTAATTTAGTTTTTGATTGAATAAATTATTTTCTAAAAATTGTAGATACATTGGCAGTTTCAAATTCGTTTCTTTCATTAGTATTGGTTTAAATTAAGATATTATGTTCCTTGATGACGACCACTGTGGTTGAGCGGCTTGCGCACCGGTTGTTATGGTGTCGCCATCTCTGGTTTGATCCCCGGCCGGGTCAATGTAGAAACTAACTTTTCTATATTGTCTCAGTTCTGGGTGTTTGTGGTGCCGTTGTTATTTAAAATTTCCATAATACAAGTGCTTTAGTTACTTACTTCGGGATCAGAGCAACGTATTTGATGTTGTCTTGTATTTATATATTAAATATTTATATTATTTATAAAGAATTAATGCTTATAATAAACCCTTTCGACTGCCATCATGAGATTATAGATTTTTTTCACGTTTGTTCAGTACGAATGCCATGTGATGCAAGCAACGTTTTAAGTCTTTCAATGCAATATCAATGCTTACCTTTAAAAATAAAATGATCTTAAATCTCCTTCAAGCAAAATATCTTATCTACAGTATTCAAAGTATTTTCTCTCCGTGTCCCACAACCGTGAGACGCAATATTTTCGCAACGTGAATTTTTTTTTGGCTGTTTAATAATAATAATCAAACAAATTAGTTGTATTACACCGTACAACTGGTTATACCGAAATGATAGAACATTATTAACCAATTACGTACCCTTGATAAAGACAATGGTCTTATAAAATTATAAATTACTTTGTCTTATTCGAGTACCCTGACCGGTTAACGGAAATATGATTCAACCCAATAAGTTTACCTTCAATGTTTTTCTACCTATTTGGTCTTACACGCGAATCTGTAAAATCGATTTGGTTCTGTCAATACTGAAATTATGCTCTAGCAATTTATTATTTTTTACATCTGCTTTGCTTTGCTGCGGGGTGCACGAAAGGAGCCTTCCCTCACCTATGTATTATTAGTCGAATCGTCGAATTCAACTCGGTTGGGCAGCTTTCGGGAAGCGCTGGGACGTCTTCTCGTCCGCAACGCCGCATTCCTTGAAGACAAAAGTCTTCGAGCAGTGCGTGTTGCCAGTGATGACCTACGGGTCTGAGACGTGATCACTAACTATGAACCTCATAAAAAACTCAAAGTTACTCCACGAGCTATGGAGCGAGCAATGCTCGGCATTTCTTTACGTGATCGGATCAGAAATTAGGAGATCCGTAGAAGAACGTAAGCCACCGACATAGCTCAAAGGATTAGCAAGTTGAAGTGGCAGTGAGGCAGGGCACATAGCTCGTAGAACTGACGGCCGTTGGGGCAGATGGGCAGATAGGTTTTCGAATGGAGACCACGAACCGGAAGGCTTTCAGTGGGACGGCCCCCTACTAGATGGACGAATGTCTTGATAAGGGCGGCGGGTAACCGATAGATGCACGTCGCTTCCGATCGACTAGTCTGGAAATCTTTGGGGAAGGCCTATGTTCAGCAGTGGACGTCTTCCTGCTTATATAATGATGATGATGATGACTACGTAGTATTCTTTTGCTGTACGTCTGGGGCACCATGGGTAACAATAGATCTTTTTTTATGATACCAAGTAACGGAACGAACAAGTCGTGCACCTGGTGATAAGCGACACGCCTGTTCTTAGCAGTTACAATGCCACTCAAAACTTTAAATCCCAAAGATTTCCTCAAGGGCACCATGATGGTAAGCATTATAGTGTATGCCATCGATACGGTATGAAGTAGACATCCTTTCATTTTTATATTATTAATATTCGCATCAGTCTTAACATGAACCCGTAGTAGAAATGTACTTCATGAAAACTTAGAGAAATTAGGCAATTTTCAAAACATCTTACAACTTGTTAGTTGTAGCTAATTCAAAATTATTGTTACATCTACAAAGCCATTCATTTGCGTGATAACTGAATTTGAAACAATGTAGCAGGATAACTGTGAGCATAATGTTTCCTTATTCATTAATTTCCTGCGTTGCTCCTTGTTCTGAATAAAGCATCTACGTAGTTAAATTACTTTGTCCTTGACGAATACAAGTGTAGCTCTTGTGGAGTTTATTGAAACCAAGATAAGAATATACGACTGATACGATTAAGATATTCATTGTCAGAATTCTCGCAAATACTTAATATATTTCAGAGTTTTTAGAGGAAACACTAAAAACTCGTATAAATTTGCAAAATAACCTCAGAATAAGGCTAAACTTGATATAATATATGTATGTTGGAGGCAATGATCTTGTCGAACATGTTATTTGAAGGAGATCAAACAATCGTTTCATGTCGAACCAAAACGATTGGAACATTATTTCTGAAATTTTTTGAACACTCAATTTTAATCAATCGGCAATTGAGATGCAGTAGTGTCCATTACATTTAGATACTATCCGACTGAATTCTAACTGCTATTATAGTAGTAATTTAATTGTAACGTAGCTTGTGTGACTACGCAATAAAAAGTGTTATAATCTTCATAAGGACCTGTGTACATCAAAATGTACATAACAGTATGCGAAGTGATTCAGACTCAGACAATATAATTCCTATGATCAAGAAAAAGCCATACAAAGTGTACATTACAATGAAAATATCGCATTCAAATATGTAGCACTAATATTCCACGTGACCATAGAGTATCTCGAACAATATGTTTTTCATTTATAACTGAGGCTAACACTTGCTTGAGCCTGAAGCATTTAATTATATTGTAGTTCGCTGGGTCATAAGAGGTTAAAGCATTTCTGTTTGTAGTAAAAGCAAATAGCGAAAAACAGTAAGGATAATAAATATTTATTACATAAAGCAGATTTCTATTTCCAAAAACAAAAACTTGTGCAGTCGTAGAAGATGCATTTGCCACCATTAGCGCTCGTCAATACATACTTGTCCCTATTAATGCTTGACCTCCGGCACGCTTTCTTTCGTTGTCCGACTTTTGTCCGACACCGTGACGTAATATTAATATAAAAGAAGTTCATAACGAAGCACTTGTGTTGATTTATGTAACGCTTACGAAATTATTTTAGTATAATGTAGTAGCCAAGTAATTGATTTTATAGTACATTATTGCAGAGTCGGAAAGTAAAGGATTGTTGGAGGAGTACGAGTAACAAGGCCGAACGCCAGCGAAGCCTATACATCTATATGTATGTATGTAAGCACTATTGCTTTTCTTGAACAATGTGAGGAAATCATAAAAGACAGGAAAATGTATATAGAAAAAGTTAAAAAAAATTAATACTAAAAGCAATATTTGACAAGTTAGGACTATTTGATCCATGGCTAATATTGTCTCTAATTTTAAATTATGCGGATTACAGTCCATTACTGTGTGTCGTTATCGCTCTTCGCATTAGAACTCAATTTCGTGACAAAAATACAAAAATAGATTAAAAAACAGAAAAGAATAACAAGCACTTTAGTTTATTTTACAGCACTTTTTCTTTTTTTTAAGTAAACGGTACATGTAGATATTTTTAATTCTCGCAATTACGAACATTGGGCAGTTTGTTGTATGATTTTTCCTTTTGCCTCTTTACATAGTTCATTATTAGTACGTAGATTTAAAAGTTTAGATAAGCGAACAGTAGTACCTAATGGATTTTCATACTTACTTTGCAGTCTTTGGCCGGAAAGAAATCGCACGGTCCTTAAATGACAAACTTTCCGTGTACGTCTTTTGAAAGTAATGCAAACAATTCCGAGCATATTTGAGAAAAATAAAGATTAAAAAACTAATATAATAAGAGAACCAGAGCACTTTCATGTACATAACTAATAGTAGTTATTTGGGTGTACAATAAAAGTGACCTAGTTCTCTAATTCTGTACAGTGTCAATGTTGTAGAATCCCATGCTTTGAAATTAGAGTAACATTGTACCGAAAAAACTTAGAAAGAGCTATTTTTCTGTATTTCGTCATGGGGAAAAAGGCACGAATTTAACGCTCTATTAATGCTATTATCGGAGATTTGTTCAGTCGTTATTATTTTTCGGAAACGTGCTGTGTAGTGATTACACACGGCGCCTATAAGCAGCGATACAAATGCGCGTTTATGAAACACGCGATTGCGAATGCATCGATGCAGTCGCTAAATTAAATCATTAAAAACGTGCATCGCATTTGCATGGCTATTGCATCGCGACTGAATCGCTGGAGACGCTTTGCTAAAAGCGCTGTGTGTAACCGCTCTTAGTTTTAGTACAATTAAATTATAATAAGCAACCTATTATTTCGTTTCACGTAGAAGGCTCAGTAAATGTGCAATACATTTAAAAACTTTAATCTATCATGCTACAGAACGTATTGAGTGGTGTGCTTATGTTATATTTCGTAGTGGTGGAATAATGGAAGAAAAGGTACATTTCTAGAGATAATTAAGGTCAAGTACCCAATCACGTAAAGTTGTGTTGTGAGTGATCTACATTCGGGTTTACTTGATATTTTCTAGTACAATAATTACCTACTATACGTCGTAATATATACTTTTGTTCATCATCATTACCATCATCAAGTCATTTTATGGCACACTGGTGACCGCTGTTCATCTCTAATTATTATTTTTTCACCAAAATATATATTATATTATTATTTCGTTCACCAAACATTCACTAATGTAAGTAACATACAAATTAAAACCTTAGATACGGACGGCAGCATATCGAGCTATACATTGACAGATCTTGTTCCGTTGCTCTTCTGTCGAGATTAGAACAAAAGTGTACATCTTGATATGCTGTTGACTGAGGTCGCCATAGGCCCAATTTATATTGCGGCAGAACGGAATTTTGGTAACGATATATTATATTTTGTATACGAGCTAAAAATCACGTCGCGCGTCTTCCGCGGAATTCTCGCGTATGCTCGAGAATGCTCGCGCATTTGCGGGATTTACGCAACTGCCATCTACGATGCCTGGCCAATCTGCGGGAAGTACCGCGAAGGCAGGCAGTGTGACATCAAACGTCGACGAAATACTATAGCCTCAAGGCGTAATCGCGCGAACGTTCGAGCATTCCCGCGAATGCTCGAGCATTCCAGCGAGCACGCGCTCCTTCTCGCGCATCAAAGTGAAATTGTCGCTTCCGTTCCGCCGCAATGTAAATAAAGCCATAGGGATTCGAACAGTTAACCTTTCAATTGAGAAACCACGGCTTTTTTTGTTGAGTCATAGAAAACTATAAAATGGGTAGAGGTAATTTAATTTTTATTTAATCACTTGATAGAGGTAAACAGTCAACAGTTCTAGTAGTATTATTATAATTATTAGGGTCTCGATATCAAGGATTCGAATCATAATTTGTTAATTAGTATTTGTTCCGCCTCTATGTATAAGTTTGTAATTAATAATACTTGCTTAAACTATGTAAACAATATTCGAGATTGATTTACATCGCACTAATGAAAGCTGGGCTGCACAATCATTTATGTCAATCGGTTATTGCGACACAAACAAATCCTTGTTTTTATTTCGCTACTACATCTGACCTCTATTTTTAACTGTTTAGCAAATCTCTCGAATACAAATTGCCTTTAAACATAAGGTTTATATTAAAGTCTTCAAAGAATACTCAACAAGACTATTATATATTCAATATGTAACTATACGAACGTTGCTTGTGATTCCGAGCACACCAGAATTCGCCGTTAACCTCCTTCGGGCTGCCAGAAAGAAAGTTGCTGCTCGATAATATTTTAAGGATGACATGATTCGCTTTAAAAAATTGTTACTGTGTATATAATTTACATTGACTTAATTAAGTCTTTACCTTGTTATTGGGTAATTGTTATGTTAGTTTTCTCTACCTAATTTTGTTGACAATTTTTATTATTTATGTATTTGAGTATACTATAGTGAAATATTAAATAATATTTCAGGGTATCACACTCTGTTCTAGAATATTTAAATAATAAAAATTGCCACAGAAATTAGAGAAAATTACCCTTTTTTATATAATATTAAATGACGGGACGAACAAGTTGGGTGCCTGGTGGTAACCCTATTATCTCTCATACGTTATTTTACAGAACTGAATAATACTTGGCATTTAATAAAGGAAATACACTTGATGTGTTTATAATAATTCGTTAAAATGTACGTTATTCACTATTAAAAGTACGCTACATGATTTGATTAAAAGAATAGAGTAACACAAAACTATTGTTTAATAAAATCTTGAATATTTTCCTAGTCGACTTAAAGGTTTTTTTGGAAATGAAAGTTTTTTTGTAATCTAAATTTGGCTGACTCAATGGTGACCACCACACACAGTCGGCCTTGTAAAATGTCCGACACGTTAGTGTGTTTGAAAAAACAAATATACATGATGCAGATCCGGAAAAAGTAGTTTCATAACCAATTTCTTTTCATAGGAACACAAATTTTATTAATAGTGAAGTGCTTTTTAAGCAACGACGTTTACTATTTCCTTGTTTTAAGAAACTGTAGCGTAATGGACAATTTTGTATTTTACTTTTTCAGTTTTGTTCCTTACTAAAAAGTGGACAAGTAAGCTTTTAAAATGTAATTAATTAATTATGCTTAGAAACAAGTTCCTTACTGGGCAATACGTGCAATAGTTCCTCTGGGCGCACAGTACGATTACAGTACAGTTCTCAGTACTTACATGAAAGTAAAGAGTAAATAATATAACAAAACTGAATACTCGTAAAAACAGCACTTATTGCTCTAAACTACAGCGCGAATACAATATCTTAACGTGCCATTACAGTTACTTGTTACAACTTCGTGGAACGGGGCTCGTTACATAATTACTTCAATAGACCACAAAAATCAAAGTGCCTATAATTTACATAGTACTGCGTTTATTTAATTATCCTGCATATAACATAAGTACCTACGTACTTAGTATTTGGTGTAACGGGCTGGCGTCCGCAACTCGACGACGACGTCCACGCGCCTATTTTGCGTGTGGTTGTCTAGCACATATTCGGTGGCTTTCTAGAATAGTATCTCAAATCATCTATTTCATTAGGAAGATGGTTTAGTAAAAACTGGCACTCGCCGCCCGCGGATGAGGCCGGCACCACCGCGTTTATCACATTATTATCACATGATAATAAACATAAAATGATATTGTACCACATAGTATTGGGTGATTGTTTCAAATGGTGGATTTTTAAAAATATTTTTTCAGAAAAAAAACAAAAAGAAAATAGACAGATATTTTTAATACGGATATTTTTCCACTACCCAACACTAGTGTAGTAGCCTATAGCAATTAGGTTTTATTTCTTACTATCTGCTCTTATCAATGAATAAAAATGATGTACACTGTTAATAGTTATTTATTATTACTTTGTTAATCACCAATATTGAACTCATATTCTGTTCACCAAAGCATTGAAATTACATTTATTTAATTTATTCGTTATTTAAAAAAACCGTCTGTACCGTATGGTGTTTCAACACTTCATTCACATCGACAAAGTAGTAACCGTTTCTTGAGAGTGTAACTTGTATCAATTCAGACAAAAGAAATCAATAAGACTAGGTATGTACTTAGGATACATACAGAGATTAACAGTTACTTCACGAAGTTAAACTTCCTAGTTACATCTATATAAAAAATAAAGACTGTGTTATGTAAGTAGTGGTAGAGACATTAATGGTCTTTGCATTTCGTCTGATTCAAACTAATTTTGTACCTGACCATGTTGTTTTATTGTCAACAATACGTTACTTGCAAAATCACAATCTCTATTGTTCTAATAACAACAGTACCTTTGTATTGCTAGATTACGAGAATGTGAACGTAAGTAATTACAATGCTCTAAAATTAGAATTATTAGATATTAATTTATAACTTTGTACTATTTGCACACATGTAAATTTACATTATATCATAATTGTATGTGCACCAACATTCATTATCATTACTATTTTTTATTATTATATTGTTTTGTTAATTCTACGTACACTAC
Source organism: Hyposmocoma kahamanoa (assembly GCF_003589595.1). Taxonomy (NCBI): domain Eukaryota; kingdom Metazoa; phylum Arthropoda; class Insecta; order Lepidoptera; family Cosmopterigidae; genus Hyposmocoma; species Hyposmocoma kahamanoa. The sequence continues at coordinate 8,090,656 of NW_020653851.1, forward strand.
GCTACTATTTTCGCATTTATTGTTGTCAGCTTATTATACATTAAACTTCTTAATAATGTTCTTAGTAGATAATTTGTCTGGAATTCTCAAATTTGCGAAAGCTCAAGCGTTAGCAATATAATTACATAATAATAATATCTATTTTAATAATAGTGGCCCAACCTAAAGTGAACTACCTTGGATTGGAACTCTTTTGACATTTTACTGAGATTTATTCAGAAAATGCTTAATTTTGTTGTGAATAGGACACCGAGCTTTTCATTGGTTAAAATAATCGCATGACAACATTGAGATAGTCTACGATATGCTAATTTTGCGCGGCAGATACGTCTCAGTTTTTTTAAACCATCTTCCTAATGAAGTAGATCCTTTTGAGATCATCTACTATTATAGAAAGCCATCGGGTGTGTGCCAGACAACCACACCAATTGCCTGATCTCAAACTAGGAAATTCCCTGCACTATGAGCACCAGAGCAACGGAATTCACTCTAAGGCACTTCTAACAACATCCAGATCGGAACCAATTTGGAAAAGTACATTTCCCAAATTGGTCCTATCGGGAATCCAAACCCGGGACCTCCGCATCCAGCGCCCACAATGCAAACCGTTAGGCCACCGACGGCGTGTAATGTGTAAATAGGTACGTGCTCCACCTGTTCGTATATTCTTAAAGAGAAGTAACATGGATTACCAGCATCACGCCACTGATCACCATGCCAACTATAGAACATAATCGTGACTGTAAGAAACGCTGAGAATCTGTATACACAAACGAATTTCACTTTTTTCGATACTAAACAGTTACATACTGCAGAATGACTAAGAATTTGCTGTTTGGTTTTCATAAAAACTCTCACTTACCGACTTCCTTAACAAGCGTTGGTTACATCGTTATGAACAATTATAATAGTCATTTAGTACTTTGCCATATTAAGATTCCGTAGTTACCTCAAATAATACAATTAACATAAATAATGAAGTGATTTAAAGTAACTGATTGATTTTTCCTGCTTTTTAAAAAAAAAATCAGATAATTGTACGTAATCCTTTTTATTCTAATGCATGAAAATTACCTTTGTTATTATTGTTATTACTCTATATGGTCTCAGGTACGCCTATAAGTATAATGCTCACATCAACGAAGCTTTTAAATATTTAGTTAATAATTTAGGTATTGGTAGTGTTGTGCCTATTGATCTGCCGGTGAGAAATTAGAATGTTTGCTAAAAATCGCAACCGATAAAGCGGCACAAACTAACAGTCCGCTACTTTGTGATTCGAAGTCGTCTCGCTGAGAACTGGGACAGCTGACTCTCTGGCCTACACAAACAGCTTGACTCTCATGAATTATACTAAACTGTTGCAAGGTTCGCAAAACTTCTTTATAGCGAACTTATTGATTTGCAAAACTCGCTTCTCCTTCTGTCGGAATCAGAGAATTAATGTGTTATTAAATTAGCTCACCTTAACAAAATAGAAACGAGTTGTTCTTCATGAAGTCTGCAAGTGTAAGACGAAGTGGACGCGCTGATCAGTGTGCAAACAATAACATTTCACTACTTTACGTACTGAACAAGTATAAACGCTTCATTCACATACTAATTATTTTCTAGAGAAACTACGCGGTTCAAGCAGTAGCGCACATACGGATCGCTCGGTGAACACTGAGCTGTGTGCTCGTAGCCGAGCGGACGAGACGAGGAGTGGGCGAGTGTCCACAACCGCACGCGGCGCGCGCAGTGAGAGTTGTGCCTTCCTCCGGTTGCGTGTCGCAGGCACGTCGCCACGCGACTGCCAGCGAAGGCCGCACCGGCCTTCGCACGGTGCATCATCCAGATGCTGCAAATGCATCGCTCGCAGTGCGCGTGGCGGCGGAGGCCGATCCACAGACAAAAGGACGCTCAGCCACCGCACCACGTATGGCCCACCGGTGCTGCAACGCGACAACCGCCGCCCTGCAGAGGAAAGTAATGTCAAACATTGCAAAAGAAAAATGCTACACATCGAGGCCGGTCATTGACCATGTGCAATTGCAGTACTATAACTTATACCAGTTGTAAGTTATCATAAGTGCAGTTCATTAGCCTACATCATTTTACCCGCTACATAACCGTTGCCGATTATAAGCACTCAGTGGGTACTATGCCTGCACAATTTAGGTATAATTCGACATAATTATCATTGTTATAATAAGCAAAACTAATTCGGCACAAAAATATAATATTATTATCTCATGTTAAAGATAAGAAAGCGCAAACCGCCGTTTACAATTCCGAGAAAGCTCTTAATGTGATCCGGGTTCAGTAGCTCGTATAGTATTTTGTGAAACATATCTTTTTCCATAAACTTGAACCCAATTTAACTCATTAGTCGGTTTGCATGACAAATTGCCTTTACTGAGATAGGTCTGCAGGTGCGTATGTTTCTGACTTGGGGGAACTCGAGGGACCATATGTGCAAGCGTAAAAACAACGCAAGTCACTCCTGGCTGAGCACGACCGTACACCGACCGTATACCATAAGCTACCAACCCCCTATATACATCCTTCACTTACATAAAAGTTGAAGCTATTGTTTCTCCTTGTCGCACCGAGACTGTTGGTGTAAAGTTGTTTAGACGTTGTCACCGGCAACGGTAGTCCGATACAAGACACGCGGTCCGCACCAAGCAGACGTGTCCGGTACTTCCAATATTAGAAAATATTTATTTGATATACTTATCTAATAAGTTGACATTTGTGTGTTATGACAATATGTTAGTGAACTCCATTGGATCATGTAAGTTATCTTCTTATTGAATTATCACTAGTAACATAAGTATTTGATATCAGCTGATCCCACCGAGGTCACTAAGTATGCCCTAGAAATTGATGGTTCTTCACCCCCGTTCCAAATAAGTACGCCATAAATTTGACATAAATGTGCTCTACTTGCATTTTTAGAACTAATTACTAATTAATACAAATACTTACTTACTCATTCGTCAATGAAGCTGTAAACTCTTGAAATGATTAATTTCCAATTGAATTTTATCTCTTTACTTAGCATCACTTGAGCTTAGTCGTATTGATTACACACTTAATTAAAGCGAAAAGTTAAACGCACGCAACATATCAAGTTACGAATACCATCGTGGTACCAATATACTCCGCGACAGCACGGGACTTCACGTGAGGTAGTTTATTACCTTCTAAATAAAAACCAAACTAGTTTTACAACTACAATAATAATGTAGTAAGGTTGAAAGGAAACTGTTTTTTAGGTTTTACATTCAGTTTTCTCTCTGCGTTACCAGTATATCAAGAAAATATCACTTTGTGAATTGCTGAATCACACGCACGCTAGTTAAAAATGTTAATTGGTTTAAATTTAAGAATATTTTCCAATTAGGTAGTTAGTTATACTTATAGTACTTATCCCCCCGAAGAAACTTAATTTTTTATGGGCAACATAACTAGAGATTATTTTACGTGCACTGAACTTAATTTGAGAATCCTATTTAGTAAAATTGTTAATAAACAGTCTTCAAGAAACATACTTAGCGTCATACTTAGCAGCTCGTAACATCTGAATCAGTAATGAAGTTTACTGCTAAATATTCAATGATTTTCAACAATGTCGGAATTATTAGATGTGCACAAACGCTGGCCGTATTTCTACAGCTGTTACTGTCAAATTAACATCGAATTATTTCCTTGTTTCAGGTTTTAAAACGTAGTTACTATGTTACGAAGATATTGTAGAGTTAACAATAATGGCGCTATCAGTCACCTTTGACGACCAACTTATCACAACCACCGATGTTAATGACAGTTCCGCTTCCAACTGGGATGCGCTGTATTGCTCACATTTGTGGTCTGACAGTAATTTGCGAAGAGAAGTGTTAAACGCGACCTACACTGACAATAAAGTTATAAAATATTGTTACACATGTAAGGGAAAAATAAGAAAATATGAAATCAGATCACCGAGACAAGATTTTGTACCTGATAACCATTCCACTCCTATTCCAAAGCTAACTATAAAAGATGAACGACATCCTAATAGACCAATAAACACTTCCTTCTGTCACACCGACAACGTCTCTAATAATGTAGAGACAGGCCAAAGTATACCAACAATATCACGTCACATAGATTCAAGTTTCAGGCAAAAATATACAACATATGAAATGCGTCCTCATGAAATGAACCATAGAAGAATTCGAAAAAGTCTGAAAGGCATTGGCTGTATTGTTAACCTAGCCCTGGTTGACAGTCCAGTAAAAAAAAGGACTCAAATACAAGCCTGCTCAATAAGTGTCATGATTATAGCTATCGTAGTTATAAGTTTTATTTTAGTTAACTTTACCACTCCTAGCTTTACGAATTCTAATGATGTTGTTACTAGTACAATTGTAGTGCCAACTATGAGTTCCAATGAAACGTCTTCTATTATAAATAAATATGACAAAACTTTACAATCTGTAAATTTCAACGTCACTGAACAGGTGACAATCACAGAAAATGATGGTATGCCCTTAACAAGCAGCATATCATCAGAAACAAGTATTACTGGCGACTCTGATGGAGTTCCAAAAGAATCTAAACTGAAAGTAGCCATAGATCTTACGTCAGAAACGTCGACCAATTTACCCCCAAACTTTTGCTCGTGCCAAACAAGCGAAATATGTATGTTGGAAACGACTACTGGGAAAGGAGTATGCAGGACACCCGTGGACCAAGATGACCCTACAGGTACAAACAAGAAAAGTGTTATAGTTCGCTCTATCTTAAAGAATAAAATTGTCAATTGTCTTTTATTTTTGCAGGATGTGGAGGTTTGTGCGCGTTGAATACTGAGGCATGTCGTGAAATAGACAAGATTACTGGAGTAAAGTACTGTCTCTCTTTACTGGGTCCTACATCATCATGTTTGGATGAAGAGTGGCAATGTCGCAATTCTCGTTGTGTCCCGAATGAAGCTCGTTGCAATGGCACTCCTCAATGCTACGATAAGTCCGATGAAATGAACTGCGGTACATACCTCTGTATATTTAATCAAATAGTATGCTTATCTTAATGTAAATTATCATTATCTAATGTTATATATGTTAATGTAAGACCACAGTGTCTCAAGCCAAGAGTCTTTGACCAATTATGTTGCTAGTGGTGACTTACGGTATTGAGACGTGGTCGCTCACTGTGGGCCTCATAAGTAGGCTCGAGGTCACCCAAAGGCCATGCTCGGAGTTTCACTGTGAGATCGAGTCAGTAATGAGGATATCTGCAGGGAAACCAGAGTAACCGACATAGCCCAAAGAATTGCAAAACATAAGTGGCAGTGAGCGGGGCACAGAACGGATAGGCGATGGAGCCAAAGAGTTTTCGAGTGGCGACCGCGTACCGGAAGACGCAGCGTGGGCACAAAATGGACCGATGACCTAGTGATGGTTGCGGGAATCCACTGGATGTGTCATTGTGGCGTTCTTTGGGGAGACCTATGCATGTTCAATAGTGGACATCTTTCGGCTGAAATTATGTATGTCGGTGCCTTCACTTAGGTATCCACTGTTTGTACTAAGTGCTATGCAAATAGTGGATACTTAGGTAAGTGAGGGCACCGACTGTACTTTTTACTTATATTTCAGAATGTGATCTAACAAAGAATTTTCGTTGCGGTCACTCAATGTCATGTCTTCCCAAAGCAAAACGCTGCGATAGAGTCGTTGATTGCTGGGACGGCTTCGACGAAATTAATTGCACTGCGGGTATAGTATAACATTTTTTGTAATTGCGGGTAAATTATTTACGCAGGTGTTATTAGGTGTTTGTGTTTATTTGTAAAACGACTATAAAACACTACTTATTCGTTAATCAAATCTTTTTTTTTGTATCTACAATAGCCGGTTACAAAAACAAACTTTAACACAGATGCAAAATTAAGTACCTATACGTAGCTACATACAAATGTCAAAGCTTCTATAGATATTTTGATAAATATACAGTAAAAATTGTGACTATACTGGGGCGTAAATTGCTTAATTTTACTTTTGACCCATTACTTTCTTTTCCTTATGACACAGAAACTTTATAATGGAATGTAAATCGGACTTCTACCGTTCAGCAAGTAACAAATCTAGGTTACGAATGTGCTCAGTGAGACCAATCTGACTAACGGGACTTCCTATAACTTGACCAAAGTTGGAAATCGTCAACGTAATTGCAGTCCATAGATTTAGTTACATAAGCGTATTTTACAATGTAAATCTGGTTAAGTTAAGCTTGCTCTTACACGATTAACGTATTTTAGTTTTAGCATGTACATGTGCTGTAGTAGTAGAGTAAAGCATTATTTTTTTTTTAAAGACGCACTTATGTATATTTAAAAGTTGTATATCTTTGTAGTGTGTCCAAACGAAGACCAGTTTACATGCAACACCGGTCAGTGCATCGAGTTGGCTCTTTTTTGCGATGGCCTTGCGGACTGCGCGGATGGCAGCGATGAGCCACAGGGCTGTGGTGGGCCGTGCCGCTCTCACGAGATGCACTGTGCTAACGGCCGCTGCATTCCTAATTTCCGTCGATGTGACCGCCACGACGACTGCGGTGATATGTCCGACGAATTCTTTTGTTCCGATTCCACATCTCTGTAAGGGTTATATTTGTAATGTCCTATGGTAATAACCCATCACGTATAATATTAATTGTGAATTCGGAAATACAAAGTCCATATTGTTTAAGTCGTTCATAAATTATGCAGTGAAAAGCTGCAGTTAGGGATAGTCTCCGGATTAGTACCTTAGAACGAAACTTTACATTATTTTTGTCTAAGAGAAATATCTCTTTTTATGATACATAATACCAAAATACTACAGTAAAGTTTAACTTTCGTTTTCGTATTTAATTTAGTGGGTTTTCTCTAACACATAACGATAGTAATAAGAATTAAAAGTTATTAAACATTTACCTATATATATAATTGTTTTTTTTTTCATAATATACTTGAAAATGAAGCGTAAAATCATTGCAATCGAAAGAAAGAAATCAACTAGCCGGGCCGATCGACAAAAGTTTTAAATTGCCACCAAAATCAAAATTATCCGCTTAATACTGAATGGACGAAAGAAAAAATCGTTCAAAATTGACGTCTTTCATTTTATTCATTCATTACAACGAAATATAATCATTCGTTCATTTGCTTTCACCTGTGTTCTGTGGTTTGACGCGTCATATTTTATTTGTGACAAAAACTCATAATTATAGAATTTGCAATATATTTTAACTAATATAATATATTATAACTATTAAATTTTGACGCTGGTAAATATCTTTAGTGATGGCTGACAGTGATGACGAATATGATCGCAAACGCCGTGATAAATTTCGAGGTGAGCGCGGGACAGCGGAGGGCAGCAGTTATAGAAGCAGTGATCGCCGCGATGAAAGAAGCCGGGGTAGAGACGACTGGGCTGAGAGGTAAATAATTCGAAAGGGTCTCCATAACACTAACTCGGGCTTTAGCAAGGTGACCTAAACCTAACCTTACTTCCAGATCCCAACCTCAACATCCCGAACCACCTAAAATACCCCCTCCAGTTCCCAAGCCTGTTAAACGATGTTCGGTAGCTTTAGTTGTGAGGTACCGTCGTTATACACTTAACTTCTGATGATTCTGGTTTTCACCCTTTACTTTTCATTAATTAACAATAGGTACATACATTGAGTTTTGTTAAAATACGTGATTTTACGATACAATAGATCACGTTCCGCCTTGAAAAAGCAAATAGTACCATGAAGTAGTAACTGTTTGTAATTTTCATTAATAAATCTTTTCTATTTTTACTCATTAACATTATTACATAATATTGTGCTTGGATTGCTACAATCTTTATATTTAACACTTCAAATAATAACAGAGATTCTTGGGCTGGAAGATCTCGCGGAGGTCGGTCAGGTCCTGACTACAGGGATTACCGCGGCGGGGCTAGCGCTAGCCGTGGCTATTCCCCAGTCCGTGGTGAAGGACCCCCCAACAAGCGTATTAGGCCAGATTGGCCGATAGATGACCGCAGATATGGTGGTATGCCTCATGACTCTTATGGGTCCTATGGGTGGGCACATGACCATTTAGGACCTCATCCTGCTCATCAGGGCTATGGACAGCCTATGCCACCAGTACCAGCAAGGTGAGTTTTATTATTAATAATTTATCACAACCCTGTGATACCTCAAAATGTGGTTTTATGACAGAGTGTATCTGAGATATGTTGATGTTGATAATTAATGTTGCTTTACTATTATGAAATGAGATAAATATTGGTAGCTAGTTAGTTATTGGTCTTGGTATGTAAAGAGTAACAAATAATATATACTATAAAATAACATTAAAATAATTTTGACTGAATGTATACATATTATTTAATTACGATTACATATTTAATATCCTATATGTATAATACTAAAAACCAAGCATAGCCATACTTAGTTGTGTTTTTGTATATGTAGAGATTATGATGTCAGGGATGCGGTGCTGCCGATGGGCGCGGTGGACGGTCCATCCACTATGATGTCCTTCAAGGCCTTTCTTGCCGCCCAAGATGACTCAATCACCGTTGACGATGCTATTCAGAAATACAATGAATACAAGCTAGAATTTAGAAGACAACAACTCAACGAGTTTTTTGTTGCACATAAGGATGAGGAATGGTACATATTGCTTTATTTTGTATAACTACAATATAAGCTTCAAATAATTTTTCAAAAACAGATTATATTAGTATTGTAAAAGTAAATACATGATTGTCTTGTGAAGTCTTGTTATGATAATTGTAAAAAATAAGCTATTTATTTCTAAACCACATTTGTGCCAGGCATAAAAAAATTTTAAGCAATAGTTTATAATTTGTTGACTTAAATCTACACTTGAAAAATTATTGAAACTGAAGCAGTGCTTGGAATTTTTTAAAGACCCAAAGCAAATCTTAATGGAAACCTTTTTTCCCTACAGTCTACAGCGTATTCGCGTGGAATTGCTGGACATCGTTACGAAAATAATATTCAAACTTTATGCAATAATAAATTGAATGTGTGTAGCTAGTTGATTCCGCGTTGACCCGTAGCGCGCAATGCTACAGGTTTCGTTTCTGTTAGGGCTAGGGCAAAAATACGCCACATGTGTGGTACAGGTGAGACTATGAAGATTTTTTACATTTTACTAAGACATTTTAGTTTTGCATTCCCCTCAACTACAATGGATGTCCAAAGGTGGTTATTAGCTATTTTCAAAGGTATCTTTTATTTGACTGATTTTCATATAGGGTTCTGAAGCTTGTGTAAAATAGGTAACCGTTACATACATGTTTATCAAATATGCATAAATTACAGTATCCTATATAGAAATCTTATTTTGTATATTTTAGTGTTGTAGATGTTACACTTGATATAAAGAACATTGTACTGATTTTGTTCATTGTTGTTTCATAGGTTCAAGATCAAATACCACCCTGAGGAATCTGTGAAGAGAAAAGAAGAACAGTTGGTTGCATTGAAGGTTGGCATACTTCATAGTCATTGAACTGGAATTTTAACTCATACTATAATTGGGCTTATTCTGTTACTGCAGATCAATATCAGTTTCAGCTATAAGTATAGTTGGTATAGTTAAAAATGGCAATTTTAACTCTGTAAAAATTTAGTTAACATTGAAGTAGCAAGAGAAGGTAGGTAATTTAATTAACTGTCTAAATACTTTCTAACTCTTTTAAATCTTTCAGAATCGCTTGAATGTTTTCCTGGAGCTATTGGACAATGGAGAACTTGACAGAGTTACAGTTGATGTGGATAAATCAGAAAAACTGATAAGGTTACTTGACACTGTGGTTATTAAACTTGAAGGTGGCACTGAAGAGGATCTAAAGGCCCTGGATGAACCATTAGCAGAGGAGAAAACTAGTAATGAGAAGATAGGTACAAACTTATAATTCATATACAGTAGGATTTCAAAAAGGGTCAATTGTTATTGTGTGTTACTTTTGTACATAAAGGTACCAACCTAATCCTTAAGCTGACAAACCTAAGAGAGGTAGAGGTATCATTTAGAAAGAGTATTAAAGTGGTAGAACGTCGCAATTAACGATACAACTTTTTTTCAGTTGAAGTAGAAAAACCAGTTGTAATTGATGTTGATGCTGTAAAAGTAAAAGAAGAAAAAGATGAACCCGAGAAAAAGGAAGAGGTTAGCATACATTTTATATTTGCAATATTGGCTTTTTACTCAGCCTCACAAGTTACATTTATTTGTATCTATATGTACTTATAGCTCATAAGTAGAATAACTATCAATAAGTCTAAAATTCACATTAATTACTTTTAAACAGCAAACTAAAGCGGAATCTCCAAAACCGGGAGCTCCCCTTACGATGGAGATTGATCCTCACTTGAAGCAACTGCAAGAGCAGGCAAAACTGTTCTCTCGATTCAATGCTGCGCCTGGCACAGAAGGAGAAACTGAAACACCCGAAAAAGAACCACGTAAGTTTCCAGATAAAAAACTTGTTTAAAGCTAGTAGCTTCAAGTATTTTAAATTTGTTTTAGTAATTTTATTTATTGTTTGACAAGTGGGATTGGCATCAAAATCGTTAGTAGAACTATGACTACTTTTAAACCTCCTTTTAGAGCTCCTTTATAGAACAAACAACATGGTTCTCAGTCCTAACAATGTAACTAGTGTAACAAATAACTATCTTATTCTTCACAGCACCACCAGGCTCATCGTCGAGTTCCTCATCATCCAGCTCGTCCTCTTCAAGTTCAGAGGATGAAGACGAGTCCAAGTCTCGTCGCAAGTCAAAATCCAAATCCAAGTCCAAAACACCTGAGAAATCACCTAAAACTAAAGAAAAGTCCAAATCGCCAAGCATAGAAAAAGAGAAGGAAGCAGTAGAGACAGAGAAAGAAATAGAGAAGAATGGAGACGATAAAGCAGAGTCCATAAATGACGTCATCGTAGAGAGGAAAGAATCCCGGGCTTTGCATAAAACTACCTCAATCTTTTTACGGAATCTTGCTCCTACCATTACTAAGGCCGAAGTCGAAGCTGTAAGTATTTTTAAGAGATTTTAGCTTTATAGTGAGTTATTAGTATGTTGATATTTGTACATTGTCTTTATTCATTATTTTGTAGATGTGTAAACGCTATGGTGGCTTCCTGCGCGTGGCCCTAGCAGACCCGTTGCCAGAGCGGCGTTGGTTCCGTCGAGGATGGGTGACCTTCCGTCGCGACGTCAACATTAAAGACATTTGCTGGAACCTTAACAACATCCGGGTAAGACTCAATATTACTAACAGAGTACAATAAAGTTGAAATACTGCAAATATTCTATAGATTTCAAAGGAGTGTATAACAGTAATACACACATGTAACGAAGTTAATACCAACATAATTTTATTTGCAGCTCCGCGAATGCGAATTAGGAGCTATAGTAAACCGGGACCTGCAACGCCGAATTCGCTCAGTATCTGGGGTGACACTAGAGAGACCCGTTCTACGCGCAGATGCTCGCTTGGCAGCCAGGTTGGCGCACTTGCTTGATACTCGCTCCCGTCTGTGGGCGATTGATAAGGAAGCCCAATCGGATGCTGAGAAGAACTCTATGGATGTAAGTTTCAGATTTCAACTAATTTTCTATCTGTATTGAGTTCTTAGATTGTCAAAGTCAAAATCATTTATTTGCTATAATACATTGAACAAGATCTTAATGTATAATTATTAAAAGTACAGTACTCAACCTATACAGGTGTGCAAATTTTGTTATATTACATACAATGTCTTGAATTCTATATATTAGTATTTCATTTCGCGATTACTGTTCATTTGAAATTAAATATTTTTCAGGTCAAATAAGCCATCTCGGTCAGCCTCCATGCGACCTGGATGCGATTGGATTAAAAAAAAAGTCACATTCCCAATTTAATGTTTTAACACATTTTTGATGTCTAAAAAATCTTTTTATTTTTCCAGAACCTAATGAATTCTAAGAACCCTGTGCTCCATAAGATCACTGAGCATCTCATAGAAGAGGCGTCTACAGAAGAAGAGGAGCTTTTAGGCCTAGAAGCATCGTCAGAATCAAATACCGAGCAAACCGACCCAGAGTTGATTCGCGTTTTAGACCGCTTGATTCTTTATCTGCGTATTGTGCACTCAGTGGATTATTACAATCATTGTGAATACCCTTACGAGGATGAAATGCCGAATCGTTGTGGTATTATGCATGCTCGATCTGGACCTCCTGCTAACAAGGTGCGTTCGAATGCGTGTTTTACGGAAACAGAATATAATAATTATTGAGAAATACTTTAATCTGATACAACGTCAGCTCTAATATTAACCTTATATCTAAACTGTTAAGGTAAACTTAGACGACCTCAGTGGCCCAACGGTTTGCAGTTGTTAGTACAGGAAATACAATCAAAATTATCAAAATATACACCAATTGTCTGGTCAGATAATTGATGTGGTTGTGTAGCTCATTATTATTATGTTACATTTCTGGGGATCTACTCTCGATCTCCGTCCGACATCCGTCCGAAACAATTACTGTCAAATAAGTAATATTCGACAAAATTAAAAGACAAGTATCAAGTATGAAGCTTCATTCGCATCAAGGTCTTTTCATTTGGTCAAATATTGCTTATTTGGCAGTAATTGTTTCAGACGGATGTCGGACGGAGATCGAGACTAGACCACCTGATACTGACATGTAACATGTTCTCAAGACAAACATGGTATAATTGTAATATACAACATCACTATGTTACCTTAACAGAATACCAGCCTTATATTTAAGGTGTTAAGGTAAACGTTTGCAATAGCAAACTAATGAGCTACATAATTTTATGGTCAAGTAATGCAGTTTACAATGTGATTGTGAGCTCCTTGAAATTCCAATAGCTCTGAGGATTAGCTTTAGAAAATAGTATTATACCCACTTAATTCTTCATTTTATAATTATATTATCAAACATTATCTATATCAAATACTGTCGTAACTAAAAATTGTGGAATTGAGAAAACACGATTCGGAAGTTCAAAAAATTACTGAATGAAACCTATAAATTTATATTCTCGTTTATAAATGGACAACTAAGTATTAAGTAATCACATTATTGAAAATAAGATCCGCTCAAATTGAGTGTTCTCTTTATACCACCGTTTTGAGTTACGACAGTATTTGGTGTCATGTGGGATATATTCCGAAATTCGTTAGTTATCTTAACAAAGTACCTTATTATTATTGGTACAAAGATCGAACACAAAGAAAAATTCTTTCGATCTGAATGGAAAGGTACCAGTGACTTGCCATACTGGAGCCATCACCACTGGGGCAACAGACACTGGTTCAAGTCAGTTGGAGTGTTCGATCTTTGTATTAATAATAATAAACTTGTGGAGTATATTCTCAAGAAATATATCTAAATCGTGGTAGTGAAACATCATGATATTCAATAAATAAATAAATAATACAGTATATTTTTTTCTCTTGCGGCTTGCGACTCATTAAATAAAAAATAAAAAACTTTCTTACAGCCGTCACAACAAGAAATACAGGACTATATAAAAGCATTTGAAGGCAAGATGTCAGCATTTTTGCAAGACGTCAAACCTCTCGCTGACGAGGAGTTACAGAAACTTGGTATTAAGGTGCGTTAAGTGCGTAAGACGGCAACGTAAGAACCTAGCAACAAAAATTTCAAACAATAGTTATAAAATGTGATGGAGAAAAATGAAGGCTCTCCATTAGAGCTACCACGACAGCGTGACTTATGCGAGAGCGACATACAGTGTCAGATCTCAATCGAGAATAGCAAGCTCTCGCTCAAGTCGCGCCCTGTCGTGTTTGTCCTGCTGGTATTAACTTCATTTCGTATTCCATATGGGACACTTTCTGTAGTTTTATGTGTATATTTTTTTTTAATATCAAGTGACGGGACGAACAAGTCGTGCGCCTGATGGTAAGCTACACGCCTGTCCATAACAGTTGCAGTGCCACTCAGAGCTTTAAATCGCAACGATCTGAGGGGCACTGCCACTGCGCTCGTTACCCTGAGACAAGTTGACAAGTCCCATGTGCCTGTAATTTCACCAGCGCCCTTACCCTTGAAAACCGGAACACAGTAATGCCAGCATTACTGTGGTCCGGTGCCGCCAGGCAGAAATAGATAAGGTGGCAGTACTTCCCAGGACGAACTCTTGCGCAAGGAGCTCTACTGCTACTAAAATATATATGTATATACATTGTGTCAAGAAGACAAAATGTGTTAAATTTGAATTACCTAACGTAAAATCGACTAGTCCAAGCATAGAAATAAACGGTGAAAAGTTAGACCTTGTTAATAAAGCAGTCTTCTTGGGAGTGACCTTAGCTAGTAAACTTCAATGGTTTCCACATATATCTTCCCTGGCCAGCAGATTAACTCCGCTACATACGCAGTCCGCAGAATACGTCATCTTACCGATGGTAGTACTGCTAGACTAGTTTATTTTAGTTACTTCCATAGTATAATGTCCTACGGGATTCTCATGTGGAGTAAAGCGGCAGATATTCAAACCATATTTGTATTGCAAAAACGAGCGATTCGTTGTGTGTACCGTCTGGGCTCTCGGGTTTCTCTCAGAGAAAAGTTTAAGGAGACTGGTATCATGACTGTGGCATCACAGTACATTTACTCAAATATTTTATATGCCCGTAAAAATATATATAATTTCATTAAGAAAGAAGATATCCATAATATTAACCTTAAAGCGAAGTCCAAACTCATGGTACCACGATTTCGTTTAACCAAGGTCAACAACTCTTTTATGGGGAACTGTATACGTTTTTACAATAAGATTCCGCAGCATATATTAAGTTTATCATTTCCTAAGTTTAAAAACTACATTAAAAATATTTTGATCGAAAAATCATATTACAAAATTGAAGACCACGTGTTAGATAAAGATGTATGGAAAGACGACATGGCTCCAGAATCCACACAAATTTGGTTCAAAATGTATTCCATAGCATTTAAGTTTATTTGAAAAGAGCAATCCCTAGAGTTTCTTGCTCGTTCTTCCCAGGGAGGTCAGCGTAGTGAACGACCAGTAGCTTAAATGAGACGTTTTCAAGTGTAAATTTATTTTACCTATAACCTGTACTAAATACCTATAATAAATAATCTTTGACTTTGTGTGTGTGCGTTATAGTATAACTTTTCCGTAGGACCCCGATGCAGAAGTTGAGAAATTTGTCGTAGCCAACACTCAAGAGCTGTCGAAAGACAAGTGGCTGTGTCCACTTAGTGGCAAAAAGTTCAAAGGACCAGATTTCATCAGGAAACATATATTCAACAAGCACGCTGAAAAGGTAAGTTTCAACCCTTTCGGTCATAAAGTGTGTAATTATTATCTAGATCAAATTTATGGATCTGTGTATACTTTTCATAGGTACTGCATAGTGTTCTAACATTCTTTCAGATGTTACTCTTTGAGTTTTAGCGAGGGAAGTTTAGCTATGGATGCGTTTTAATACTCCTAAGGCACTTGAAAACTCTCATGCTGATTTTGTATATGGTTATGGAGAAAACCTACTTTATGTTCTTAGATGGTTTTACTTATAAGTTAAAAAAGAGATTCTAATACAAAATATAATAATAATACTAAATATTTATTAACGTGATTTGAACATGAATTTAAAATGATTTATAAATTAATAAAAATATTAAATTTTCATCTTGCGTTTAGAATATGAAAATGCATTTATTACCTCGCTTGAAACATCGCGTCTTAAAGGATTTTAGAACAGCGGTCTGTCATAGTATTGTATATGTCATTAAAAGTGACGTTGCATTAATAACAGCTATTTAGCTAAGGCATTTTCAGTCTTTTTTTTATTTAAGTTTACCATTCCAAGCCAAACTCGTGTCTCTATCTGCATCGCGCAAAGGTGAACGTTGTCTGTGGAAAATGGTTAAAGGCTATAATAAACCCCAACCAGTTAGTGCCCTAATAAAAAACAGTAATTACTCCTGGGCAAGAAGTGAGGAAGAGAAAGCAAACGCATTTAGCATACATCTAAGGCAGGTCTTTACTGCAAATGAATCTGTAAATGAACATTGGCAAAAAGAAGTTGAAGATTTTTTGAATTCTCACATCCAATTAATATTACCAATTACGTCTTTCACACCAAAAGACACGTTGCTACACGTTTTAGACCTCTTAACAGTGAAAAAGCTCCGGGCTACGGCTTAATAACTCCGCTAATATTGAAAAAGTTGCCGCGTAGAGGCATTGTTTTTCTTAACCTTGCTATTCAATAGTATTTTAAGAGTGGGATACTTTCCATTACAGTGGAAGATATCCCAAATAGTTATGGTACCTAAACCGGGAAAGAATCCTGTTGAATTACATCTTTCACACCAAAAGACACGTTGCTACACGTTTTAGACCTCTTAACAATGAAAAAGCTCCGGGCTACGGCTTAATAACTCCGCTAATATTGAAGAAGTTGCCGCGTAGAGGCATTGTTTTTCTTAACCATGCTATTCAATAGTATTTTAAGAATGGGATACTTTTCATTATAGTGGAAGATATCCCAAATAGTTATGGTACCTAAACCGGGAAAGAATCCTGTTGAATTACATCTTATAGACCACTAGAATTAGGAGTAATCCCTGTGCTGTCTAAAATACTTGAAAGGATGCTGCTCGATAGAATGAGACCTATAATTGAATCCAGGAATCTAATATTCGAAATCACCAATTCGGTTTTCGAAGAAACCACTCTACCGTTGAACGAGTTCACAGAGTAACAAATGAAATACGAAAATCTATGGGGAAAAGCAGTATTGCTCGGCGGTCTTCCTTGATATACAGCAAGCATTCGATAAGGTATGGCATGCAGGCCTGCTTTTCAAACTGAAAGAAAATTTACCTCATACTTACTATGTCATACTCAAATCGTAGTTGACAAATAGATGTTTTTCGTGCATTATGGAGAAGCACTATCTCAGATCCACGACATTCAGGTAGGGATGCCTCAGGGCTCAGTATTGGGACCGATTTTGTACACATTGTTTACATCGGATCTACCAGAAACTAATGGAGTACTCACAGCGACATATGCAGACGATACCGCAGTACTTACCCGTGACATAAAATCCCAAGTTGCATCGCGTAAACTACAAGTACAACTTGATAAACTAGACCTGTGGCTCTCAAAATGGAAGATCAAAGCCAGTGCTTTAAAATCTCAACATATAACATTTACACTTAGAAAAGGAAACTGCCCTGATGTAAAAATGAACAACCAGACCTTACATCATGTTAATACTGTTAAGTATCTGGGAGTGTATCAGGACAGAAGACTAACATGTAAAGATCACATCGAAGCAAAACGGGATATATTGAAAAACAAATTCAGATGTATGCTGTGGATAATGGATAGAAAGTCAAGGTTATCCAGTTGAGAAAAAGCTATTGTTGTATAAGTCGATATTAAAACCGATATGGATATATGCATTGGAGTTGTGGGGCACTTCTAATGTGGAAATTCTTCAGCGCTTCCAGAATGGTGTCCTAAAGACTATAATCCGAACACCTTGGTTTGTAAGAGCCCAAGAAATACATGACTATCTTGAAATGCCAACTATTAAACAGGAGATACTGGCACGTAAAGAAAAGTATAAGTCTCGGTTATCACCACATACAAATGTATGGGCAAGATCTCTGGTTGACGAAAAGTATGTAGGTGGCTTGAGTCGTTTGAAAAAGTCAAGAATACTGAAATGTTGAATCAGAAGAACACAATCAGCCACTTAATGAATAAGGAAGAAAAGAGTCACAGGACTCTATTCCAAACGACATAAAACTATAGCACGGATCTGTTTATGGTTCAAAGATTGATCGCACATCATCATCATCATCATCATCATCAGCCTATTGCAGTCCACTGCTGGACATAGGCCTCCCCTAATGCACGCCATTTCGCCCTGATCGCACATGGATACAAAATAAAAAAAGTTTACTATTTCATTGTCTTCATAATATGTAGCCATGTGCATTGTTAGTTGACAGCTTCCGTAATGTTCTCAGGTAGAAGAGGTTCGCCGAGAAGTGGCGTACTTCAACGCGTACGTGCGTGACGTGCGGCGTCCACAGCAGCCTGAGCCGCCTGCGCGCGCCGGTCCGCCCGCGCACCACGCACCGCCGCCCGCGCCGTTAGTACCTCCTACACAAAACCTACCATACCATGCCCTCACCTTTAAAACCGTATCAGCCCTCTAGAACTTGAAGTCCACCACTAAACATCGAGAAACAAGGAGGATGGATTTACTTCTATGATACACTTGCCTCTGCAATGAAGTTATTATGGGGATTTTTATTGAATATCATAATGTTCTACCACCGTGATATTTATTTATTTTTGGTGAAATTACTCCAGTGATTTTTTTATAATTGAGGCTATCAGTGCAAAAATAGTGAAACCCACATTTAATTTTTTTTTCTGCAATATTACTTTAAATGATACTAAAATACGTAATTATTCTATATTTGGATGATATTTTTAAGTATAAAAATAATTTTAATAATGAAAATATCATTCAAATATAAAATAAATATGAACTTTCATATCGTTTTGCGTAATGTTGTACAAAAGGCTATTAAATGTGGGTACACCAATTTTGCGCTGATATCATCATCAATTACCAATACAAAGATCAAACACAAAGAAAAATTCCTTCGACCTGACGACAGGTCTCGAACCTGTGTCTTTGCTAATACAGGACCACAGTGTTGACTCTGTATTTATATACACCAAGAACTCCATAAAACAACCGGTCGTCGAACTACGAAGTGTAAAAAAAAACAAAACATTAAGATAATATTACAAGGTATTTACTATGTGTAGTGACGTAATGGAATCACGCGATGGCAATTACATAATTTGGCGACATGTGAGTGCTCAGAACGTGAAACCTTTTTCTACAGAATTTTATATGTATGGATATAAAACATGGTTTCGACGTTCTCTCACCCTTATACGTCTGGCTGTCCTACCCCTGACTGAAAACTGTACAGTTCAAATAATCTTAGGGCGCGTTCCCATTATGTCGCAATGTTCTGTTTGTCGTTGGACGACTGTCGAGTCTAGCCTGTTGCCATGTCATGACTATCTGTCGTGACTGTATCGTGGACGTTTATTTTATCGTTTAATGATCGTCGTGTCGAGCTGTTCATTTAAGTATACAAATCACGACACTTTAAACTGCACGTCTATCTGTCGTCACGACATAATGGGAACGCGTCCTAACTGTGTATGGCGTTTTAGGAGTAGGATAGTGTAGAAATTTAGTTTTTGGTCGTCGTAGAAGGTGGAAATAATGGAATGCTTACAATGAATTTATCGTTGTAGATACGGCGGAGGGCCGGCCGCAGCAGGGCCACCGGCAGCGCGCTGGGGGGGCTGGGGCGGCTGGGCGCCTCCCGCGCCCTATGCGCCCCGACACCCGCGTTTCTCGCGCCCCAGGTAACATCCGCTCCACAACCTACGGCGAGAAGTGACAGGACTCTCACTCTACTGCTTAATCGTAACTTATGACATATTAGTATTACTTAGAATATAATCTTTTTTTGTATTATTTTTAAGAATTTCACAGGCACTGTATCACTATGAACGAGCATGTCCATTCACTTCTCTGCTACATTTTATTTCTTACTGATTGGTTTGTGGGATTTAGACAGATGCATGTTCATTGATAATTTTTGCACGTCTTAGTATATTTTTTTATTAAAGTATTTGGCGCGTTCTATTTTGAGGAGAATTCATATAGGCTCATAAAATAAAAAAGAACTCCAAATTTTCATACTTACATTTTGTTCATTTTTGCATGACCTTAATTTTTGCCTTCCTATATTCAGTTAACAAATATTAATAACATCATTAAGTGATTCGCCAATATCAAATGCTGGCTTCAGATACAAAAGGCGCTTAAAACGTTATTTTTCTTTGTCTCATATCTGACACAATGTACGAATGAAACCCATAGACAATGTTTTGAGGAAGGGAATAATTTGCAGGGAAAATGTGGATCGATCGCGGCCTATTATTGCATACAACGATCTTGACTTCCCGGAAAGTGGTGACATATTTTAAGTTGTGACATACTCCCATGACATTTTTTTATCAAGATTCTGTTGTGTAAGCATTCCGTATTTACGACATTGTTAGCGTAATTACATTTGCTCAGCTGGACTTAGAGTATACAGTGGTACATCTATACACGTGTTTTAATTATAAGACACTAGTGATTTGCATACTCTTTTTTATTTATTACGTAAGTTGTAGCGGTACTTGACAAATGTAATTATGTGTATTTTTAATTATTGATATTTTCCATTGTTTTGTATTAAATTTTTTGACTATGCAGCTATTTCAGATCATGTACTTAATGTATGATTGTCTACTCCTGTTACATCATTATACAATGCATTGCGACATTTTGTACGTAACTTTAAGAGAAAGAATACTGAAATCGTTATGAAAATAAATTGTCACTCATTTATTAATATCCTTATTTTATAATTAAAACTTTTTCTTTATTTAGTATTTATTGTATGAAAAGTTACAATAAACTGACCGAAAATATTAATTTTTCTTTATTCGAGATCCAATCCAAGAATCCCATAGTCCTCACTAAGCAACTCCCGGGAAGCTGAGATTAAAAATAGTAAACCCGACGCACCTTGTTATATAATAGTGAATTTGAATGGTTTTGTTTTGCTTTTGGCGTGTGTAGGGAGGGTTGCTAACGAAGATATTAATTGTTAAAGGGGCGGCGGCGGCGCCGATTTCCGGCCGGTCATTCACTACCGCGACTTGGACGCCCCGCGCGAACCCGATGAATTCATTTAACTCGCCGTGCGGCTTGCCAAGAGACACTTCACTTGCACGTAGATTTTGTTCACATTTATGCCTCAATGTAAATAATTGTATGTGAAGAAATACTGCACTATAATTACATACAATTGTTTTAGGTAATAAGCTCGAATGTCACAAGGTTTAGGTGAATTTATTTTTAAATATAAATTTTATCCGAAGTTCGACTTTTTAATAATTTACTGTTTATTAAGAATTATACACGTTCCATGTACTCAACTATTCATACACTAAATATCCCGTAAGTTACATACGCCATGCAGAAATAATTTATGAATGAGCCGTACTCATATTAGATACGGTCTACTTGAAGTATGACTTAATACCGTTTAAGTCTTTATAACAATAAACCCATAACAAACGGCCTTGTAACTCGTACTACCTTGAGATATATTCCTCGAACTCTAACTTTCATATCAGAGTAAACAGGAAAATGTTTAATTTGTTTTGCTTGCCTATTAATATTTAAAATTTATATATAATAACGCACACACTCAACATAGCCCCGCACTAGGGAAACCCTGTGTCGCGGATGCCGTGGACACACACATAGACAACCACAAATTACACCCAAACTCACGAGAGAAATAATTGTAGGTCATACAAATATTTCGCCCGGCCCGGGAATCGAACCTGGGATCTCTGCGTGGCAGTCCGGCATGGTAACCGTTCGGCCACGGAGGCAGTTAAATATATTGTTACCAGATCGGATCCATCTGTTCTCAGAACATTGCTTAGTTTATACATATATGATATTTGCGAAATCAAAGCGTATTGGTGTTGAAGATCAATTGGCGCCATACAAATAATAAATAGGAATTACCTCTTTTTTTACTGACTGTATTTTTATTTTTAAATCTGTGAATGTTGTTGGAAGGTAACACCTAAATTTAGGATTGGCTTATCTTTCAAAACAGGTTCAGATACTGGTGGGTAATTTTTCGAAATATTTTCAAATAGTGGAAATTTTTCAGGAAAAACGTCTAAAAAATTGGAATAATATAATTTGAAGGCTCATATTATGTTCCACGTTTAGAAATATCTTTTGAAGTTTTATTTAAAAAGCTAAAAGCAAGTTAGAGTAAAACGAGATTTAAAATGATTGGAAACAGCAAAAAAAGGGATCCTATGTAAAAAAATAAACCTTTCTAATGGCTCCATCGTTTTCGTTCAGTATCGTCAAGTTTTGACAGCTGTCAACTGTCAAATGTGGAAAAATATTTGTTTGTTTGAAAATATATATTTTAAAGTGGACGTTTTTCCATATCCCACCACTAGGTTCTGGTTCTCTTTATGCATTGTATCAAATCTCCAGCCTTTATTGTTAATTATCGAAGACGCAAATCTTTTAATTCAAACCACATCCGTGACCTCTTAATAACAAGCGACTGATCGTTCTTTGTTTTATTATAACTCGATCAGTTCCATAAGTAGTGTATCATTTACCCGTTTAGCCATTATAATGAAGGCATATATCATTCATAAATACACGTTTCATACGGATGATATCAGATGGAGCCATAAGTGTAATCGTTATTAGAATCTAGTTAGCCTTTATGCTGCAACGGGTATGTATCGAGAATTCGTAGTTAGTAATGCAGGTGGATCTCACACGGATGCATGCGGTATGATGTACACGCCTGCGGCTGAACTGCGGGCGCGCTGTTACAATGCAGATTACGTTTATTGTGTTTTCCAACACGTTTGATGATCAGGACATGAATAATCCCACACATGTAACTAACTGTACGGAAATCATATAATGGTTTTTTGGATGGAAATGTATTGAGACGTCGGTAAATATACTTTGCGTCTATTGTAAGTATTTATACTTTTATCTATATATAGTCTGACGTTTTGGAATAAAATGACTGTTCATTGCGCAAAAGTTGCCCGCTTACAAGCAGCTAGTGATTACAGCCGATAAGTATTCTATCGACTATCTACTGAATATTGGTCACACTTATGCAATAAATAGCCGCCAGACGTGTTTCATTTGAATCATCATCGGCCTATTATTCGCCCAGTTGGGCGAAGGAATAATAGGACGAGGCTGGGCAAAGGTTCATTTGAACTGTCAATTTATACATACACTGTATTTATTATTGTGTATAAAAATACCAACACGAGAGATATTTTGAACTTTTTCTTTTTAATGCAATACCTATAGATACCTAATCCAATCCACCGACCACGCGCCGCAGGCCGAAGCCGACCCCACTCGTATTTTATGAATGTATGAACATTTTTTTTTTATAATATCAAGTGACGGAACGAATGAGTCGTGCGCCTGGTGTAAGCGACACGCTGTCCATAGCAATTGCAGTACTACTCAGAGTTTTAAATCGTAAAAATCTGAGGAACACTGCCACTGCACCGTGCCCTGAGACATAAGTTGACAAGTCCCACGTGCCTGTAATTTCACCAGCATCCTTACCCTTCAAAATCGGAATGCTCACATTACCGCTTGGCGGCAGACATAGGTAAGGTGGCAGTACTTCACTGAACGAACTCTTTCACATGGAGCTCTACTGCTACTAAAAGGATAACATTACATCCTGGCAATATTTGCGTATGTAAAGAACTTCACGTCCACCTTGCGAAATCTTCGGTTGTCACTCATGGACAGTTTACGGTAAAGAAGAGAAGGGAATAGGAGAAACACAAATTGAGAATGTCTAGGGCAGTCCACGTCATCAGGAGCAGGCATTGGCCAAGTATAATATACGATATTACTGAGTTTTATAGTTATTCTTTCTGGTGTTAAATTGAATGTAGCTCTACATGATATTTACTTTATAAAAGATAGTATAGGATAGTGCAGTTACGCGTAACTGGCATTGGATGATGAGTTTCTATTTCGGTAATTTAGTGGCCGAATCAAATCTGCGTATATGTCGTGGTAACCAAATTAGCGTGATATACGGGAATCTATTGTTATCAGTCCGTAGACAACATAAATGAATGCTTACAGTGCAAACATGAAAGTCGTAGCCATTAATAAAGTAATAACGTTAAATCCCTCTCCTGTAAAAGTTGGTTTACTGTATATACGCGGCTTTTAAGTATGCTACATTCGCGAGTTTACACTATCCCCGAAGATATGTTGACAAGTCTCATGTGCCTATAATTTCACCAGCACCCTTACCCTTCTGAAACACAGTAATGCTCACATTAATGCTTGGCGGCAGAAATAGGTTAGGTGGCAGTTCTTCCCTGGACGAACTTTTTCTCAAGGATCTCTATTGCTACTACATTGATTTTGGTTGTTGAGATCTCCAGGCAGATTTATGGTTTTAAAACATTTGTATAAAATAATTGTTAGAAAACGATCAAGGAACATCTCCAACCAAAGTCAATAACATAGCCGCAATGATGTCACTCGATAAAGAACACGATTTGTATCATGGGCACATACCGATCCCTGTACAGATCGATTAATTTGCCACAACAATAAAAATAAAAACGCTCCCGGATCAAGCTGCGTATTTTCCGCTGAACTTAACACAACCTTTTATGGAACGTGACTAATAGACATTTTGAATTATAGTAAAATCACATCAAGCTATAGTACAGTACAGTAAAATCATCGGGACACTGTGCTGTTCTTGTCATAAGTGAATTGAGTTCAATTGAAATGTGAAGTGTAAAGCTAATCGTGCTGTTGACTGTACCTACCATACAACATTTTTTTCCCCATTCCAGCTGTTAAATTTCTATTCTAAGGTTGCCTGGAAGAAATTGCTAGTTAGCAATAAGGCCGCCTATTGTCCATTAACTGCCTCGGTGGCCGAACGATTACCATGCCGGACTGCCACGCAGAGGTCCCAGGTTCGGTTCCCGGGCCGGGAGAAATATTTGTATGACCTACATTTATTTCTCTCGTGAGTTCGGGTGTAATTTATAGTTGTCTATGTATGTGTTCATGGCACCCGCGACACAGGGTTGCCCTAGTGTGTGCGTTATTATTATTATTGTACAGGGTCAAGAGCACGTCAAGCTTGACACTTAAGACTTAAATCCAACTCTATGCCGCTCACGATAAGAACGGTCTAAAGTACAAAGTGTCAAGCTTGATGTGCTCTTGACTGTACATTACCTTACTCTGTGATACTTACGTTACGGTTATGTGATGTCATTGTAATTCTTTATGTGCATTAAAGAATATTTTATTAATTCATTAATTTTTTGAACAAAAAAGTTGACGCTATGTTAACGTGGAAATTGTGCCTAAGTTTTTAACAAAGAACTTTGACATTTTGTATATCTTAATTAAGCTGTGGCCTACCGTATCTAAGGGCTGCCCGATTACTATTTTCTTTACCAAAAATTATTATTTCACTTTTATAATACCTACTTAATTTATTGCGAACGATTTGTATGTAGTGTAGAAATAAATAAACTCGCGTCACAAGAACAATTATGACATGTAATAATTTTGTGTAACCGTGGATTATGTTTAAAATAAATAACAAAATATTTGATTCTGGTCACCTTGACTCTACGTTGAAATTCGTATTACGGTTGATGTTTCCAAAATTATTGCTATCGGCAGAAAAACCTTGGTGTTTAACGTACGGAAAACAATAACCGTCTAAGTGCCTACGCGAACCTCTGATTCGCAGTAAACACCAACAGGTTTTTTGCTGTAATATACACACGAGTATCTATTTGTGCTTTGCTTTATAAAGCCGGGCGGGCACAGGGAAACAACATTGTAGTTCGGAAGCTTCATCATGATGGAGCTCACAATATATGCCATAGTGTTAGGTGTGACAAATTTAGTGACAGCAAGTCCTAGTGGTTACGGGGTCGGAAGCGGTGCATTTGCAGGAGGTAAGTACATAAGAAGGGATAACTATGTTCAAATTTAGTGACAGTAAAATATTGCTATACTTACAAATATCTATTCATATGTATTTTAGTGTATAAATGAAAATAATTTAAAATATCAAAATAAATCTACACTTGTGCCAGACGACCACACCAATTGCGTGGTCTCAAACTACGGAATTTCGCACTTTCCAGAACACCCAGACCAGAGCCAATTTAGTTAAGTTTATTTCCCAAATTGGTCCTACCGGGAATCGATCTCCTTATTATTATCCAGTACCCACAATGCAAACCATTGGGCCACCGAGGTCGAGGTTATGGAAAAATAATATAGGTACAGTTATCTTATAAATAAGTTAAATTCTATTTTCTCAATAATTATGTATGCACTTGTGACTCAAACATATAGCCTTCGAAGTTTAAGCACCGTAGGTACTTACCTACCTACTTTAATTGATATATTTTATTCATAACTGGTTTTTTTTTGTTATAGCTCACGCCGGAGCTGGCACTTTTGGCGGATTTGGTGGAATACCACTGTCAATACCGAGTGCTGGAAGTTACTCCGGTAGCTTTTCAAAATCTTTATCGTCCAGTCATGCTTCGTCAAGCGCTAGTGCTAGTTCTAGCTCGTTCAGTTTTGGTGGTTCCGGTCTCATTCCTAACGTAATCAGAAGTGGCGGTAACGTAATACCAAGCGCAGGAGGGTGTTCATCTGGATCCTGCCAAACTGGAATTAAAGGAGCGCCTGGCTTTGGAACAGGCAGTACTGGAAGTGGTGCCAACGCCGCAGCTATAGCTAGTGCTGGTAGTTTTGTTGGATCAACTGCAAATTCCAAACCATGCATAACCGGCGATTGCTCAAGTCAAGATCAGGGATGCACAGGATCAAACTGTAATTCCAATATAAATAAAAATAATTGCGCACCAGGTCAATGTTCTCCTACTGATACAGCGTCTATATATTTTGACGATATTCCTGTTAACATAGTGCGTAGCACTACGGCAAGTACGTACAATGGAAACGAGAAACCTCATAATTCATTGAGTATGTCAAGTACTGACGGGTGCTTAAATGGGAATTGTGGTTCTGCCTCGACACCTAAACCAGCATACAGTCAAACCTCAGCGGGTGCTTTCCCTAGCTCGTCAGGGCCGGTCAATAAACCAGCTACCTATTTGATAAGTCCTAAAGAACAGACACCGTGCACATCACCAAACTGTGGATTTCCTACAGGGAGCGCATACGACACAGAACATTTACCGTCTAGTTATGCCGTGCCCATACAAGGTAGTTACAATAAGCCATCGTCACCTGAAAAAACTCCTTGTTCTACGGGTAACTGTGCACCAAATAATTCATACCCTTCGAGCTCTAGTGCAACTGTGGATTGTGTGTCTGGAAATTGTAACAATACTCCTTTACCTTCAACAGATCTTAACACCAAAAAACCAACTCTTTCAAACTCACAGGACGATATCCCTGATTTTGTACCATTGGCACCATCTGCTGCAACAAATTGTGGGACTCCAAATTGTGTCACTTCACCGTCAGCGATATCTAAATATCCTAGTAATTTACAGCAAGGATCGTACTCAAATACTTTTTTGACTAGTTCCGGATCAGGATCTAATTTGTTTTCAGGATCTTACGATACCACCAAACCAAGTAGTATTGCTTCCTCCGTCACTGAGAAAATCCCTCCTTATGTTGGTGGTTTTGGAGGACCGCCTGGAATTTTGCAACTAAACGATTTCACTCTTCCATCGAAAATTCCTGCATCTGATTATAAACCATCCGTAACGTCGGCCTCGTACACTCCACCCACAGGTTCATTATTGCCTCATAACCAGAATAGCTCACCGACAGGACTTCAACACAAACCCATCTATAAACCGCCAGGTCCCAGTGCACCTCAATACCAACCGTCACCGTCAACTGGATTGTATAAGCCACTCTGCACGTCTGGCAATTGTGGAAGCATGCCCACAACGCCATACCCTATCTACCCTCCTTATGCTCCGACTGGACCGTCAAATGGGGCCTCATATAAACCAACAGGTCCTTCATCTTGTACTTCTGGCAAGTGTGAAGTGCAACAATTACCCAATGAATCCTTATATAAACCTGGATCTAACAGTCCTACACCTTGCGCCACTGGAAATTGTGGGACCCAGCAACCTGGGCATGGTATATCAACTTCGTCAGACTCGTATGTTTCAAGTATATGTACCTCTGAAAATTGTGGCACTAAACCTACTAAGCCACTAAATTACGGCAACATTCCCAGTGGAAGTTTCAAGCCAATTTCGCCAGGAAGCTCATTTCCTTTCACGTGTTCTCATGGAAGCTGTGGGTCTACTCAGCCTGGTCTTTCACCTGGTCCTTATGAACCAGTATTGCCGACAGGATCTTACAAACCACCAACTTGTACTTCTGGAAATTGTGACACTAAACTTAGTCAGCCTCTAAACTACGGCAACATTCCTAGTAGAACATATAAGCCAACTTCGCCGGGAACCACATTTTCCTCTGCATGTTCTTATGGAAACTGTGGACCCATTCAATCTGGCCTTTCACAAGGCAGTTTTTATGAACCAACATCTCCGACAGGATCTTACAAACCATCAATTTGTACTTCTGGAAACTGTGGCAGTCAATCTAGCCAGCCTTCTAATTACGGACAAGCTGGAACATTAACGTCAACTACAGCCGTCAGTAACAACAATCATGGTCAGAATAAACCTACTTATGGATTTAGTGGACCTCCGGGAGTGTTGGAACCCAAAGATTTTAATGCGCCAGCTGTTTCGGTGTCTGTCAACAAACCCACAGTGCCGGGCTCTTATAATCCAACATCCTGCACATCTGGAAATTGTGGAACACAACTCGGACACATCGGTCCTTCAAACAATGGTCAATACAATCCCACAACATCAGGTTCTTATAATCCGTCAACTTGCACTTATGGGAATTGTGGATCACGGTCGGGATTAAGCAATCCTTCAAACAATGGCCAATATAAACCTACAGCAGCAGGATCTTACAACCCAACAGTATGTTCATCTGGAAGTTGCGGTCACTCTCCATCACAGTTTGGTCAAAACAGTGGAACTCATTTATCAAGTAGTGCTGTTGCCAGTGCCAATACTGTCGTTTACACTGGGGGCTTCGGCGGCCCGCCTGGGCTCTTAAAATCGTACGACGATGGTAAACTTGTAGGAAATGGACTTGCATCTTCTGGAAACCCACAACCCGTAGGTTCTCAAGTAGATAATTTTGGAAATCCATCAGCGACTGGTATTAATTCCTCGAACGGAAAATCATTGACCGATGGAAGCGGAGTGACTGCTGGGGTTAGTGCACAAGCTAAAGCATTTCGTGGTGGCAACTATGAAACCCCCGATAATAGAGTAAGTGGCTGTAAAGGTGGATGCGGATCAAACGGTAGCGGCAATTATGGGCTCAGTGGCGCAGCAGCGAAAAGCCAAGCGAGTGCCGGCATTGGAGCGTTCGGTTTCGGAGGAAGCTATGCCAGCAGCTCAGCCTCGGCGCATGCCTCTGCTGGAGCTGTCGCAAAAGTAGGTAAGTACACAAGAAAAAATATCCGTAACACGAAAATTTATTATTGCAAATAACTAGAATCAGTTGGAAAAAAATACTTTTTACATCTCATTTATACATTTCACTATAATTTTAATTCTCTGTAATTTTCTTGTGCAATAGAAACACGTAAATATTACATTACACACTATGCTGAGGTTTAATGACACTTTTATTTGGTCTGTGATCACACTTTTGTTTTGTTTCAGGATACGGTAAACGATAGAACAGTTTCAGGAGAACTGAAAGATCTATTTACCAAATCTTGTGAGTAGAGCCTTAAATATGTTAAAAGTAAAAGACTTGTATAAGAATTGCGTGAGAATGTAGCATATTGCAGCCATAACTTGTTGTTGTAAGTTAAATATTATTGTATTAAGTATTTATAATTTTTAAATGTAATAATACATGCCATGAGAAATTTATACTTGTGCTATTTTATCTTCCTTTATAAAATTTATCTAATAAAATTATCTCATCAGTAAAACAGTATTCGTAATACATTTCTACAAGAATAATACGATACACTAATAAGGTAGCCGTGGATACTATAGGTATTGAGAAACTTTTTGTCGGTAAAACGCTTCTTTACGTCTAAACCGTGAAGGTAAACTGGAACGACTTCAAAACTTGCTTTAAAATCCAATCTACTGAGTATTCGAGGATTACGGAAGTTGATATTTGTATTGTTTATTGCATTGCGTTTTTATGTATTATTTGACATTATAATTATTCCGTTATCCAGTTCGTCACTGCAATTAAAAGTTTACCTTAATAAGTTTTTGTACTTGCCTCTTTTCGCAAATATCGAACTATTCCGAAGCTTGCATGTTAGAATAGTACTTTACAAAGTTTCTTAAGATCTTTATAACTATTATAGTGATTGTAATGATTGCCGTCATTAAGGAGTTCTCGCATAAGGACATAAGCGGGCGATCATCGCCGTCATCGTAAATCACCATGTGTCTCGTATATATAGTGATATAATCATTCTCGCCCATTGTTCACAACTAGGGATGCTAGCAACCATATTAATAATTCATAGATACTTGGTGATTTTTTGTTGGTGTGAACAACGCGAGGAATGATTTCTGAGAATATATTTTTATATAAACTGTACAGTAGGTGGATAACATTGAAAAATATTATTTTGAGATCATGATCATAATAATAACTATTATAACCAGTGGGGAAAACGAGTACTTGTGTGGATACCAGTAATCGTAGTGTAGGATGCCCTCTGGCCAGATGGAGTGACGATTTGCGAAAACGTGCTGGCAACAGTTGGATGCGATGCAACAAGCTGAGGACCGGGCGAAATTGTGCATATTGGGAGAGGCTTATGTGCAACAGTGGACTACGATAGGTTTATGATAATGTATGATAATTGTGCTGTACACTAACTTTAACTCGATAATTTGTCAGGTGTAGGTGTCAAACAACTTCGATATAAAAGTGTTGAGTTTGTGACACATACCTACAAGTAACGAGTATTTATTACGAATTTCAGGTAGGTAAAACCCGTACTCGTTGAAATCACATCCGATCGTCAGTCACATAAAGAATAAAATGTAGCCACCAAGTATTTACTAATCCATAATTCATGTAACTCTTCATTCTTTGTAAAGCTTTTGTCGAGCATGACTAAGAGATGACTGTGAAGTGAATTAGGCAGCATATAGTGCAGCGTACATACCTAGCTTTCAAGGTCTGGTTAAAATACAATGTTTAAATCGAGCTCTTAAAATATATAGAGGCACCAGTCAATCAGGTATCAGTCATGTTGTTCATACACAATAAACTATGCATATTAATTAAAAATAATGAGTCATTGCTTGAATATACGATTTACGTTGTAAATGTTGTTTTGTAAACATCTTTCTTAATGTAAACAACGCTATCGACCCGAACTTTTATTACAAAGATTTTAAATAACCCATTTAAAAGAAGAGAGCTTTTATTTTGTTATGTTAGAAGATGTTGAAATAAATAAATAAATAAATAAATGTTTTGCAGTCCTTAATACGTATTACATTAAATAACAATAGTTATAATCCATTGAAACGTCTCCGGCAAATAAAGTTGCTACGGCTGAAGCACTTTAAAATTGTACCCAGGACCTGCATAAATTAATAATTGTAATTATCACTCGTAGGTAAGTGAAGCTAGAATTTTCTGACAGATGTTACTAGAGTGTAAAATTCCAACTTTTCTATGTTATATTTAATTTCAGGACTTTTGTTCCAGAGAACGTGCCAGTCCTATCATAACGTTTCTGTAATTGTTATACAATCTTTAGATGAGTAAAAGACATTTTTTGTATATATTAAAGGGAAATGAAACTAAGTTTGTTGACGATCAACCGTGACCATGGGACCAATAAAGGACCCGAAACGTCGGTTTGTTTGAAAAAACAAATATACGCGATTTAAATCCGGAAAAATAGTTCATTTCCTATGTGTAACAATCGCGAAAACCTAAGAACTCGATATTAAAGGGAGTTTCAAAATGGCCACTGTAAAGATATAACGATTTCTCGCGAAAAAAAGTCAGAAAATTAAACTATTGCAGTATGTCTATGGCAGTATGGCCAATTAGACGTCTTTGTCTCTCTCGAATGTCGAAAAATTGTACTATTATAGATATTAAAAGTACAAAATCAACGATGATGGTTATTTATCATACAATTTTATTTCATCCACATTTATTCTAATTTATTAATATTTTAGTATTTACAAATGTATTCACTTTTAAATAAAGGCTATGAAACGATTTTTAGAGCTATAAAAAAAAGACATAAAATCTTTACATAATTTTTTTTTTAATTCTAAAGAAACCTCACAGGCACGTGTCTGTAAGTGCTTTAGGTCAAAAAGCACTTACAGAGACGTGCCTAACGTATGTATGGATTAATAACGATAATGAAAAAATCTTTTAGAAATAAATTTGACTTGACAAATTGAGCGAAATTAAAAAATTACATATTCAATTTTAAGAATGTAATAGATATTCGTAGCTACACAGACATACATTATTATTCGTTGAAGTGATGTAAAGCACCGATTATGTAGAAAATTTTATCCCTAGCCTAGTCGTGTGACCTGTCTAGCATGTTAACGATGCTAATACATCGAAATCTGGTAACCGGTTTCAGTTTCATTGACATTTTTTCATCATTAGGTCTGTGTAAGTTAATTACATTATTTATTTACTTTTTCATTTGATCGCTGTCACATAAAAAATTGTATACAATTTTGCAATTGATTCTAATCCTCCCGTGATTTCATTTGTTAGGTCAACGACTCTAAAAGTTTCTGCGACCTGATGAATTTGTATGCCTGTCATTTCCAAGACAACATGCAAGCTTTGTTGTGTGTTTTGCGAGAGTTATTAAAATTTTGGATTATTAATGAATAGTTATTTAAAAAAATGTTTTTTATGTAGGTACGTCAAGGTTTTCTTTTGTTATTTCTTTCATGGTTGTCTTTTCGCTTTTCATCAAGTATCATCATTAATCCATACAAAAATGGAAAAAAAATGTAACGGGCTCACTTATAACTGGGCGAAAATTGTATGTTAAGATTGATCATACCGCATTAATGCCACTTCATTTGAAAAAAGTCACGTTTTTGTACATTCACGCAAACTATTTTATATAAAAACAGGATCGTCGTGTACTACCTTAAGCGTTAACTAGAAGAGCTGAGTAATGTTCGCCTACTCAACGCACACATAGGCTGGTCATGGCCGCAGTTTATCATAAATAATTACTTATCAAACTAAACAATTGCCAGCTTTCAATGAAATTATGGGACCAACACATTGTATGAAGTTAATTATTTTTTAAATTAACCCGTTCATGGACAGTAACGTTTACCGTAAAATTAAATACCCTGGTACATATTAGGT
The DNA here is from genome assembly GCF_003589595.1 of Hyposmocoma kahamanoa. NCBI lineage: Eukaryota > Metazoa > Arthropoda > Insecta > Lepidoptera > Cosmopterigidae > Hyposmocoma > Hyposmocoma kahamanoa. The sequence continues at coordinate 8,123,958 of NW_020653851.1, forward strand.
ACCTCGTTTCAGTATATAGAAAAAAACAACAACGTGCTTCACAATGCGATTTTCAAGTGCTTTCTTTGTGATTGCTAATTGCCGCCTACTGCTTCTCCATAGAGAAGTCTCAACAATATACCTAATGACAAAATTCATTAATTTATATTGAACATTTTATTTTAAATCAAACTACGGCACAAACAAAAGTAGTGACTTTTTTGTGTGCCGTACCATTTAAATACCTACTGTCCATGTACGGGTTAACAAAAAGTACTTATCACTTGTTCTGCTGTTTATAATTTTTATATTATATATATATTATATATTTTATATATTTTATATTGTAGGGTATAAATGCGCAGTGTCTTTAATGTTATTGATAATGTTATATTTAAAAAGGGCATGCAATCCATTTATTTAGAAAAATCGGTGCCCAATAGTAATTGTTTGATGTTCTTATTTTAAAGTTGAGAGCTTAGAATAATAACGCATAGAATGATAGTTTCATATCAAACGAACTGTCACAAGTGAGGCAAAAACCAAATTCATGTAGGCGTAAGCAACTTGTAACTACGCTCGTCGGCACGCACACAAATATACAAATAATGATGCCATGGAATAACATTTCCCTCAAAAATGGGGAAATTGTATCTTGCTTAACTCATCATTAAGTTAAAGGTGCCTACAGATTTGCCCGACATTGTCGATCAGGTGCCTACAGATGTGCTCGGTTTTGTCGATGAAAAACGAATATAGCACTTATTTGTAAATCCAAGATGGCGGACACGATTTTTCAAAATATGCTATATGGGTATCCTTTTCGAGGTATTTGGGGATGCTCATTACGAATATGGCACTCATTTCTAAATCCAAGATGGCGGACACGAGTTTTGAAATAAATGCAATATGGGTATCATTTTCGAGGTACTTGGGGATGCTCATGACGAATATGGCACTCATTTCTACATCCAAGATGGCGGGCACGATTTTTCAAAAAAATGCAATATGGGTATCATTTTCGAGGTACTTGGGGGTGCTCATTACGAATATGGCACTCATTTCTAAATCCAAGATGGCGGGCACGATTTTTTCAAAAAAATGCAATATGGGTATCATTTTCGAGGTATTTGGGGATGCTCATTACGAATATGGCACTCATTTCTAAATCCAAGATGGCGGACACGAGTTTTCAAATAAATGCAATATGGGTATCATTTTCGAGGTACTTGGGGGTGCTCATTACGAATGTGGCACTCATTTCTAAATCCAAGATGGCGGACACGAGTTTTCAAATAAATGCAATATGAGTATCATTTTCGAGGTACTTGGGTGCTCATTACGAATATGGCACTCATTTCTAAATCTAAGATGGCGGGCACGATTTTTCAAAAAAATGCTATATGGGTATCCTTTTCGAGATATTTGGGGATGCTCATTACGAATATGGCACTCATTTCTAAATCCAAGATGGCGGACACGAGTTTTCAAATAAATACAATATGGGTATCATTTTCGAGGTACTTGGGGGTGCTCATTACGAATATGGCACTCATTTCTAAATCCAAGATGGCGGGCACGATTTTTTCAAAAAAATGCTATGTGGGTATCACTTTCGAGGTATTTGGGGATGCTCAGTGTAAATATGGCACTATTTGTAAATCCAAGATGGCGGGCACGATTTTTCAAATAATGGCAAGTTGGGTATCGTTTTCGAGGTATTTGGGGGTGCTCATTACGAATATTGCTTTTGTTTGAACTGTCCTGTTTGCCATCTTGGATTTAGAAATGAGTCACATATTTGTATTGAACATTCCCAAACATCTCGAAAACGATACCCAACTTGCCATTATTCGAAAAATCGCGCCCGCCATCTTGGATTTAGAAATAAGTGCCATATTCGAAACCTAAAACCGAAAATGCCATAAGCAAACATTAAAGAAAATAACTGTTAAAATAGATTAAAAAATCGCTTAAGAATGCTCCCCTTTTAAGAAAATAAAATATTTTAATAAAAAATATTTCGCTTGAGTTACGAAAAGAAAGACATATAATAAGCTATCAAAGTTGTACTGGTGGTGCCAACACTATAGTAGAAACAAATATATAAGTACTGTAAATTTGTTGCAATATGTGCTCCAATTCAAATAAAATTAAAATAAATAATTATTCAATAAAGCATGAACGCAGAGCCGTTAAAAGTATTATAAAATAATTAAGTGTCCCAATCACTTACAGGAGTTAACGAAAACATTTAATGTTTATTCGAGTAAATATTAGTTCAAAATGCGCAAATAAATCGAAATTACAGGCACCACTAAAATTTACGTAATATAATTATTTTGATACAGAATAGCAAAATGGGGAGAAAAAAAATTCGTTACTTTGCAACACTTTCGTATCTTGTTGCCGCGAAATTATTTTTCTGTTTTAGTGAATATTTACATAAAAATATGAGTTGAAACGCATTACTTACTTGTGGAATGCGATGTTAGTGTCTATTTTGTTTGTCTGTTGTATTTTTACACCCATTTACCGCACATTTCGTCATTTTTAGCAAAAAATTTTGGAGCTGTTCGCGGTGCAATATGACCTTGAGCACTAACAGCCCGCGCGCTCCTGGGACGCGTTTGGAACCCTCTAACTTGCCTCACTTAGCGTGTGCGGGCTAGGCTTCTATGCGTTATTATTCTAAGGTTGAGAGTTTAAAAAAAATTTAAAATAAGTATGAAAAAATAAAATAAAAATATGGTTTTGTATACCTACCTATCTTGGAATTAATAACGAGTTGACGACTAATGATTGAAAGAAGATGGTGAAACATGTTATTTAATACAGCCACGATAAAATGGTTCTTATAAAGTGCCCATAACACATATTTCCTAACTATGTGTTACCCATACCATACATACATGAATTCAACAATCGTCTGTTTTTTTGCGACTTGGCGGGTTTTTTCGTTTTAGGTAATTTAAGTTTGCGTCGTTAACTAAATTGGAAGTTTAAGCAATCACGATTTTGGTATCGGATGTGACAATTATAGTGTATTACGTACATAATTATGACTTTTATTAAATAGTAGGTATTTAGTGCTTTATGTGGACAAATTGGAACTCTGCTCAATAAAAAATAAAACAACAGCAATAGATGAAAGAAAATTTCATGCAATGAGATAACAGCATAACGCTCATTTGGTGCTACATTGCCATTTTACTTGTAATGTTACAGAAATGGATTTGAATAATTTTTTTAATTTTATTTTAAATAGATGACGTGTCAAGAAATCTTTGTATATTTTTTCATAATATATATAAATTCAAAAGTACTGATTTTTCTATAACATAAACACTTATTATGTTACAGATGTGTAAGAACATACTTAATTCAATTTTGCCACAATTACAATTAAAAACAAAATAATGAAAAAAGTCAAATACCAAATGAGTGATAAATATCTGCTAGCAAACGTTTTGAAAATACTTTTGATTGCCATTAAAAAACCTGTAATAGCCATACAAAAAATATAATGGTCATCTTTATACAGATATAGTATTTATCCTTTTTATCCAACAGTCTGTTTATTAACAAGTTTTTACTCACACTTACATATCACATGCAAATATGTATATGTATTTATATATTTTCTTAGAAATATATGCAGAGATTGATTAAATCCAATGTCCAGTATAATATTTAAGACCGGAGGCGTAAAGATACCATAATAAATATTATTTTAAACTGATTACAATAAATAACAGGATTTATGGTTGTCATCTTTACCTTAGGGCCGATGGAAATCTGACGAAGCGCAGCGCAGCGTGATTAGTACTGCTAAAAGAATATAAATCTTGCGCCCGAAGTAATAATGTATAAAATAAATAAACACACATAAAGTTCTTACTGTAATAAGATTCACCTTTCAACAGATTCTGTTATTGTGCGCTTAATTTAGAATCCTTTGTGAGTATGCACCGCGTTGCGCGTCGTCAGATTTGGGAAGACCCTTAAATCGTGCATCGCATTCTGACCTTCAATGCTTAGTATGATGGATCGTATAATACATATGATTTATTGTATTGTAGTCGTGTCAAACTGTAATAGCACCTACGCTATTGGACATTCCACGTATAGGAAAATGGGTACATATTATTCATCCCACTGCTGGGTAAGGGTTCCATCTAAGAAGGGCTAATGCGAGTTGGGGATGTTATAAACAATAATATCAACTGTTAAAACTCATTGCCTGTAATTGTCATTGGAAAACATAATGTATGTTTTGTAAATACGACAATTTATTTAAATAGCGTGTTACCGTAAAAACAATTGTTTTCGCATCCATGAATCGTTACAAAAAATTGCTAGCTTACTGAAACTAGAACATAGCTAGATTTCACACCCGAGCGATTTGTTTGTAGACATTTGTCATAATGTAGAACATATTCTATCTAGGTCAATCAACTTAATCGACGTTGTTGTGAAGATATAAAAACAAAATTTAAAAGTGTTTCATAACCCTAATCTGAATTGATATTACGATAGTCATCAGATCCTAGTTTTATTTCTCAAAATATTTTACGACTTTTATGAACTATTATTAATACAAAAATCGAGCAAACACAAAGAAAAATTCCTTCGATCAGTCTAGATACGAACCAGCACCAGTTTGCCAGATCGGGGCAAACATCCAGCTGGATTTTCTTTGTGTTTGTTCAATCTTTTTATTTATTTATTTTTATTTATTTAAACTTAATTGCACACTAAACAGTACAAATGGCGGACTTAATGCCATTAGGCATTCTCTACCAGTCAACCGGAGAGCTGGGTTCAAAATAATTAACAGGGATGAATAACATGATAATTAAAACAGATTTATCAATAATAACCCTACACTAGTGGAGTATTTCACAAAGAAATATGAATATCATGGTAATAAAATATAATATTCAATAAAATAATTATTGTTATTAATGATTGTTCATGAAAAAATGTAATTTTTCCGTTCGTATGTCCACTGCGTCATCAGAACTCTTTATGACTAGGTATCGTAACAGGTAGGTTAAAATAGCACGTGTGCGATAAAAATATTCATTTAGTTTCACCCTGATCAGGTTACTTTGGTTGATTTTATCACAAATTTCAAAGACGAACAAATCGATGAAGTACTATATATAGGTAGGTATTATTCACTCCTAAACATAAGAATAGATTATGAATGGATCTTATCGGACCCAATTCAGGTCTGACCAGGCCTGGCCGAGCATTACTGAATTGAGTCGAGCCCGGCTATGAATTACCGACTTCATCCCCTCCTATGTCAGCTCATCTTCCAGTATATAAAAAAATACATGTCTTCATTGCCCTTACGTAGTTAGACCATTGAGGTTACGAAGCTATGACAGATTTTCATCACATTATTTTTGATGAATGTGAAATGTAAGCGATATTCATACTTTAATATTGAGTGCACTATATGACCGTTATTTTTTTTAATGTAACATTTTAATTATTAGACAAACAACAGTATGTGCAGTAAATCGTTTGGTAATTTTTTTATAATAACAAGTGACAGGAGGAATAAATCGTGCGCCTGGCAGTAAGCGACACGCCTGTCCATAACAGCTGCAGTGCTTTAGAGCTTTAAATCGCAACGATCTGCGGGGCACTTACACTGCGCTCGTCACCCTAAGACATTTGACAAGTCCCGTGTGCCTGTAATTTCACCAGCACCTAACCCTTCAAAACCGGAATTCAGTAATGCTTACTTTAGTGCCTGGCGACAGAAATATGTAAGGTGGCAGTACTTCCCTGGAAAACTCTTTCACAAGCTTCTTTCACTGTTACTAATATATATTATGTACACATCATTATAAAAAAAACTTAGTTCTTAAGTTTTCGCAATTGTTACACATAGGAAATGAAACTATTTTTCCGGATTTAAATCGCGTATATGTGTTTTTTCAAACAAACCGACGTTTCGGGCCCTTTACAGGTCCCATGGTCACGGTTGACTGAGGTGGTACAGTCTTCAACCAGTTATGTGTAATATTAATGCACACCACCCTATTTTCTCACTATACTTACAATATAGTTATTAATTAAATACTTTATTTTTAATTTTACAAAGAAAACATTCCAATTTACGCTACATTAAGTTTTACAAATTATTTTATTGAATGATTTTTTATTAAGTTCAATTTATTATTAATTAATAATAGAAATTAGAATATCTAAAACATATTAATTAGTACTGCAGTCTTATGTCTGTTTGGGATTTTTCATCAGAGGAAATACTGGATCCCAAACTTGTACGGAGAAACCATCTTCCCTGTTGAAATTAGGATGTCTTTTAACGTCAATGGCCTCTCACAGCATCCTGGGTAGATAACGGACTTCTTTTGCAAGGACCTTTTGACCAAGGGTTTGTGAAAAGAGTTTTAAATCTTGTGAGTTTGCGGCGAATTTTGAATATCTACCGAAAACTTATATAGAAGAGTATACATAGTCCCTTAAATAAATTTGTTAAGACGACTGTCAATAACAGTCAGTTATTATTTTTGTTCCTCGTATTAGACATTAGGTTTCTCACTATTTTTTGTAAAAAAATTACTATTCTTCGAAACTAATTACATTTTCGTAAATGTAAACCTTCGAAACCGGAACGGAGTAATGCTCACTTTAATGCTTGGCGGCAGAAATAGGTGAGGTGGCAGTACTTCCTGCTCTACTAAAAAGTTATAGATTCTTTATGTAACATATAGTAAGAACGTGCCATTTGTTTTCTGAACTACGTTTGACATATTACCGTGTATCCAACGGAAGAAATTTATGTGGTCTGTGTTTGTCTGTGGTGTCCAAACGCCTCTGTGACTTAGACTATGGAATTACATCCTCTAAGCTCTGTGATAACGATTTCTTAATACGGTTTAAATAAATATCATTTTAACTACCTAATATATTTTTAAGTCCCAGCTTGACTTTCTCGTCAAAAAGATGTTCTTATCTGAAACCATTATTTCCAATAAAGATTACTTAAAACCACCTATTGTATTCTTACGCCATCTTAAGCTGTACTAAAATTACTATAACGCTATTAGTATAGTACTGTTTTCATTTCACCAAGTCTCTAAAGCAACATACGAATAGTGTGAACAATTGGAGACTTTAAGGAATAAATAAAACTTAATCCGATGGTTGCGTGGTTGCGATTGACCTATCGCCTTATTTGATTGTAGTCATTCATCAAATTCAAAAAAATTAGTAAAATTTAAATAATACAAATTTATGTTCTTTGGCCTTAACTACATTAATATTCTCCTATATTATAATTTTTTTATAAATCATTCTTTTACTATTGACTTATTTGTTACTGCTTGACACCGCGCCACATAACAACAATTTTAGCAGAAAACTTTGCATTTATGAAAATATTTGTATCCAATCAAACTCAACTTTAAGCAGCTAATAATGTATTTAAAATAAATATGTTGAAGGCTTAAGGTTAATATTTTGATGTGAAATGTAAACTACCGATTAGTCCTAGTTCTTAATCGTCATATGTTACATGTTTTATTACTCTTCTTAAAATCTGTGGTTGGGTCAGCTAAAAAGTACCACTTTCGTCCGTTTCCTCATGCTCCTACTGGGTGCTCCCACTGGTAGAAGCACGAGGGCTAATATGTCATTATGCTTTACTGGTAGGACCAAAAGGATAAATATGTCCTCGTGCTCCTTCTAATGTACGTACTATCACCCATATTTATATGTAATTGATATTATAGTATGAATAGTAATAGTCTCTTTATGAAAAATCGTGACACACGTACCTACTAATAACATTAATAAGTGTAATAAAAATAAATTAGTTGTTCTTGATATATCCGTTTTCACAATGTCACAAGTTCGTTTAATACATACAAAAATGGTTCTTTTTACTATAAATACAACACAGTACGTTCCCTCGAAGAATTAATGATTTTTTTAAAAGCAGCTTATCTCAAAACGTCGAATGCATTTTAGTGACAAATAAATTATTGCAAATTATTTGCACGGTTCTGCATATTTACGATCATGTCAATGTTAGCATAGCCTTTAAAATGATGATCAACCCAAGGCAGTCTGTAGTGTTAATGCATTAACAGCTGCATTTTCGTTAGGTGTTGCATTTATTTATTTTTGAGTTTCGTCATTTTTAGTGAGTTCGAGATTAAAATACTTTGCTTTAAAAGTTTTGCTCTTTTGAGTGCTGGTTCTTGAGTTTCATCTTGTGCCTTAGCTGATTTATTTCCACAAACACTTACGCACTGAATATTTAAGATATAACAGCATTTTTTAGGAGTGTTTAAGTTTTCGCGAATGTTACACATAGGAAATGAAATTATTTTTTCGGATCTAAATTACGTATATTTGTTTTTTTTTTGTTTATATCCATGGTCACGGATGAGTCAGCCGTCAGTAGTTTAATTTACTAAGCATTTTTTTTTGTAAATCTCTCTCTCTCTCTGTTATAATAGGCAAGTATCTAAAGATTTGTACCACTTGTACGTATTTAAGTATTCTATAGGTTTTGTATTGAAGGTAGAAAGGAAAAAATAATATTAAAGATCACATAATTCTTGTATGTCTAGAGTGTTACTATTAGAAACTTGCAAATATTTCACACGTAATGCGCTACCTTTTCTTTTCTACAATGCAACGGTATGTAAAATAAAAATCATGCGATAACAAACTAAATACGTTACACGTAGTTGGGAATAGAATGAGGCTCAACTCACATTGGCGCAGAGTCGAAGCGTCGCGTTTTCGCCTATAGCATATTCATCTATATTTTCCAATTATTAAGGTACAAATTTGTGTTATGCAAATATGGAATCCTTTATATTATATTATTATGGACCCTTGGTAGCCTTCGAGCGGCTTCGCGCGTCACTTGGGCGCCGTGAGGCGTCAGACGCTGACCAAACTGTTATCCCGGCGCACTAATGCGAGCGTCATGTATCCGCAGCGTCCATGTTGCCGACGCCACTTTTCGTAGTGAGCGGACGAGTGTAACTTGTGTGTGCGAGACAATGGATTTGGAAAGTGATGAAGAACAATTTGTCGTGGTGGCTTATATGTTGGCAGAAGAAAAAAAGGAAACAATATCTGGATACATGATATATTTAAGAAGAGATCGCAACGTGGAGAATATCATACGCTATTTCCTGATTTTCCTATGTCTCATGCTAAATATGCTACTCTTCTTAACAAATAGCAAATGACGGCTGGCGCGGTGCAGCGGCGCGCACGCTGGGTGCGTCCACTGATACGCAATCCGTATGACGTCGTCGGCACGCATCGGAAAAGTTGCCCCTCCGAGCAATTGCGTCGGCATTACCGACAGGCCGGTGCGTGCGGTCCATACAATGCGGATTAGTGGACGCAGTTGTATAAACTTCTATACAAAAGAATACTAAAATCCGTATAATGTGATCCGTCCGATGCGTGCGCTGCGGATCTGTTGACGCCTACCTTTAAACTTCCTCTGTGGCCGAACGGTTACCATGCTGGACTGCCACGCAGAGGTCCCAGGTTCATTTCCCGGGCCAGGAGAAATATTTGTATGGCCTACATTTGTTTCTCTCGTGAATTTGAGTGTAATTTGTGGTTGTCTATGTGTATCCATAGCACCCGCGACACAAAGTTTCCCTAGTGCGGGACTTTGTTGAGTGTGCGTTATTATTATTATGTTATATTTAAGGTGGCGGTAAAAGTGTTTATTTTATAGGTAAGTAAATTACACTTGAGATCGTCATATTGATTAAACTCTACTGGTCATTCGCAAGGCAGATGAATGAGAAGAATGAGCAAGAAACTCTAGGGGTTGCTCGTTGTAAATAAACATTTTAACCTACACATTTATCATTTACAATATTTATTTCATACATCGAAACGACTTGCAAGAGCTAAATGGGTCACTAACATAGATTTTCGTTATCCAAGTACGCAGAAGCTATATAATAAATCTTTAGAAGTTTTTGTTTCACTATTAGTACAGTTATGATAAAGTTTGAAAATCAACCGTATACATTGCCCCTTAAATGAATTTGTGACTTTGTGAAGACGACTGTCAAGAACAGCAAGTTTATAATTAACCGACTAAAAAAAGGAGGAAATTCTAAATCGGGTATTTTTTTGTGTGTCTATATTATGCGATTACTCCGACATTTGTAAATATATGTCGATGATTCTTTTTTTTTGGAAATGGAGTACCACTGGTCCTATTCAAATTTGAAGAAAATATTCCAAATGTAATACACCAGGTTCCTTTAGGGGTGGCAAAGGAAAACCCAAAAAAAAATCCGGTTTATTACATTTCACAAACTTTTGAGGTCTCTTTTTTATATAAAAGTTATATTTATTATTTCTTATATTAATGTTATGTCATTTTCCATAAGGTAACGTACGCACGTACGTAAACGTAGTTTGAGTACCATAAAAAATATACCAGTGTACAGAGAGGAACATCTATAATGATGTAATTTGTCATGATAGTAATCACAAGTTCTATGTGATACACAGTTTCGACAACTATAATGTTTTATTGAAATCCTTGAGTTATTTCCAAAACAGTATAATATGCAATCATTCAATAGATTGAAAACACGCTCGTACATATTTTCCATAGCTAAGTCGAAAAGGTTTTAAACTCAACACTTGAACGGTATGATTACATTCGGTGCTTACATTATTGTCTACATAAGAATTGTGCAAATATTTCTCAAAGTATGTGAATCTTTATGTAGGACGTTGAAACTTTATTTTAAATTTATCAGACGCTGAATAATATGATATTTCAATTGTTAAACTCTACATTTGTTTTATTTATTGAACATACCGTTCGTTACTGCTGGCTGGTCGAGCTCCTGGTATGGTGCGTTCCGCAGCATAAGCACACCCTGTTATCTAAACCAGACCGAGGCCCACCCCACTCGTATTTTATGAATATGTGAACTATTTTTTTTTATAATATCAAGTGACGGAACGAACGAGTCGTGCGCCTGATGATAAGCTACACGCCTGTCCATAACAGTTGCAGTGCCGCTCAGAGCTTTAAATCGCAACGATCTGAGGGGCACTGCCTCTTCGCCTGTCACCCTGAGATATAAGTTGACAAGTTCCATGTGCCTGTAATTGTATCAGCACTCTTACCCTTCAAAACCGGAACGCAGTAATACTAACATTACTGCTTGGCGGCAGAAATAGGTAAGGTGGCGATACTTCCCTGGACGCACTCTTTCAGAACGAGCTCTACTGCTGCTAAACAGTTTTAAATGACGCAGTGTAAATTAGTACTAAATATTTAATTACCTGCCCTTATCATCACATCTGTTCCACCCTAACGTCCGTGAGAACTGCCACGAACTTTAACACGTCTTACTTGAACCCCCTAAATATTAAGTTTAATCATCACACATACTAACAATTTTTTTACTTTATTAATAAACAAACATACTTTTCCTTCTGAACTCTAAATTACGTAACAAAGCAAATAAAAAGTAACACGGGGAAAATCATGACTATGAGGCATTAAATCTCTGTCAATATGGACGCCACGCGCAGTGGTAACACAAGTTGACGCTTGACCCATTGCGCCCGCGCCTGTTTTCATATTACTAATCAATTAAACGCTTAGCTGGTCAGATTTAGAGATAAGAACTTATGCCGTATAGAGAAACGAATAGACCTGACTTTAGGATTAATTCGTGCTATATTGTTTTCATGATTGTAATCATGATTGTATAACAGTTGTTAGGTAGGTACTAAGGTATTTCATAAAAAACAGAAAACGGTCAGGCGTCCATGTGTTTTCGCGTTCACTTAAGTTTATGAAATCCATACATTATCAGACCATTTTCCGGACATATATCGACAAAAACCAGAACGCCTGATCTCCTTCCGTCTATTGACTTTGCGACAGTACCAATTAGTACCAATTTTGGTACTGTAACCTCCTAGAACCACACGATGTCTCTCTAACGCGCAGCTGCCGTGCATATGCCGCATTAAGGGGCATTCACTCCTAGCCGCGATAGTCTTCAGGGGGCCGTTGCTGCTGCCATATAATCTATTCAATAAAGACTTATAAAAATTTACGAATATCGTTAGGGACACCGAGTGTCTCTAGGATGCATGATGGGTTAATAAAATACCTACAGTAATTCCTAGCTCAATGTATCTGGGATAAACTCTTTTTAGACCTCTTAAGTAAACACATAGTTACAGAGGTTTAAAATTTTAATATAATGTATTGCACATGAAACCATAAAGAGTCGTAACTCAAAAATGATGAGATTGAGAAAAAAAAACGACGACGAACGAATTTGAAAATAAAAGAAAAACTAAATGAATGTTATTGCGAATAATGCGAGTATTTTTATTTATAGATATTAATTAGTTGCACACGTAAAAACGAGAATATTTTATTGCTTTCATTCAGTAATTTTTCTTTCAAATTATGTTCTCAATTCCATAATTTTTTATTTACTTCAGTATTTGGTTTCACGTGTGATGTATAGGTACTTAGTGTTTCAAAATAAACACTTGTTCATAAGACAGGAGCAATGTTGTACTTTATATAACAACAAACATAGTTGAAAATTTAAATTGCGTTGCCTTACCAATTGGTTAAACATTTTGTGTAATTACTGCTCTACAAAACTGTCAGCGCTAGATTATGTTAACAACTAGACTGTTCTAGATTTCCGTACAAAATGACTAATTATCGTAGAGGAAAACTCTATACTAGAGTCCTTGTCCCCGTAAATGTAATCAGAAAAGTGTACGATTTGAAATAATCTTATCTATGGAATACGAGGTCTTCATTTGGGCATCGTGTGAAGCTTTGTTGAGTAACGTTTCGCAAAACGCTTCTGCGACAATACCGTGACAACTGGTGAAGACAAATACACGTTATCGTATGAATAATGCCGATTATGTTGGGTAAACACACACGCACGCGTTTGAGTGCATTTTTCACAAAACCTTATCGATTATACAGGATGTATTTATTTTTCATGCTTTTGGGTATCCATAAAAGTCTGCTACGTGATATGAATAAGCATTTAAAGCAAAAAATTATACTAAAATCTTAATTAATAATCAACAAGAGTTGAAAGAACCATAAGGATAAATTCCAAGCTGTATTTCCCGATTTCACAAAAAAATATACAATGGAGCAATATACAGCTTTTAATTTATTACTTTATTAATTTGCTCTCGCGTGTAACCGCGGAATAATTTGTACAGAAATACGAGGCTTAAGTTGCGACATCATTTTTTTAGGGATGCATCGAAACCCTTAAAAGGTTAACAACATTTCAACAACTCGAAATAATTTTCTGTTTTTGTATTTGCCTTACGCAATGACTCTTTCATGTCCGATATGGTGTGTCGCTTTTCAAAGAGCTTCTAAAAACAACGCATGTTTTGACAGCCATTCAAAAACTTGATAAATTAGGTATTCTACTTTAGAAAAATATTTTTAGTGTATTTTTAAAACAACATCCCAATCGCGACGATTTCACTTGTTATAGCTACTAACTAATTCATATTGTGCGTTGTAAATCTGAATAACACGGTTTGAGTGACACGTGACAAATTGGACATGTGATTTCGGCACGTCCTGTGGTTTGGGGGCGGTGGCGGCGGGCGGCGCACGAGTCACCTAGATGTCGCACCTATTGTCCACACTGCCGCTGGGTGAGCCACCACCATTACCTCACACTTTCAATATTGGGTTACGAGAATTTTACTTCAAGGTCCTCTTTAGGAGCAAATAGTGGAGGTATAAATGGAAAGACGGGCAGTTTCGTCAATCAGTCGGAGTCGAGCTCTTCCCAAAATGAATGCGTGCGCTGTTCTTCTGGTGTGCGGTGTCGTGGGTACGTGCGGTGGATTGTGTGGTCGATATTGTGCAACGCTATGACACATTGGACTTATTGATTTATATAACAGTGCATCTACAAGTCAATGAACGCTCGCGTTTATAAATAAGATATTCGCAATTTTCTGCGTTATTGGACGTTGTTTTTAACTAGCAGTAATTAAATAAAGTGTGATTAATGGGCTATTTCTTCTTCTTCAGGTAGCGCAGTGGCCTACTACCCTGAAAGGCAGGCGCCCTATAACATTGGGCCCAATGATCCTTACTCTGTCGTAGTAGGTTCTAATTTTATCCCCGAGCCCTCTCAACGTCTCTTCTGGGGTAACGGAGGGTCTAACCAGGTCGGTGGTACAGGATTATGGGCGACGCTGACCAACAAGTTTCCTTTCCTAGGGCAGATGTTTGGTAGATTAGAACAACTGCCAGCTGAATACGGTGCTCCACAAGTGTCAACTCAATACGGAGTACCAACAAGATTCCAGCCTCAATATTACCCACAAACTTATCAAGCCCAACAATATCAGCAGCAGCCGCAAGTTTACCGCCAACAGCAAGTGTACCAACCACCCCAAGTGTACCAGCAGTCAATTTCTCAATTCCGACAGTCCTTCCCTGGTCGCGACGTAGGGTTCACCGACGACGCGATTATAGTGACTCCTCCTCAAGTGCCAATTATCCCGCCGCAACCTGCACCAATACCTCAACCCGCACCAGTGCCGCAGCCCGTACCATCTCCGTCTCCCGGCGGCGGCGGTTATACCTACAACAAGCCTCAGTACAGACTAGAGCTTCCTCATAAGTAAGGAGGTAGTCAAAGTTAATTGCCATTTGCCAGTCAATACCTATGATAAGTTAGAAAATAAGAATTTTTCTGGACTTGCTTTGTACTTTCCAACCGTCGTATCTCATATTGGTAGCTACGAAGTTGATTAATTCGTTTTTGTAGGCATTTAATAATTTCGAAAAAATGTAATGATTAGTTCAGTTGATAAATTTCCTCAATTAAATACTGTCAACTAAATTCATTTGTTATTAAAAAATATTTTGCAAGTCAATTATTATTTTTTAATTCGGTTGTACGGGTTACTAACATATTTAGTTTAAAGACAACTAAACTAAGGTTTACTTCTAGAAGTCTTTCTTACCAGTTTTTTTTTGTAACATCGCTTAATAGAGTTGTAATCAAATGACTGTGAAAAACCAAAACCTTTATTAATAAACTGAATTTGCTTTCGCGTACTGTTTTCTTATTTTTAAATCTCGTGAAACTAATGGAAAATACACAAATTAATCTAAAGATATGACACACACCGCATTTTGAATAATATAAGAGAAACATTGCTATCAAACCTGAAAGACACAAAACCTTCTTGTAGTTCACGGAACCTTCTTAGAATTAAGTACTGAATACTTTTATTATATATATACCTTTATATAATAATATCCGCGGTTAACAGTGAAAAAGTAAGTTGATAGTCGAAAATATTTGTACATTTCAAAACTTCGTTTCCCACAATGTACTAATTAATAATAATAAATAATAAATCATTTATATCGACCAACATGGATCAAACATAAAAAAATTTAATACAATTAAATTCAAAAACAAAATAAATTTTTTTTTTGGTTCCGCCTGACCTCAATTCCGTTGACTTTGAGTACCAGAGCAACGGAATCGGAGCACTACAGAAAACACCCAGACAAGAACCAATTTAGAAAAATTGGTTTCCCAAATTGGTCCTACTGTGAATCGAACCCAAGACTTTCTCACAATGCAAACCGGTTGGTTACCGAAGTCGTCATATAGTCAATAATTTAGGTTAAACAATTTTGTAATGATAATTTTTAAATTATATGTGTAGAAAGTTATTCAAAGTAGCAAAAATGCCAATTCAATTTTGTCGATTGTGTATTCTTGGCACTTATCTCAAGATAAACTAGTGTGCATAATTATAGTTGTTATTTTTTATGATGTACGTCTAATGTCCCGCTGAAGCGTAAGTATCGTAGTATCCTTGTCCCGAAGGGTCGAGACGCACTGAAGATCCAGCCGAAATAGATCTTGCATCGAGGACGGGCCCACTCATGCTACGTGTTATCCCAGGGCTGAAAAATTGCAAAACATTGATTTTGATATCAATTTTTTATTTATTCGAATTTTAATCGATAAGCACAGAACATTTAAAAATAACAAGCATGAAATATTTCTTTTTTTTTTCATTATGCATTCATGTTTTAGTCTGCTATGCAAAGGTCCCGAGTTCGAATCCCGAGTCGAGAGGAATATTTATATGGCCTACATTTATTTCTGTCGTGAGTTTGGGTGTCATTTGTGGTTGTCTATGTGTGTGTCCATGACACCTGTGACGCTGTGTCTAGTGTTCATGAAAAGAATGACGACCTCCGTGGTTGAGTAGCTTGCACACCGGTTTTCATGATGTCGCTATCTCTGAGGTCCCAGGTTCGATCCCTGGCTGGGCCAATGTAGAAAAACGAACTTTTCCATATCTTCGGTGTATTGTAGAAAGGGCGAAAGCGTCATTTCGGAAAATTTTTGAGGAGATCATGTTTCAGTTTTTCACAACTGTTTTAAAGCATTTACGTCCTGTTTTAATTCAATTCTAAAATTTGAACTTAAATAAAACCAAAATTGTTTTTTAAAACAGGATGTAAATCAGTGCCTCCACTGAAAATCAGCATAAGACGTTAAGAAGAGTAATGCGCTTTTGTTTTTATGGCACCATTGGCTTTAGCGTGTCCGATTACATTACATATTAAAAGGACATATCTCTGGCAGTCTCCTCCTG
>NW_020653851.1:8140674-8176836 GCF_003589595.1 Hyposmocoma kahamanoa
GCATCGTTCAAAAGAGCATGTCAATACACAGTGAATTCAAAATTACTTCGCTAAATATCATTCATTCATTCATTTATAATATTGCAATTCACATGTACGTGTCCTTAATAATTCAATGTATATCAAACATATGAAAACAGAAGGAAGTAGCAATGTCTGGTGACAGACAGATCGAAGTTTTTATTCATTCAATCTAATTATTAATCCATTAATTTTATTAAATACAATAATATCTAATCCTAAAAATATTCTTCCAAGGTGTAAATACATTACAAGAGTAATTTCACAAAAAATAATTGAATATCAATTCAATAAAAATTTAATTATTGTAAATACATTTGTTTAGCAGAATTTGCTTTAAAACTTTATAAAAAATATATCACGTTGTTCATTTTTTAGTTGATCATTTATTGAAAATATAAATGTTATTGTTAAGATCCCAAGTTTTTTATAATGCGGTTGGCAACTTTCTGGACTTTTGATATTAGCCAGTATTCGTACACACTTTTTTTGTAGGATAATTATGTCATTTAGTCAGTACTGTATCCATAATTAATAAAGCACAATTAATACACATAATACTTCACTACTTGAAAACAATGCATATCAGCTATCTTATAAACGCAACGTAAGGTGAAATACAACAGTCGGTTAAATAATATACCTATCTCATTGACCTACCAATAAATGAACGTCGGGTTCGCGTTAAAAAGTGTCCGCACCTGTAGGGCGTTAAAATCGCATACAGAGCATCAGAGCAACAGAGTGTTGATTTTAATCTTATTTTTTAAATGACTTTTTATTAAACGTTAGCAATAACTAACAAAACATTGTTGTACTCGTTTTACGGCTAGGGATTACCTATCAGAAGTCAGAAAATACATTTGCCCGAAATAACGTTAGCTCGAATTTTCATAATGTCAAATGTATTTTTTTAGGAATATTACAAAACAAAACCTAATTTTGGCTTTGTGAGAAGCATCAAAATTACTTGAAAGCTTAATGGTTTTATTATAAATCGGTTTTCGGAATTACGGATATTTGAGTTTACGTTTATTTGAAATATCGGTACATTTCTTATAGTACACGCTTATTTTCACATTTGTAGAGTAATATATGTATGTATGTATCTGCCCAACTGTTTGTTATATCTTTAAGTGAATTTGTACAAAATTCGACATAATGACAATAATAATATATATATATAAAAATTAATTAATATTTAGGAGAAAGGCTACTCCATTACTCTTGTGTTCAAGTAATTTTCAGTCGAAGCTAAATATGGTGCATTTTGTTAAGTTTCCAGTGGAAGCTGAATATGGTGTTTTTTTGTTTGATTGTTGAAAGCAAAATTAGGCAGTACTGCAATGATACAATTGAATTGAAATGAAATAAGATTGAAAAGTTAAGTAGTTTTTTATATTTCGTTACATTTCGTTTTTTTCGTGGTTTTTGTATTAGACCTCATTCTGCATATTTTTTATCTTATGCCTTATTTAAATAATGAGAAAAATTTTTTGTAAATCGCAGTTCATGACGTAGTACGTAAGTACCTTGACGTACAAGTTGATATCAAGTTGATTCTGGCTGTAAAATATAGGTATTTCCGACAATGAGATGACTCAACTAGTGTAACGTACCTACTTTGGGTTCTAATTCTTGTTTTATTTTTTATTGTTAGCGGAACCGAACCCGTTTTTATTGAACATTAACTTTTTGAACTTTTAGATTAGTGCAAATACAGGCAGAAAAAACCTTTCCTCTTTCCACACATTTTGTGTAGCATCGGCGATAAATTTCAACTTTCCAAGTCAAATATAATATTAGACAACATCACATAGTTGCTCTGATCCCAAACTAAGTAGAAGTTAACTAAAGCACTTGTGTTTTGGAAATCATAAACACCGACGGCATCACAAACATCGAGACCCGAGACAATATAAAAAAGTTAGCTTTTCTACATTCACTCGGCCGGGGATCGAACCCGGAACCTCAGAGATGCGACAGCGACATCTTCAATACCACTGTCCCTAAAACGTGTGGCGTCACAGGGTATGCGTGAACTTTGACTTAACCATCTCCTTAGTGACGATCCGTGCCCAGCGCCGGGATTTAGTACTACAGAAACCTTTACGGGCGTGAGCGCAAAATTCACGAAATTTTTATCGGAACCAGATTACATGTATGCCTGACGAAAGTTGTATTGTAATCAGATGAATAAAATATAATTTATACGGGACAATCAAACGTATATAAACACATACATTAATTTTATCTACATAGATTGATTTTTTTCAACAACTTTATCTTGACTTTTCCGTAGTAGTTTTGTTAAGACTTGTACTTTACTTAAATATCAATGAGAGATGTGCCACAAGGCTGCTTCTTGAGACCCAGTTCTCTAAATATTTTACAGGTGTACTCAAAATATTTTACAGGATGTAGTGCGATAGTAGGTTTTACTTCTCCTAGCAAACTGTGTCAGACGCTATGCCAACTAAGCATGTTATCTGTACTACATAGCATACCTTAACTGCCTCTGTGGCCGAACGGTTGCCATGCCGGACTGCCGCAGAGGGCCCATGTTCGATTCCCGGGCCGGGAGAAATATTTGTAGGGCCTACATTTATTTCTCTCTTGAGTTTGGGTGTAATTTGCAGTTGTCTATGTGTGTGTGTGTGCCCATGACACCCACGACACAGGGTTTCCCTAGTGAGGCGTTTTGAGTGTGTGCGTTATACAATATTTATTTACTTAAAAGGTGACAGCACGAGATTCTGAAAGACTATATAGCAACTTCAAAGCTGAAATAAGCATCCGTACAAAGTGATAATTAAATTTCTAAATCCAATATGTAAATTGAAGACATCAACGAACTACTCATTGGTCACATTATAATCTGATACTCGTTAAAGTCTTTTCTTTGTCAGAAAGAATATAGTGATGTTGAGATTTATCACGACTGCTATTTAATATCGATATGATCCTCGTAATCTTCCAGCGATATCGAGCTAGTTTACGTTAATCACTTTCTGCGAGCCTTTGGTTTACGACAGGAGTGAAGGTAACGCTCTTCAATATACTGCCAGAGCTTCTACATATGTGCTGTATAGTCCAACTTTACACTGGGATTGTACAGTGCCTTGCGAGTCCAATATAATAACACCTTCAGGGCCTTGTTGAGGCTCCCCCGTTTCTGCAGTGCACCTGAAATGTTCGCAGATGCTGCTGTGGACGATTTCTATGCCATCATGCGAAAATGTCCACATCAATAGTACGAAGAGTGAGGGGCAGCAACGAGATCCTGAAGATGATAGCGGACAGGACGGATAAAGCAGATTCCGGAGGTTCACTGAGTTATATATTTTTCGTGTGAGTCAGGGAGCCGCCGAGAGGGCTGGTTCATCCTGTTTGATGTACTTATATGTAATTTGTCAGCCTATAGAATGACTGTACCGTACTAATAATCCTAATACTAACATAGTTATAAGGTGTTTTATGTTACTAACTTACTGACTTATATGGACTATGTTGTCTGAAAATAAATTATTATTGCTTATTATTTATTTATTTATTTACGCAGTTAAAGCCATGAACAAGTAATCAAAAATATGTATGGATATAATTTCAGCATGAGTTCGTGAAACAAAAACACAAATTATTTAATCACATTTATTATCTAAGAATTAATTACAATAAATATGTAGTATCTTCCGGCAGTTGCTCGAGAATGGGCGGCCGCGGGGAGCGCAGAAAGCGCCTCACACGCAGCCATAATGAGCAACTGATGGAAAATGCGATGGACCGACCAATACCACACCCTGTTAGTGCATGTCGTTGCTGGTTAATTCCTATGGACAAAAATAATACCATGTTAGTTACGGAACCACTTTTGTTCTACAAGAAATCGAAGTTGAAACATTATTTATTCCATAGCTTATTAAAAAATTAATAACAAATGTTATAGGGATATCTTACAGATACTACTATACTAGTACTGGGGTAAAATTAAATGGATGACATTGATTCCCGTGGCATGGTGTCCAAAATGGTGATAGCGTTTTCCCTGAGTATAACTATAGTCATATTTAGGCTGCCAGCCCTTTGTGCTGGAAATTGTTGTGTATTATATGGAGTCGAGAGTACATCAAGCATGACTTTTAAAATTTAAAGTCAAATCTACGCCGTTTGTTACAAAGTCCAAAATATCAAGCTTAATATATTTTTGACTATATAAAAATACTTGGATGTTCACATAAGAAATTAAACAGAATCGTACACGTGATTAAGAGTATATACTTAGGATTCAAGGAACAGCCTGGTAGAGCCAAAGGACAATTAAAGCGACTAGAAAAACAAACAAGTATAATGACTTTCGCGAAGATAATAATCACATAATACTTTTCATCAGTCAAAAGTTCTCATCGACCGTTTAATTTCTGAACAAAACCGTCAAAGAGGACGTACCTTCACCCTAGGTATATATAAGTCTCTAAACGTGAATAAGAAAATTTTTTTAGATATTAAAGTTGTTCATATACATAAATAAGTAAAAATTTATTACAACGTAGCAGAATCGCAAGGTTTAAATAATAAATGAAATAGTATATACATATATATTTATGTATACAAAAATATAAGTTTTCTACAAGTAAGTACTCTAGTCATAGGAAGATTTTATTGACTACGGAGATTGATTTCATTTAAATAGGCAACTATAAATTCTAGCACCTAGTAGAATCATATGTTTTTTTCATGAGATTCTAAACCTGAGTCAAAACAATCTTGTTGAGTTGTTCTTTAACAAGTAAATGATGCCGGTTACACCGTTTATGTTCTTAACTCAATATCAGATCAGCATTTTTAATCTACTGCAACGATCAACAAGCCTTGTTCTACCAAACGTAATTACGGTGACGTTCCCTTCATATTCCGTTATTGTCATTATAGGCCAATGTATAGGTACATATTATGAAAAATAATTATGTGCAATCGTGTCTTTGAAATGAAATCCAGGTTTGCGAATGGCTGCACGTACAAATTTCATTCATCCGTTTTTGCATGAATGTGTCTAAGCGTTATGAAAGCACTATAAGGGTCGTATTCCAGAACTCTACTCAATGCTCAAGTCAGGATTTGAGCAGACTAGAGTATGATTTCAAACTCTGGAAATACGACCCTAATGGCAAGGACTTGAGTATGATTTTCAGTGCTCACTGCAATACTCAAGTCCTGACTTGAGCATTGAGTAGAGTTCTAGAATACGACCCTTAGTTTCATTTCGCACTACTTTCGCACTACTATTACAATAGTGTTCTAACTCAAAATATGTGAAATTAAAGATATGCTATAGCTGAACGTAAAATTTGAATCTCTACACGTCAATACTACCGTCGTTAGAATACTTTGAGAAATAATTAAAAGATATCTTAACTTAACTCGTGAAATTCGTGAGCTAGTTCTGAATAAAACAGCCCTTTCTCAAAAATATGGCATTTAATTTACCTGTCATTTTCAAATATATTTGACGAATATGAAATTGTTTAAAAGTCTGTAATAAACTTTAACTTACACATAAAATTTTAATAATCTTTCACGAGAAGTGAGTAATTTGTTTTTAATCGATTCTGAAAAAGTACACTTTTTGAGTTAATACACTATTGTATTAACAGTGCGATTTGTGCAAATATACCAACAACAAAAAAATTTGAGCCTTTAATCGACTTCAAAAAAAAAGGAGGAGGTTCTCAATTCGACTGTATTTTTCTCTCTTTTTTTGTATGTTACGCGATAACTCCGATATTTGTGAATGAATTTTGATGATTCTTTTTTTGTTGGAAAGAGGGTACCTCGGTAGAGGTCCTATTTACATTTGAAGAAAATATTCCACATCCAAATGCAACAAACAAGGGGATGAATGACTTATGGGGCCGGTTTTTTAGTACTCTGTGACTGTTGCTTAGTTTAAGCTTTAAGCTTAAACTAAGCAACTTTACTTTTTTAAACCAAGTAACGGGGCGAACAAGTCGTGCGCTTGGTGGTTAGCGATTGAAACCAATAAAGGTAAATTATTGATTGGAAAACTAAAATCGTAATCATTAATATTTTAAAGGAAATCAGTAACGTTTTACAAAACTCGAATTAACTATAGGACTCGCTGTTGCTGCATGCAGTGAGAAGTTCACGTTGATTAAATAATATTACAGTCATTAGTACCTTATCGGAGCAGAAGCGCCGTACCCAGCCCCGATGGGTAACCCCCAGCCGCCGTTACTACTCTCTGCGCGTGCGTGGGCATTCGCGTTCGCGATCGCGCTGGCGCCGCCCCCTGTAATGTGAACAAAAGCAAATTATTTAAATGTTTCAAATACTGTTGCTTACCTTAACAAAGTCATCCACCTGACTATCTTTTCTTTCGTACCTCAATTTTAGTGTAAAATGGTTTAGTGTAAAACACAGTAACATTCCAATATTGTCCACAGCTATTTACTATGGAAAAATGATAAAAATTTTAAACATTGGCAAATTATGCGAAATTGTTATCAACACTTATACATTCTAGAGAAATTTAAAATTGCACCAAGACTAAACGGCTACAAACGAGGTTCACAAACGCATAAGTAATTACGAGAGTATTAATATCCCAGTACCGTATAGATTACGGTACACGCCTACCAAAGTCAATCATGTCAATAACTTGAGCTCTACTTTTACATTGAAGTGATATCTGTCGGGCAGTTTTTTGCGGCGCTTGCGCCTGACCAGCGCGTAAGTTTTGGAAACCGTTAGACGATCAACGCTTGCGACGGTTGAACGGTTAGCAACAAAACTCCTTTCTGCCGCCGCCATCTCTGAGGTCTCGGGTTCGATCCCCGGCCGGGTCAAGTAGAAACTTTTCTACATTGTCTCGGGTCTGGGTGTTCGTGGTACCATCGTTGTTTCTGATTTCCAGAACACAAGTGCTTTAGTTATTTACTTTGGGATCGGAGTAACATATCGACTGTGAACTGGCAAAACACAATTTTGACAACTTAACAGGATGAAGAAAAAAATTGTTTGCGTCATTTATATAGTATCTGGTTATTAAATGAATATACGTAGTTTTTAGATATTTTTATTACACATGTATGTATATACACTACGTATTTTTATTTAATAAATGATTTTTCTTCACCTGTAAAGTTGTCAAAATTGAGAAAGTACCGGTTGCCAGTTTACAGTCGATAAGTAATGTTGTCTGATATTTCTTTATTATTCGTTTTTGTTGTTAACTTAAATTGAAGTGAGACCCATAATAAAAGTTTTTTTCGCATTTCGACCACGCAAAAAATCGGTTATTCGCCATTAAGAAATACAAATTCAACAAAACATGCCAGGAGACTATGAGCTTATTTTACAGTAAAAGAGTATTTTAATTGCTAAAAGGCAAATGTTTAACAATGAGAATTGACCTTCGTGATTCTAGAAGACAATTTTAATTCTGAGACTTTTCCAAATTCTATTTGTTCGCTATTTGTTCTGTTACTATAAGATACAAATTCACATTGTTTTGAGCGATCGTAATATAAATAAAGTATTGTAGACTGTACCAAATTAAAACCGACACACGTTCACAACTAACTGTTAGGGTGCTCTACATATTTGCCGTGACTAACGCTCTCGTTGCATTCCAGCGGCAGTTTATGTTCCCATACCGTCATATTTCTATTCTGTATATGAGAATTGAAAACGGTTTGCACCTCTTAGAGTTGGAGTTTCCTAGCAGTAATAAGTACGTGTGAAGTTCTATGTTTCTATTAATATGTTTCTTACTGTTATAAAAAACAGTATTAATTGTGTTGTCTTGAAGCTATAACAACACAAAAATTAATTTTGTACTAGGTTTATTGTACCTAGTTACTGAGATCGATGTTATTAAGACTTAAGAACTTTGAGTAGTTATTAATACAATAAAGATCGAAGACAGAAAATAATCCTTTAACCTGGCTGGATTCGATTATTCGAACCAACGTCCTACAGTCTAACAATTCCTTCGAATCCAGCTGGGTTCACTAACACCCTTATCCTTCAAAACCGGAACGCAGTAATGTTCACAAAACTGCTTGGTGGCGGAAATAGGTAAGGCGGCAGTAATTCCCTGGACGAACTCTTTCACAAGGAGCTCTACTGCTACCAAAAACATTTTTTTAAGTGTTCGATTTTGTATAACAATTATAACAAACTAATGAAGTAATTTCCCAAAAAAATAATTGAGTATCATGGTGGTGAAAGTTCCTGACATTCAATAAACTTAGTTACTTTAAGTAGTTTCTAGATAAGGTACAACGAATTGTACGACGAACGAGTATTAAAAGATCGAATCTTAGTTTCAAGACATCCTCAATTGTAAGTAAAAAAACTAAAAAGTAAATTGTATATGTTGAAGTTTCTTTAAATACAGAAAATAAAAGTCGTGACTGTATAATTACCCGTATTGAGCAGATGCGGGCTTAATTCAACTATAAACTGTTGGTATTGACATACCGTCGTGACCGACGGATATTCTTCGGAATTACGACCGTTGATTTTATTGCCTACTCGTTCCCGATGCGGATGCAGTGTAATCATTCGAAGATTAAGATATTTTACGAGAGTTTTTTAAAAAGTAAGTTGATAATTAGATAAAAAAAAACAACCTTTAAACAAATTTTTGTATCTGATGCGGAGGGTGAACTCACCGAATCACTCACACATCATTTGCTCATAGAATGTGTTCGGACGGAACCTATCAGGGCTCAGTTATTTGCAGAGGCTGGTTTAATGTAAATTTAATGTTGGGTGGTTTCAATCTGTTTTGTCGGAGTCAACATGTAGTGCCGCGAAGATTTTGTATACATGCTTGGTTAGTAGTATTTTTATTTATCTGTCTGGATTTCATAAGTGTTTTCTTGAGGTATTGTTTTTCTAATGGGGCTGACATGTTCAATAACGATCAAAGCCCCTAAATAAATAAAGATTTTAAAAAAAGCAAAGCAAAGCACAGCCTTGGTTTTTCTTCCAATGATCAAATGTTTATACCGATACTGACTGATAATACATTTATGTAAATAATCACACATTTCGAAACAGTGAAAGGTTTATAAAGTTTAAACAAAACTAAAATTTAAAAATATAAATCTATCTTTTAAAAGTATGTAGGTACTACCTACAGCCAAATGATTATTACCCATAGCAATATTTCTTTATAAGTTAAGTGTGAATGCGTTCACGTAAATGAAAACAGCATTAAATAAAACATTCAACTTCCACTCGAGGAACTATTAACCATTATGTTTTATCGACGTATAAGGTAACGAATGGTGATCTCAACGAAATGCAAATAAATAAGCTATTTTATTATCGCAGAAAAGATTAACTTTACGAGATTCTATCGAACCTATATCATTATAGCACATGATATTTAACGCGAATTTTATAGCAACATACCTGAAAACAAACCTATGGAACCATAAAATTGAAAGTTTTATCTGAGTAGGATTAGAAATTACACCATTTATTTTGTTTTTATGTTTTAATTAACAAAGTCGAGGCTTACGTGCTTAAAACTACTGTCGTATTTAACATCGAACTCATTTGTGAATAGTGAACTGACCTTTCCTTGGAGAACCCAACCAACAACGGAACACAAATTCGTAACTTTCAGGCTAAGTACAGAGATGGACTTTTCGTTTTATGTTACTACTCGTATGTGTATAATTATAATGTATATTTTATTATATATATATATTATTAATTATAATAATAAGACTTATAATTTTAATTCTAAGTATTTTAATTGAAGCTAATGCTAGGAATGACATTTTTGCTTTTGCCAATTGCCAATGCTACAAGTTGTTTTAGCAATAAATCAGTAGGACACTGTTAACTTTAGCAATTAGCATATCATCATCATCAACCCATTTATCGTCGTCCCACCGTCCCACTGCTGGGCACGGGTCTCCTCTTAGGCGAGAGTTGGCTACTCGTACGTTTTCCGAGGGTTGTGCACCTTCACAATGTTTTCCTTCTTCGAAAATTGGCATATACACGATAATAATTCAATCATTATATTATACTTACCGCCATAAGCCTCGGCATTGGCATTGGCGTTGGCGTTAGCACTCGCTCCAGGATAATTAGGAGGATACG
This sequence comes from Hyposmocoma kahamanoa, assembly GCF_003589595.1. Lineage (NCBI taxonomy): Eukaryota > Metazoa > Arthropoda > Insecta > Lepidoptera > Cosmopterigidae > Hyposmocoma > Hyposmocoma kahamanoa. Next base: position 8,150,842 of record NW_020653851.1, read on the forward strand.
GGTTGTATGAAGGACTGCGGCGCAACCTGCGCAGCGGCACCGGCAGTGACGCGTGGCCCTCTGCGTCGATCGTGTAGTACGCGCGCGGCACGTAGTACTGACCTCCTAAAAAGCAGATAATGTCATTTATGTAAAAAAATGGCTTATTTATTTTTACGCCAAGTATCAAAGTGTCGTCTATTGAAGAACAACAGTTGTTCCACAGTCAACTTTTCCTTATTACTTTCCTTCCATACTTTACAACAGAAAATACTGTTAGAGTGGGTAATTGATTTTTTTTATTGAATTTCACGATGTTTAATCACCGCTATATTGATTTTTTTGTGAAATAACTCCACTGCGTCTGCTCCACAACGGCGTCGAAAGCAGAAAAAAATTAATACAAAGGTCTAACAGCTCAGTTGGAGGAGCTATAGGACGGTATCCTGTGGTCGCAAGTCCGAGTCCTGCGCTACTGTTAGTTTACTCAATAGAGGAATTAATTTATCTTAAATGATATTAATTTATGATTGCATGTTATTAGAATAACATAAAATATACCTAATGTGTGTCCAACAATTATTGGTATAAATTAACGTCAGATCACGAATATCAGTATCTCTTTACAAAAAGAACAAAATAAACCCGACTTTCAAGGAAACATTAGTCAGTTATCAAGGTTGAGATCATCACTAATAAGCGGTTGTTTTTATTGAACTCACTTACGATCCGCTTAAAGTTTAAAATCGACGGCCTCAGGAAGTCGTGACTGGCGCAATTTTGAGTTTATGAACCGATGATGCTTTGATGAAATCATAATGTATGAATAGAAGTATAGTTAATTAATTAATTTTTATCCAAAAGACTAATACTTTAGAACCTAAACGAATTTATTGAAAAAACATTTTTCAACCAAATTCAACTTATGGATGAAAAAAAATTATTATATTAGGAATGAGTATTTCATTACTTATTCAAAATATTAAGTTCAAACATTGCGCACATTCTTAAAGTGTTAAGGATATGAGTTATAGAAGCATGTAAATAATTATAATATCTATGGTGGTTTTGGTCTAGTTAGGTGATTTTAATTGGATCAACGATTTGCTTAAATGGGTACGCACGGGATTAGACGACGGTTTTCACTTAATTATCGATCGATTGAAGAAATGAGTTGTTTCAAAAGTAAGACACAATCCTTAAAAATAATTGAGTTATACATTAATAAGTAAGTATTATTGCTAATAAAACACAACGATTTAAAAACAACACTAAACAAAAAGTATACATTCTTAGTCAAAAAAGGAAGACTTGAAAATCGCAAAGTACTTAAATATACTGTCGATTGCTTTTAGGAATACTCAAAAAGTAAAAAGAAGCAAAGTAAGAGGCATGTTTGGCGGCAAACAATAGGGGCACTAACCTGCCAGGGCCACGGACACCATGACGGCCAAGAGAATTAGTGTGACAGCCTGCATTTTCCCACGTCCAGCCTCCACAAAGTCAAGGAAAGAACTGGCTTCAGCGCACACTACCACAGCTTTTATACACATATCGGTTTGCAACGCAAGCGCATCTCGACGTCAGATATAACGGTGTCTAAGTAAAGCTATCATCATCAAATTGAATGGTGATCGAAAAATAATAAGTAATTTGTTGCCAAATTGCTATGGACACGGTTTTTCGATGGTAGTTTTATATGAATGTCGTTTTGACAGTAAGGGATGCACTGTGTAATTAGATAAAGGAAACCAATTTTTTCCACCCTCTAAGACTGTGTAACTCAAACTGACACTGAATTTGGAACTTAACTAAAGTTAATTGTTGTTAACTAATATATACCTAGACCACGTATGTATAATATAAAATACATAATAAATGTAAAAGTTACATATTATATTTTCTTTAGTTTTGTGGGTCAAACATACATAACCAAAGTTTTTTTTTTTTTTTATTTAAGTTATTAAGTTTTTATTTATACCTAAGTAAATATAAAATCTTTGTTGTAAATCTCGCAGTAAGACCATTGGCAGGTATTTAAATTCTTAGAACTTTACATAACTGTAGAAGTTAATAAAACGAGCACAAAGGGCTATAAAATAAAATATACTTGTCACAAACATAATTCATACTTTCCCGTAACTTGTATTTTGCAGCTAATTTGCCATTGTTTGAAAATGAATTACTATCAAATAACACTTCGGGTTTCACGTAATTACAAGTCATATGCTTATTCTTAATATATATTTACCTTATAATATTTAAAACAATATGTTTGAAAAACGAATAGTGTTGGGACTATTCTTCACGACTTGCAAATCTAAACTAACATTGTAAATGTGTAAACAACTCTGTTACGTTTTCACGCCTAAACTGCTGAACCAATTTTGATGAATTTTGGTATAGAGACGGATGGGACTTAGGAGAAGGACATTAGCTACTTTTTCTTACAAAAATAAATCTTAAAGGAGGTGTAATTGGCGATGACAGTTTGTATGGTGAACCAACAAAACTATGAAAATAGAACAGTAGGCTACTGGAAGTGCTTATTCTAGGCAGACGAAGTCGCGAGCTTCAGTATTCATTTATGTTGATGGCTTCTAAAACCTGAGGGCATTATATAACAAGACGATAGATTTAAAAAAATCCAAGGAAGTCACCACACTCATTAAGAGAACCCCACGCCAGCGTCTTTCGAGTGTCAGCGACTTGCCAACACACGCACAGCATCGACACGACAGTATGTTCCACAAATCCCCAGTAAAAATCCGCACCGGTGGGGCTCCTTTATATTGACACGAAGTCCGCACGACCGCGACGCAACGCCAGCGCGGCGTATACCCGACCACTGCGTTGCGTCCACAAATTACTTAGGTACACTACGTTGCGTCGCCGCCACGCGGACGTCGTGTCGACGCTGTGCGTGCGTTGGCAAGGCGCTGACGCTCGAAAGACTCTAGTCTCTATCGCGGACTCTTCTTGAGCCGGTCAGAAAAATCGACGTGATCATAGCATATAAGTCACCGACTTAACGCGATCTGGCACACAAGTGGAATCACCACACTTATCGAAAAGGAGTCGCATTGGGTCGGTCAGAAAAAGTCAGTCCATGTCAACAAACACTTGTGCGTTTCGTATCAGCTCGCACGATGGCGCTTGAAACATATCGGCAACGAATTTGCTTCAAGCGAATTTCTGATCGCGTCTGTAGGAAGTTTAACTACGGCGAATCAGCAGCGTCGACACCAGTATGATCGTATCAACCACCAAAATACGTGATTATCAAAAGTCGTATAGTCCCACGTCCCTATAGCCACGTGATTTTGTTAACCGATGACGTTAACCAATTAAATGCAGTATTATTAAAAAAAATACCACATTCTAAATACAGCTCGATCTAATAAAAGTAAAAAAGATGGATCTATTTTAGTTTGATTACGTCGAGCTAAAATAATTTCATCGAAATTAACGATTAGATTTTCGTAATAGCTTGAGAATTCTAAGGGAGTCACCAGTTATTATCGCCGAATCGGCTTGAGCCGGACAGAAAAATCGACGTGATCTAGCACATAAGGGAGTCACCGACTTAATGCGATCTGGCACACAAGTGGAATCACCACATTTATCGACAAGGAGTCGCATTGGGTCGGTCAGAAAAAGTCAGTCCATGTCCACAAAGACTTGTGCGTTTCGTATCAGCTCACACGGTGGCGCTTGAAACATGTCGGCAACGAATTTGCTTTAAGCGAATTTCTGATCGCGTCTGTAGGAAGTTTGGCTACGGCGAATCAGCAGCGTCGACACCAGTATGATCGTATCAACTACCAAAATACGTGATTATCAAAAGTCGTATATTCCCACGTCCCTATAGCCACGTGATTTTGTTAACCGATGATGTTAACCAATTAAATGCAGTATTATTAAAAAAAATATCACATTCTAAATACAGCTCGATCTAATAAAAGTAAAAAAGATGGATCTATTTTAGTTTGGTTACGTCGAGCTAAAATAATTTCATCGAAATTAACGATTAGATTTTCGTAATAGCTTGAGAATTCTAAGGGAGTAACCAGTTATTATCGCCGAATCGGCTTGAGCCGGACAGAAAAGACTTCCGTTCGGACAGCCGCCGACGCAAAACGCACATCTTTTTCGCTCTTAAGCGCAGGCCATACCGTGAACGATCGACGCTAAGCTAACTTAGCTCATGTAGTCGCACGCATGGCTAAGCAAAGGAAAAAAGAAATACGAAGTAGTGACGTGCTACACTATGGATATGCGTGGGGATGAAGGGGAAAGGAGTCGCTTATTTTATATACCTTAGCGAGATCGTTGGGTTAGTTTAATTAGCTCGGTTACGTGAGCTAAATTAGCTTCGTTCGCGGTGTGGCCTGCACTTTATTATAGGAACATAAAGCTTGTGCCCGGTATAATGCGATAAGTATGGTGACTACTAGTTGTACAGGCTTACCTATAAAGTTTTTTGAATTATATTAATTATGCAGAATGTTATAAAAAGTCAATAATTCTTTGGGTATAAAAATATTCACAACAAAATAGATTACGATAATAAGACTATTTTGACCCTTTTGTACAAAATCGATGGATATAATTTACAAATTATTCACGTCACAACATTGAACACCACTTTTGAATCGAACTGAAGTTGTAATTTTTCAGCCAAAATACACACATCAAAAGTGTCTAGGGATCAAGTGAATATTTTTGAAATAAAAATTATTTAAGCAATATTTACCAAATCCAGTCTTCCAGGACGACTTCTTACTTTAATGCTTATGTTTTATTTAACCGCTTACCCCTATATTTAATTAAAATAAACTAAAATTGATGTTTTTGCAAATTGTGGGAAAAAACTCAAATTAGCCGTCAATTAAATGACAAAAAAATGGCGAAAATGATGATTTTGCTCATTTTTATTGTAAAGATAAGAAAATCAATAATCTGTATTTCCACCATTAACACGAATCACACAATTACAGCGATTTGGCATGCTTAAGATGAGTTCATTAAAATCACTTTGAGGAATGGCCGCCCATGTCTTTTGTAACAAGTCAAAATATTGTTGTAGAGTATGTACGGTATGCATACTCGGCACAGCTCTTCTTTGAAGCATATCCCATGCGTGCTCAATTGGATTGAGGTCTGGCGATTGAGCAGGCCACGGCAGAATGTTGATACGAGCTTCGGCAAGAATGCGTGTTACGACTCTAGCCGTGTGTGGACGTGCGTTGTCATGCATTAGTTGAAATGAATCACCCAACTGGCCTCGCAAAGGGATGATAACATCTGAAACAATCCTCTCTGCGTAAACTTGAGCATTGAGGTTACCCCTGATCCAAATGAGATCGGTTCTTCCGCCGATCCAAATACCGGCCCATATCATTATTGTTCCCCCACCATATGAATGAACTTCCTGACAATATCTCAAACGTTCATGACGTCCAGATGTTCTCCAAACTCGAGTACGTCTTGTATCCGGTCTCATACCGAAGCGGGATACATCCGAAAAGCACACATTGCGCCAGTCTTCATCCTCCCAGTTTCTGTGTTCGCGAGCCCATCGTAAACGGGTCCTGCGATTGCAGGGTGCAATAGGTGGAACTCAGTGCGGCCTTCGGAATCGCAGACCCACTTCACGTAAACGATTTCGGATTGTTTAATCGGTTATTAGCAAGCCTGAGGAGCTGTGGAGACTCGTAACCAACATCATGGCGGTCATGGTACGATTCCGTCGAGCAGTATTTTGGATATACCGGTCCTGTCTGCGAGTCGTGATGCGAGATCGTCCTCCATGTCGCTCGGCCACGCCGCCCGTCATGCGATAGCGCGTCCAGAGGCGACTTATGACGCTCTGTGTAGTGTTAAGAGTGAAAGCCACAGCACGTTGCCTGGAACCAGCTTCCAACATTCCGACGGCTCGCATCATCACTTCTCGGGTTAAATGATGTCGTCTCTTCATAATAATGTAAATTGTTTCGGTTCCGATGCAGATATTGTAATGATTTTGTCAAAACGCTATAACTCATTTTTATACAAAACCACATTGACAATCGATTTTCTTCTTATTATCGAATTTTAAACAATATTCCTTATTTAAATGTTAAAACTCACTAAAAAGTATCAATAGCGATACAAAAAAGTTAATATAATTAACCCTAATTGCAGCAATACTCTTAAACGTACTTGATCCCTAGACACTTTTGATGTGTGTAGTAAGCTACGTCAACCTTCGTTCATTCGTGCAAAAAGGGACAATGCAATCTAAATAAAAAACCAAAACGCTTTCTTACAAAAATTTTTGTATTCATTTTTACTCTAAAATAAAAGAACATCAAGCTTTTTAAAATTGACAATTCTCATGAAAATTATAATTTATCAGCACATTTTCACATTTAGGAATAATTTATTTCGTCAACTTAATTTCGCATAATTTAATAATAACAATTATTGATTGAATCTTATTCTCGGTTAATCCGCTTCCTGAACAACAACAACAGAGAACTATACAGTGAATAAATTACATTAAATAATAATAATTCCTGGACAGCACCGATTTAGAACGTTAATCTATTAAAAACACATTACAAAAATAGAAACTGTCAAATATTAAAACGTATCATAAAAATAAACTTAATCTTTTGGAATCGATTATAATTTAGTGACGATACGCGACGATTATATTTTATTAAAATGCAAAAAATAAAATGGAATTTTCATCGTTTAATGTGTATGAACACACAGTACTTAGAGGTCCTTATTAATATACCATATAAACAACACTTTACCCTACAGTTTTTTTACACTTTAGGAGATATTTTTACAACCCTGTATCCACTATACTTTTAACGACAATAGCGTGTTCGCAGTCTAAACGGGTGTAGGTTTTACAAAATATTTCGACACAGTCATTTATACATAATACAATACATTTAATAATATACGACACGGCTACGGTAGACCAAATATCAAGTACTTACAGAGATATTCGTAAATTTGAAATATCCCTACCTACACTTAAGATACACATGTATAAGGTAATATAACGGAAATGTTCGATTCCGCTGTACGTAAATGCTGTCGAACAGTCTGCGTATAGTAATGTTTGTGCTTTAATAAACAACATTAAGACTAACACTGATTGACATGAACCGAAGTGATTATAGTGGAACGACTCCTTTACGTTGGGTTAAAGTCCTATGAAGTGAGTTTGTCAAATGAGCGTATGTAGAGGTCTTTAGGCCGCCCTCACTTGGCTTTAGCGGAGGGCTGCCGTTGTCGCATTGTCTTGTTTGTGTTCTGGTCCACTTCTGGCAGATCCGACTCTTCTACGAGCGCCTTGTCTTTCTTTACTGGACACAAAACATGACATAAATTAAATTAAATTTTTATTGAATGTCAAAATGTTTCACCGCCATGATATTCAATTATTTTTTATCAAATTAGTCCACTAGTTTGTTATAATTATTAATACAAAGATCGAACACTTAGAAAAAAATCCTTCGATCCGGCCGGATTCGAACGGTCGTCTCCTAGCAAAAGCAACGTGACGAACCAGCGGACGTCACGAATTTTTCTGTGCTTATTGCCGATCTTAGTATTTGGTTTTCAACGACTTTTTAGCCGTAGCGCCTTCTGTGACAGCAAGCTATGTAGTACAGACGCTATGCTTAGTTGGCACAGCGTCTGGCACGGTTTGCTTGGAGACGTCGGTTCTAATCCGACCGGAGCGAAGGATTTTTTTCTAAGTGTTCTTTATCTTTGTATTAATAATTATAATAAATTAGGTTGATACCTAACCATACGTATATACATTTATAGTAGTATTAACCATATATTTTATCATAAACATGGACAGATAAGATAAACAAAATTTTATACAGTTTCAATATAATACAACAGGCATACCTTTCTCTTTCTTGGATTTTTCTTTCTTCTCCTTCTTGGGTTTGCTCTGCGCCTGCTGGCGGGACCCTTGGCGTTTGTTGATCACTTCAGAAATGAAGTTGAACATTAGATACACCTGTGAACAAATACCGTCTATTACAATCGGTCCATATTAGATACTTTGAACTGTCTAGATTCGACGATGAAGGTTGAGTGAGATACAAAGTTTCATATAACTTAAAATATCAAACATTATGTGTGTACCTCAATATGAACGGTTTTTCGTTTTTAACAAACTCCATGGTAAATTTATATATTCTTATTGTATATAAAACAAAGTTTTATTGATCAATCTCAGCCATCGCACATTTGTCAGAAAATAGTGCAGGGACAAACCTGGAAGGAGACAAGCACGGAGAGTGCAGCGACACGCAGCAGTAGTGGCGCGGCGCCGGCAAGACCGAAATAGAACGTCAGCACACCTAGCACCAGCGAGCACAACCGCACACCCACGAACACTGTGCCGTTCACCAAACCGAGCACTGCACGAAAAAAAATACATGTTTGCACATGTTCTATAATAGAGTAAGTTTTAAACTAACAAAATAAAATTAAAAAACATACGAAACAAAACGAATTTCACTTTTAATCCAAAATTCACACATAGACAGACACGCTGTCCCTAACGACATTGGCAAAAATTATTATTATTTTTGTTTTATAAATTTGTATATTAGACTGCTGCGAACGACAATGTGGGGATCTAGGGCGTAAGATTAATTCACCGTATTTGGCACTAATTGGCATATATGGCTGGTGTCACATACGTTTTTTTAATCCATTTTATGCATTTCAAATGATACACAATAATATGTATACATATCATGTACGTTTCTATATCAGATGCTTAATTTTGTTATATAGTTGTTGATTTTCAACATGTAAATAAATACAGATTAGCCATAAATATGGTTAGCTTTTTGTACTAGCAATGTGGAGAAAATTTCGACATTTTCGTTTTAGTAACAAGTAATATTTATAGAATTTTTTTCCACAAAGCAACTCTTATTTTGCTATATCTTAATGCTATTAAAGGTTTCGACAAGCAAAGTGCTTTTTCAAAAGGTCTCCCGCATAATTTAATGTCTGCTAATTACTATGTTGACTAAAGCATTTCAGGTATTCGCATATTTTACGCGCTTGAAATTATACTCACGTTTCTCAATGAAGTCCTCCCGCTCAACTCTCAGAGTCGTGGTGAGGCGGTAGCAGTGAGTTACGAACTCTGCCAGAGAATGGAGCACTACCAAGCAAACTCCCACTCTTTGGAATCTGTAACAAACTTTATTATTAAGTACCTAACTCAAAATTTACACCTAATATATCTACAACTATATATCTCAAAACGAATAGATAAGAAACTATAATGAATGAATTAAGTGATTTCTAAATTAGTGCACATAGCAATGATCACTTGAACTTAAGTTATTGGAAAGTACAACAGCAGTCTTATTGCTTTACATGCAATCTTTGGATAACAAGCAGGTAAAGTAAATCTGTAAATAAAAACAAAACCAAATTTATTATTGATATCAAGTTGCTCACCTGACACCTAGTGTACAGCAACACAGGAAAAACTAACGGGTCTTAAAAAAGTTATGTAGTAAGTGTTGTTATTATTGCATTAAGCTGTTGTTGTGTTAATGTTTTAATATAAAGTTATACTTACTTCAAGAAATAGGCAGCAAAAACAAATGCGAAAGCGCCGGCGGCGTGTCTGATGCGGCCGGCCCACTCGTCTTTCTTAACGCGTTGGAAGTACAACTCAGGAACGGTGTGAATCCAGTACGCAGCTTGTACGATCCACCATAATTTTAGCAGAAAGCTCATTGGGTGATTGGGGTATTCTGATCAAAAAGAAAACAATATTCTTTATACTTTCTTTCAATATTCACATATGATACAAATGAGACATATTTCGATGTCAAAAAGACTTATAATGTCGAGGAGCCGAGGCAGCCAGCAAGGATGTGAAATTTTAAATATACCGATATAGTGTAGTTTTCATGCTCTTGATTATTTCACGATTTCATGATATTTTCATACATAGCATTATTACATGATGTACTTACAATACCACTGCTTTTTGTTACATGCATATATTACACAGGTTACTATAGAAGTAAATCTACAAAAACATGAAAGTACACTACAATTAGTTAAATAAGTCACTTCACGAAATGTCACACACCTATTTTATTACATATTTTATGTTGTTTAAGTTATTAATAGACATTGTTAATAAACGAAATTTAGAAATAAGTCTACATTTAGTACAAAAACCTAATATAATATTCCATAGTTCTGATAGAAATACTTAACATCTAACAACACAGAATTAAGTAACAGCTAATCAGCTGTTAATTACTTCCCAATTTATTTTGCAATGTACTTTATAAATGGGGATATGATTGCAACACATAATTAATAGTAACACAAAATCTGTATTAAGTCAATTTTACTGATAAATTACTTATGCAACCACTGATTATAAAACCAATTTAACCACATGAACATTTTGATAATACTTGTATAAACATTAAATATGTATAAACAGTATATAGATGTTATGGCTTTCATATTCACTAAATAATTATCAGTAATAATAGACAACTTCTATCTTCTCATGAATTCGAGAGTGAGACAAAAAGATTATACTCCAGCAAAGCTAGGCCTCGAAACTCTACCATACAATATAATAAAGAAGTAAGATATTAACATACAGTCAACTTGTTACCATGAAGTGTGTAACCATTTCAAAATGTCAGGAAAATGAAATTATATGGTGGTATTTTGTAATTAGTGATAATCATAAATAGAATATCCGTAGTATTCAGATACGGAGTATATGTGTATAGGTGCTTAGACTGACAATAAAGCTCTTCTTGGAGATGTTTATGACTAGATATCTACTGTAATAATGCAGCAAAAAAATTGTTGGAAATGATAAAATATCATAAGTAAAGAGAATCTGTGCTGTATTGTAATTTAGGTTCAATTTAGCACAAAAAGTGAACCCACGAAAAGTTCAAAAATGCATAGAATGGCCACAATTTCAAAAATGTAAAAATGGTAGTGCAAACATATGTAAGCAAAAATTACTTACCATCCCAAAGCTGAGAGATATTGAAGATGAAGCCTTCTCTTAGGATAGCGTCACCTCCCCATAGCAAGGTGAGAAGGTGAAACACTACCAACTGGCCGGACTCGTTCAGTGCACTCAACCGGGATTTTGACAGGTGGAACTTCTTTGAAATTTTCTATGAAATATAAATATGAATTTAAAACAAATAGAAAATATAATTTTATCTTGGTTTTAACAGTTAAGAATTATATGTCCCATGTTTAATTCTCTAATTAACCTATTTAGGAACCAAAATTTTTTAATCAATTCTGTGTATGTTTTTATCATAGTGCCCAAAGTAAGATCAATGTGATATTGTTATCAGTATCAAATTGATATTCATATTGTTTCGGGGATTTCCCTAATTTGAAGCCAGATTTTTAATATGTGTGGAATTTTTAGCATAAAACATATACATAATAACATTTGGATTATTGTTGTTAGCTGAATAGAATGATGATTAATGCTCAGGCCATACAGAGGCGGCCACGGAAGCTTTCCAGGCATGCAAACTTTTGTAATGTACAATAAGAACCCTGCCACACTGAAACGCGCCACCGCCTCTATGTGGCTAGAGCGTAACATTTTTATTGTATCACAATTTTATCTACTAAAACAACACCAGGTGGATTGTTACAATTCGTTTCAATTAAAATTGAATAACTACTCATGAATTAATTTCAATTTATATTAAACTTAAAACCAAGAAGATCGCTGTAGGAATAGATTTATAACCATGGACAGGCACAAAATTATAAAACATGACTTATTCCATTTAACAGCTGTTAGCAACATAATCTATAATTGAATAAAAATTACACATGTACTTACATCTAAAAAGTACTCTTGAAGGATAGCGTGCATAACAATGCACACTAGCGAGTAAAAGAACACGGCACAAGAGTCCTTCCACCCAGCTTCATAGAGGAATGGTTCGCCCTTTGGCGCTTCTCGTGTCGGCTCCACACCACTCACATTGTGATGCAGACTGATGAACAAGCTAGCTATTGGACTTGTCGACTGTAAATCAACCACCAAACATAAAATACAAAGAATATAACAAGAAACATCGCCCAGGACCCCGGCTTACGTGGCAACCCATTGAACATACCTGTACCATCAGTCCCACCAAGAAAACCATAACCGCACATGATACAATATCCGCATGATTCTGGATTACAAATTCATGGCTAAAAATAGGTGGGTTCTTGTTAGATTTTCTTCCAATTGCAGGTTTTACACCCATCTTACCCGGCAACAACCTTAACTGAAAAACAATAATACCATATAAATTGCAGCATTCTTTGACAAAGACACAACACTTTATAAAATTTTAAGGCAACGTTAACACAATACCGTACCAATTAGCAGCCAATAAATTTATATCGCACAAAAATAATTTCTGACACAAATTCGTCCTACGTGACAACTTTCACTTGGTACGCGGTGAAACGTCAACCGATTGTTTGGTTGTGTTGGCACCCGGAACTAACGATTAATTTACTAAATATTATTATACTTTTACTTTTCATATATGCATATTGAAGTACAGATTATATTATGATAACGATATTTTAAATCAACTAACAAATTTAATTTGACAGAAATAGTAATAATACTTAGTTTAAAAGTATTGAAAGGCCGCTGTAAAGGAAATAGTTGCTGTCTATGGTATAATTTAAAATATATTCGTCATAAACAAAAAGTGTTTTTATCATCGGGTAATCAATCGACTTAAAATCGAATATTTGGCTAGATTTTAATTTGATATTACTGACTCAGCACAATATTTATAAAATACTACATTTTTCTTTTTATCATTATCAAAATTCGTAATCGCTCTTTTTGATTTCCATTATTATTATGAATTTGCAACCATATTTTACTTTAAAACTTTCACACTCAGAACGATTTCCTTTTAAAATATGTCATAAAAGAAAAAATGGCGGGGTTTTGAAGTTACAAGTACAGTTATTACGAAGATATTTTTATTTTAAGTATATTATGAAGAAAATACGAAGAAAGAAGAAAGTTAGAACTTGTAGTCCTTATTTTAAGCCAAAGTATGAAAAAATTTATCCAGAAAATTTTCAAAGTTTTTGTGTGATTTATGAGCAAGTGAAAACGTAAATTTGACTCCCACCGCTTAAAAGACTATTTAGGAAACTCAAACAAGAGAACTAAGCTATATAATAGAAAGCGAAAACAGAACTACAATGGAAAATATTTATTGAGGATCCCGATAATTAAACGATGACATGGCTCAAAAAACATGTATCAAAGACAAATCTCTTAAAAAAAATACATTATTAAAAACAATTAAAAAGAAAATGGTGGGAATTTGAAGTGAAAGTACGATAAAGTACAACATTTAAAATTTCTAATTTCGATTACGACAACATTATAAATATAACTTTATAACATAAAAGTTTGGGGAAGAAGGATCAAGATATAAAAGGCAAATGGTATGGAAGCATACATGAAGAAATACCTACTACGCCGTGTTGAAAATTCAACGTCTTTTAATAGCAAGTGAACTCTCGGACCAACTACAGGAGTTGATGAAAACACAATAGAAAATATTTATTGAGGATGCCGAAAATTAAACGAAGTTTTTTTTATACAAAAATTGTATTTTTGCCCATTGCCCAAATACATACTGTTGGGTCTTGGAAAAATTTCCATTTTGAAAAACTCATATTTAAAATTTTTATCTTTTTAAGATTTTCTAGCAATGATTTTTTTTCGCTGTTTTCCAATAATTTTAAACCTCGTTTTACACTATTGCTTTTAGCTATAGACTTTTATTTTATAATTCAAGCTAAATGAAAACTTCAAATTATAATTACGAGTGTCTAAATATAGAACATAATGAGCCTTCAAATAAGAATTATATTATACAGGTGTCCCAAAACTCAACGATCACCTGGGAACAGGATGTTGCCTAGTTTGTAACAATTCAGAAAAAAATATTTAAAAGTCGGATGATTATTTTTTTTGTGATATAAGCATTTTAATGAAAAATGTTGTAAGTGTACGCCCTGTACACCACTTTTCAGTACTACATTTACAAATTTGCTAATTTTGCTGTTCTAGTTTTTGTAATTTAAAAAGGTTACCTTTTCTAAGTGAAAATGGCTTTCAGTGCCTCTATGGTTAACTTAGGTTTCATATCCATAACCGTCCCCGTTGTGCCACGAGTGCGGCGCTGTAGATGACACCGCGCAGCACACCCTAGAGGTGTGCAGCCGGTGGGATGGGCAGCGCCGCACTCTGACGGGGACTGTAGGGCAGGACCTCTCGCTGCCGAGCGTGGTTGCCGCCATGCTCGATAGCGAGGAGTCCTGGGAGGCGGTGGACTCCTTTTGCGCAGAGGTTATGTCACAAAAGGAGGCCGCGGAGCGGGTGCGCGAGGATGCGGCAGACGCGCACGCGCTCCGGCGCAGACGTACGGGGAGAAGGCGAAGGCAGTTCGCTGCTCACCTGATCCCCTAGTGAGACCAGCGGGCTCTGGACAGGGACTCCGGAGCCTGCATTGCACGGCCTCACTCGTCTGGGGGGCGGGTCGGAGGACAACCGACTCGCCCCTCCGTTGGCGCGGGAGCCCTGGCGTAAGCTAGGGCGGCCGGGCGGCGTCGTGGTGAATGTTCACTGATCCCACGGAGCCGACTCAACCGGCGAGAGGGAAACCCGGGGGGGTTTTAGTGGGGTAGGCCTTCCAGTCTAGAGGGAGAGTCCCCACATAACCTCTGAGTCTCTCTGGGCTCAGGGGTATCTATAAAGATTTCTCCCCCGTCAAAAAAAAAAAAAGTTTCATATCCATGTAGTCGCAGTTAGACTGACTGGTAAAAATGGTAAGTATGATTGAGTGAGCCAAACAGTTTCAAAATTCCACATTTCTCGACAGATATAGGAATTCAAATAAAACTAATGGTTATAATAGGCTCCAAAGCAAAGAATCAAATATGAGAAGGACCTGAATATGAAAAATATGAAAGAGTAATCAACGGTCTGCAAAAACTATAATATATGGAGGGAATATTTATAAGGCATTTTTATAAGGTACCCCCTGGTCAATTTCCGCGGGAAGTAAAAAATGTTCGAAATTCAAATAAACAAGATGGCCGCCATACAAATTTCAAAGCCCCCCATCACGGAAACTATTAAAGATAGGTGGTGGATAGGTGCTTGAATGAATGTCATAGAGGGTAACACTGGTCAACTGCCTGGGTTAAAAAAATCAAGATGGCGATTTTTAAATGGCGACCGAAGAAAAACTTGCTTCGATCCGGCTGAAAATTGGCATGCAAGGGTCTTTAGGAGTCCTTAATCATAATTTGGGGGCAAAAGTTTATTTTCGCGATTTTTTAATTTGGCTGACATATAAGTGTTTTTTTTTTCGTTAAAAATAACTGCCGAAAAAGATTTGCTCTGATTCGGCTGAAAATTGGCATATGAAGGCCTCTAGAAGTGCCGAATAATAATTTGTGCTCAAAATTAGTTTTTCGCCATTTTCAAATATGGTCGTCATAGAAGCGTTCGATGACGGCAGAAAAAATTTGCTCAGATCCCTTTGAAAATTGGCATATGGTTGGCACTCTATGAGTGCTTGTTAATAATTTATGATCAAAATTAGTTTTTAGCCATTTTTGAATATGGCCGCCTAACAAGCGTTTATAAAAATTAGTTCTAATTCAACTGAAAATCGGTATTTGGAGGTCTCTATAGGTTTTATATAATAATATGCAGTCAAAATTTATTTTTCGCCTCTTTTCAATATGGCTGCCATACAAACTCTTTTAGCGGCAGATAAAAATTTGCTTTAATTGGATTGAAAATGGACACGTCAGGGTCTCCATGAGTGTTTAATAATAATTAGCGGTCAAACATTTATTTTTCGCCATTTTTCGCTTGGCTTCCATAATAAATTTTTTGGCGATAGATAAAAAAATGTCTTTTAATTCAACAGAAAATGGCTTGGCTTCAATCATAATATGGGGTAAAAATTTTGTTTCCGCCGTTTATCGATATAGGCGTAATTTTTTATGTAAATGGCTGTTGTAAAAACTTGTTTTGCTCGGACTGAAATTTGGCACGAAAAGATTTCTAAGATTGTTTGATAATAATTAGTGGTGAAAATATATTTTCGCAATTTTTAAATATGGGCGCTATTAAGGATTATTTAAATTTTTTTGAAACAAAGTCGTAAGTGCCGAAGCCGTAGGCCGAGGTCCGAGGAGGGCGAAGCCCGAAGCGCCCGCACGCCATCGCATGGAGGTAATTTACGGAGGCGTAAAGGATTATGAGTACAAGATCTTACAATTGTAAAAATGTAAGGCACACTTCCAAGGCATTGTTGTATCTCAACCGTCTCTCTGTTAGATTCCATTTTCCAGTATTTAGGGGGAAATAATGCCAAACTACTGCCGAATTTCCTGTAGTATAAATACCAAAACAACGATAACCCAGATTACTCAGACCAAAACCAACATAGAAATGTTCGTTTTTTAAATTGGCCCAAATCGGGAATCAACCTCCTCATCAAGCGCTCATAGCACGAACTGCTGTGCCACCGAAGAGCGTGAGCACACCCCGTAAACTGAACCCGACCACATGCCGCAGGCCGAGCCCGACCCCCGTGGTGGGGAACAGGGCTCGTTTTTTCATATTGTTAGAAATTTTCCGAAAAATTTATATTTGAAATTTAAACCTACATATTTGCTCGAGTCTACATCGACAAGTGCTGATCGACAAAGTGCGATGTTGATTGTCTGTTACTTAAAAATATACTCGTTTTGTTTGATCATATCGTAGACTATGGAAACTCTAAGGATCATACGTGTCGACCTTAGACTATTATTTTTTTCCATCCTCTAATATGTTGATCGTCAAAAAATCGAGCAAATCGGCACCTTTCGTTAATATTGTTGGTGGCGCTGTAGGTATTATGATGTCGTACGAATCCACATGTTTTGTCTTGCTAGATACAGGAAAATAAATTAAACTCGGAACCATTTCAATATCTGATCAATTTAATGAAAATGTACTCCAATATTTAAATAGGTAGGTACATTTTACCAATATTTTGATAAGTAATTTATAATGTCATACATAATTAATCTCCGTCAACGATTTATTGTAGTTATCATAAATAATTTCATAAAAATACTGTCAGATAACCTAGAATATAGATTAAATTTTCCGTACGGTCTAACATTTAAAGCTTACAAATTTTAATACACAAGTCAAATGATAAATAGTACCATACAAAATAAAATGTAAATTTCGAATTAAACCTGCCTAGGGTTTTTGTAAGCATAATAATAACAAAAATAAATTGTTCCTAGATTTATATTAATTAGTTAACAAAGTATTTGTTATAAATAATACACAGCAATGCCACAGCCATTTCAATATTGTTGTATATTATTATAAATATAACAATTAAAGTAATTTCAACTATTTCCCTCATATTATATTTTTATCTACACAAATGTATAATAAATATTTTTATTGGCATGTGGTCACAGTTAAAAGTTGGTGGAACAGTGGAATAGAAATTGTACAATTTAAATTATATGAAAACAATCCAGGAACTTGTAAAGAATACAAAATTGTGTATACAGAACTTTTAAGGTGCCTCACCAAATACAAAATGTAATAAATACTATAAAGAACCCAATAAAATGGCAATTAATACAGATTTTTGTATTAAATAGTGTGTGCTCAATAATCAATCTCATAAATCCTACATAAAAATTCTAAAAATGCGATTCACATCAACATTGCTTAACATCTACTTTTACAACTTATAAATTTGAGATAGCAAACACTGAAGAAAAATGTCATAGATTGCCTATGGCATATTTTATAATGCCTAGGGTAGGACGTTAGGTTTAAATGACGTCTTCTGCATCGATTTCCCCCTGTTCAACCGTCATATACATGCCCTCTTCTTCGTATGTAGAGTCGTGCTTAGCCAAAATACGGAGAAGCGGACGGAGTTTCATCCACCATTGCTGCTTTGGTATTCTTTGACTGTAATATGCACACAACTTTTGTTTCAATACTGAATACTCAGTGTACAAAATCAAGTTGTCTATCAGGTAAATATTAACAATTTAATATCTTGCAAGGTCTTTGGGACGCAAAGACCTTGCAAGATTAGAAAAGAATACTTTTTACAAAATATTTTATATTAAAGTCCCCCCCAAATGTAGCGTTTTGTAAAACTGTACTGTGTTGTATTAAAGTTTGTGTCAATTGATTACGTAGGTTTTCAATCATGTTGTGTTACTTATAACGTTCTCACAAGGTTGCCATTTAAATAACAATTTATATTAATTATCTGTCAAGCCAAACTTTTAAGAATCTAGCCATTTAAACCACTGTTTCTACTAATTACCCAAACTTTTGAATGTTGCCGTAAATATCATTGTTTGTACTAATTATTGTACTAAATATTTAAAGTTTTGAGTGATGCCATTTAACCAAATATTTGTATTAACTGTCGTCGGAAAAAACGACAGTTGTCACTTTTTGTATTCATTATTTGTCAACACAGGAACAGTGGTTCAAACGGCTACACTTCGCCGGAGACATAGATTTAAAAAATTAAAAAGTCACCATGTTGCTCAATTTTTTACTCATAACAGGAATAGTAACTTATGGTACGTGTTGCCATTGTGTGGTATATTTTTAGTTACGGTAACTTACGCAAAATTTGTCTGCGCCTTCAATTCTTCAAGAGGAGTGAATTTGTACTGGCGTTTGACGATGCCAAGCAAACAGGCATTATCGGGCGTGCTGTTGGGACCTTTCTGAATCATTTCGACCAACCAGTTGAGAGACTTAGCTGCCATTTTCGTGCCCATATTTCTATCGAATGGAGTGGGGGAACCACCTTGTTGCATATGGCCTGGAATAAGTATCAGAATGGTTTTGAAAGTGATTAGTTGAAACGGAACATTCACAACTTTTTGGTGGCATGTTCTTTGACTAATTTGTAGTTATCCATTTGACACCACTGAATTGAAAAACAGTATTATGGAGATATGATTAAATTCATGGAGTTATTACTAGTTAGAATAATAACTAACGTGGCGCCTTCTAAGTACATATCCGTGATGAAATACAACTAACGGTTTACATGTAATAAATTATTTGATCAAATTGTAAAGATTGATAAGATGGAATATATGCATATAAGCATACCCCCAATGATTATAAGACGAAGTATATACAAAAATCTTTTGTTTGTTACAATCCATATCTTAAAGGCGGGCGCAGACTGACGTCGCGGCACGGCACGGCATGCCGCGGCATGTCGAAGCGCGTCGCGGCATGCGGAAGCGCGTTGCGGCATGCCGCGGCACATTCGCTGCGCGCCATTCGCCGAAATCGCCGCCGCACTAGTTTCAAACCTTATTTCAATTAGTTTAATTGTCATAATTCTGTGACCGACGTGACTTGCGGGACGTCTGTGGAATGAAACGGCATGCCACGATGTGCCGCGGCATACCGCGGCGTCCTGCGGCATGCCACGACGTGCCGCGGTATATTGGTATCGAAATAAAGTAATATGAATTCTAACCTCGATGAAATAAGGATAAAAATAACTTAATCAAAAATAAAATCCTTTGCCATGCCGTGCCATGCCGCGACGTCACTCTGCGCCGGCCTTAAGGGATGCTTTTTAAAATAATTGTAGAATTTTCGATTCAATCCATTCATAACTTTCAATTGATAATAAGTATGTATTTGCCCGGCCTGATTTATATTAGTGAATTAAATAAAAGAGTATTTGATTCATATTTTTAACACACGTATTTTACTAGCTAGCGTCTTTTTAGTAAAATTGCTTCGAGGACCTTTTTATGCCGCTAAAAAGTATGACGCAACTAATAGCTGTTTCGTTTTCACCCTTGACAATCAATTTAAGTATATTTTTTAATATAAATGAATAACGTTTAATTGTATGTTGGTATGGTATGTTGCTTACCAAGTACATTTGATCTAGCGGTGAACAATCCCTTGCCCTCTTCAGAGTACAAACGATAAATGAACTCCGTGTTGTAATTATCGTTGGCCTTTTCATTACGCAGAATGAGACCGCGCTGGATGCCACCAGTCATCTTGGACGCCATGTGGTACACGTCTTGTTGCAGATCCTTGATCGAGAACTTTTCTTCGTAAATGTACGCTGCATCGGCGCCACCAGCCAATCCTAAATCAAGAAGATAATGAAGGTACGTCCGAATGTAACGTTTGAATGTATGTGCATACAAATAATGATGCGCGTAGTAGTAAAGGAATATTACTGATTAACAATGTAACACCCAAAAGGATTGTAAATAGCTACGTCAGGCGTATAGTTTTATGGACGCGAATTCGAATTAGGGTTTTTATATCAAGTCGCGCGAGATCTTACGGGACGAACAAGTCGTGTGCCTAGTCGTAAGCGTCACGCCTGTCCATAACACTTGCAGTGCCATCAGAGCTTTAAATCACAAAGATCAGGCACTGCCACCGCGCCTGTCACCCTGAGACATAAGTTGCCAAGTCCCGTATGCCTGTAATTTCAACAGCACCCTTATCCTTCAAAACCGGAACGCAGTAATGTTCACATTACAGCTTGGCGGCAGAAGGTGGTAGTACTTCCCTGGACGAACACTTTCACAAGGAGCTATACTGCTACTAATACGTATCTTGACCACTTCATTTTTAAATAGTAATGAACTTATTTTTTAAAAGATTATATTTTAATAATTACCTGCCAATGTAGCTAAGTAGCCGCAGTAGCCTCCCATAGTCTCAATGACGAACACGCGGCGTTTCGTACCCTTTATAACAATAATATATATTAACTTTCCAATTCTCGAAGTCGCAACATTTAACTAAACACCTAGGAGTTTTACAAAACGTCGTTATTATAACTCTTAAAGAATACGAAAAACGTTTCATGAAATGATTTCATGAATGGATTAAGCAGTATGTGAATCGTATAATAACAAATCGATGGCTTTCTAGAATAGCGACCTATCTCAAAATCACCTGATTATCAGAAAAGATGATTTCGCTGCTCTTTAAGTATGCCTATTCCACTAGTCCCTACAAGCTGTCCCCCCTGGTGGGGACAAGTGGATTCTTTTCCACTCTTCCCTACCACACCATGACTGGTTGGGATAAGTGGAATTTCATTTCCACTACCCCTATCAATAAAATATCTTGACGTGTACAGTTACAGTTTCGACAAAAATATGTAATTGTTAGTATTCACAGTAATATCCTTTTAATAGATAATTCTAGCTGGTGGGTATAAGATCTCTTTACTGAATGAGTCACGATAAAATAATGAAGAATCATGTATGTAACACAGTCGCTCAAACCAAAATAGTTCATATTTCGACCACTCCTACGTAAAGTATCGTATGTCGAAATTGCCAAGTTTACAGGGGAGCGTTTTAAAGTTTTGAATTCACTGAAATGAGCATAACACGTGACTTTAGCTTTTCTCAGTTTTATTCAGCAAAGCTCGTTACTTTAAAACTTGTTCTCGAATAAAACTGAGAAATGCTAAATTCACGTGTTATGCTCATTTCAGTGAATTCAGGACTTTAAAACGCTCCGTTGTAAACTTGGCAATTTCGACACACGATACTTTACATAGGAGGGGTCGAAATATGAACTATTTTGTTTTCAGCGACTGTGTTACATACATGATTCTTCATTATTTTATCGTGACTCATTCAGTAAATAGATCTTATCAAGTGTCTAACAATAATAATTTGTCGAAATGAAAATTGAGCATTGTAAACTATATTAAGGAAAACAACTCTAGGAGTGTAATTTAAAAGCAAGAGGTATGGCCTCTTGCTTTTAAATTACACATTCGAGGCAATGCGTTGCAAAAATTATCGAAATTACTGACACTACTGATAATAAATACTACAAAACTGAAAAAAAAAAAAAGAAACGTTACTAAACGTGATAACAAAAAGTTATAGAATATTTTTATAATATTGCTAAGGTCATAATAATTTTCGTCCCTATGTTTTCAAAATCGATCAGAATCGAGAACCGTGTTGGCTAACGCACCAACTAAATGTTAAATTTGGCCAAAAAAATGTACAAGCGGCCGTACCACGAAACTGAATGCATTATACAAAAGTGCGTTCGTTCATGGCGTATTATACAAAGGATCGCACCAAGTAAAAGCCGCATTGTATTACAAATCATGAGGCAAACACTCTGTTGCATATTTGTTTTCTCGAAATTCATACAAAATCAAAATAATTGTTTTTAAAATAAATTATGCATCTTCTGATTACAAAATCACTTGTCCGTGGAAGGAAACGTCCCTGTTTACTCGTTTACCCACAGTTATGGTGCTTTTGCAGTTTGTACCGGCACAATTATGCATTTTTCTACGTTTCGTGTTTATCTACGATAACGGTCGAGCGCGTTCTGAAGTGTAGTAGCGGCAACTAAGTGTATTTCACTTACATTGGGCACGCGAAGTACGTACACTTGCGGTGTCTATTTAGATATATGTCTATGCCTAGTATCGAACAGATAAGTACCATGGCGAGCCGGGTTTAAATTTATTATTTATAAAAAGTGATATTATAACGTCAACTTATCTAAATTGACAATATATGAAATGATTGTTATATAATATGAACTTTATATAATTTTTTTCATAAAATGTGAATGTTATATCAAACAAGAATCATATGAAGTGAAATAGGACCAAATAAAAATTATATTAAATGAACGGTACATCTTTTGAAATTAGTTTATTTAATGTTCGTATAAGTGAGGAGCACCCTTCTTGAACATTTTTCCTTTTACTACATTTACAAACTTTTTTTACAATGTTGTGTACAAATATAATTGCATGTCAGATTTAAAATGTTACACATGTAATATTTCTAAGCATTATTTGCAGTCTTTTCACTTATTGTACCATATAAAATAAAAATAAAGTAATTCGTAATATACCTGTGCTGACTGGCGAATCCGGTCACAGATTTCAGTGATCTCATTGAGTGCTGTGTCAGCGCCAAGCGAGAAGTCCGTACCCGGAACGTTGTTACTAATCGTCGATGGGATTATCGCTAGCGGGATGCAGAACTCCGGGAACTGCTTGCGAGATTCGTATAGCTCCAACCCTGCTTGATACGCCTGTTAAATTATTAATGATAAGTTTTTTTAATTCTGGCTATTGCTATTAATACTATAGTTGTCACAATACAATAGGCCCCTTTTGGCAGCTACAGTGACAATAGAATGTAACTTTCAAAGAAATCAAAGAAAAAAAAACAAACAAAAAAACAAATAACTATGGACTTAAAAAAATTACGTTAAAACGTTACCGACAAAATACATTTTCACGTATTACTTTCGCGTGAATTGAAAATTACCACGAAATGTCTTCTCAACAGTTCCTGAATATGTATTTTCTAATAATAGTGTTGTAACCAACTGATGAAGACTAAATTGCACCCACTCAATTCGATTTCACATAAAAATACTAACTTATGTATAATACAAAATGTGCTCGAGTCGTAAAGTCAAGTTTCATAAACTTTTTGAATTGGCTGTACTATTTCAGTACATTGTACTAGCGGCATTCGGCGTGGGACTCACGCGATCTTTCGCTAGCAATGACAAATTGACAATGACTTTGTGCCAGTAAGTTTTTGAGTCTTTTTCTTGTGACTAAGCTTTGCTTTCATGTTTCTATTTGCTATCGCGGTGACCTGAATATCATAGTAAAATAAGGTAAGTATGGTAATTCTGTACAAAGTAACAGCGCGACATGTATGTGTGCACGACAGCCGCGCGCCGTGTACGTTCGCACACATTCGCATAATAATGAAGGGCGCGTTGGGACGACCAGTCTTATGCAACGCGAACTCCACCAGGGGGGACAGCTGGTGGGAACTAGTGGAATAGGCCAGTACACCACGCTGCTAAGTTTGTATGGCGTTACCGTATTTGTCTTATTGTACGAGTACTATGTTAATACTTACTATTTCATTATACTTTATAATAAATAAATTTTGATTGTTCTATCTAGAACTTAAACCAATGAAAAAAAAAATGTAATGATCACGAACTCAAAAAATTTCAATCATTTTCTTGGATGAATCGTGTAATCAGGCTAACTGTTTTGGTTCACATTCCTCGACCAGCTGCGGGATCGAGACACGTCCAAGAGTTCTGTGATCTTTTCGGGTGTGCAGATTACATAACGATGTTTTTAGTCAACGTTAAAGCTAATGCGAAAAGCCTCAAATGCAGTGTTGCAGGCCCGGAGAAAAAGAATTAATTTTTCTTATAATTGTATAATTTTTATATGATGTTCCAATACAAAAGTGCATGAAAACTCTCAGAGAATATATATTAATTTAGATGAATATTTTAAAAATACATTCATTTTATTATATTTAATTTTATGATTACCGAAATTAGTGTGTTGTAGTACAGTCAAGAGCACGTTAAGCTTGACCCTTAGGACCGTTCTTATGGTAAGCGGCATAGAGTTGGGTTTAAACCAAAAGTGTTAAGCTTGATGTGCTCTTGACCCTGTACAGATGATGTAATTTTTGTAACGTTCTGATGTATAGTCGAATCATAATTAGATATCCAAAATGAAAAGAAATGTCATGATTAATGTCATTGTCACAGTGTGAATGAAGGTGTGCTACCTTTCTGTTTTAATGAAATTTGAAAAAAAGGAGGTTCTTATTCTTCGATTTCAATTGTCTATCACAAAATGTTAACAATAATTGTTTATTTACAACTTTAACAACAACACACCATAATTTGACAACCGCACTACGGAGACAAGGAATCTATGGGTGCACTTTACGATTCGATTTTTATGAGGATCGGCAACATGGAGGCGAATCGAATTGTCTTGATCGTATTCATAATTTACACAAAATAGTTTCTTTCTGAAGCCCTATTTTATATTGGCCTGCAAGAAAAGCAGTTTGGCAACATCTAAGTACAATAAGCGCCCATACACACGAGAAAATTTTCGCGTGGCCGCCACCCGGTCGAAGAGCGGGCTCCGCTCGGCGACCGCGTAGACAAAAGACAAGCTAGTGCCTTCCAGCTGAAAGCTAAATAAATAGAGCGTATTTTGCCATGACTGTTCGGTCTCTGAACACGTGCATGCGGTCGCATAAACACGCCCTAAGTCTACGGTATTTAGCGATTGTCGCTTATTCTGTGCCATCTGAACGTCTTTTCTCACTGGCTAATAATCTTAACCGCCTGAAGACAAAAAGGCTGACAAATTTCTTTTTTATTGAAATTAATTTTGAAACGATTTTTATGAGATCGATTCAAGAGCATACGATTCGATCTGTGGATCGATTCAAAGGCATATAATCCATTGGATCCAAATTTTGATCCTGATTGTGTTACCAATGTCATAAAATTATTTTTGACCTTAAACATAGTCTTTTCTTATAGTTAATGTATTAAACGAAGTTAAGGAAAAATATATATTGTAAAATATTAATTGTTCTAATTTTTATCATATTACAGCATTAAGAGTTCTAAATGCTTATTAACAAAATAGGAAACTATCTTTGTTTACGTTTTGGACAATTAACAGTCACAAAATAGTGACGAGAAACATTAATATTGAATCTTATTTGGTGAGGATGCCCACGCACTTTTGCAGCAGGTATGTATTTACATTGAAATGTTCACCTCAAATCCACCAATGATGAGGAGGCCCTGGATGTTGAATTGTTTGATGCGAGCTGCGATTTCGCTCTTCTTGTCTCCAGGCAGAGTACGCTTCGTGCCCAAGAACGCACCTCCTTGGCCCACCCAGCCGGTTACATCGGACCTGGCAAATAATTAAATGTAGTTGAACATAATTTTCGACTATGTTTTTTTAT
>NW_020653851.1:8177236-8214964 GCF_003589595.1 Hyposmocoma kahamanoa
TATAAATCAATAAACATATTTATAAAAGACAAAGATGCGATTACATTGTAAAAAGAAAAAACTCACCGATGGTTTCCCGGACTCGTTGAAGGCCTCCTTCGGTGGCTTCAAACGTGTGAGCATCTTGTAAGTTTCTAAATTTCGTGCAAAGCTGCGCCCGCGCAGTTGCACTGCCAAGTCCCAGTTTTTGTCGGCCATGGCCTGAAAGATGTTTAATTCAGTGTGCAGTGCAAACTAATACGCACGGCCTCATCGTCGGTTACACATTTCCCATCATCGCTTACACATTTCCCAGTGTAAGCTGAGACCCTAACCCATTCTGCTTATAGCAAAATTTAGTGTCTATTGTTCCCATGAATCACGATCCATGAAATAAAAAAGGCTACATTTCAAGTACCACGCATAATGTGCGATGGGTTGAACGGCTATTAATGGATTGAAAATGGCGAGTTACAGTTTTTACACGAATTGATTTTTAGTTTAAGTATATTACGTTTTGAGGTTCTTTATTATTTGTAACCTTTTTAAGCTGATGGTTCTATGGTCAATGCGCAATAAATGAATATGAACAGCTATTAATTGGTCACTTTCAGGAACAATTATACAATAGGTAGATTGATATGAAAGAAAAATACCTGTGCAACAGCCTTTGTGCGGCGTACACACTCCATGAGCGGCAAACGGATGGCCTGGTTGCCGTCCAGGGACACCACACACGGCTCTGTATCGGGCGTCGCCTCCATTAAAGCCATCACCGCCTCGGCACCCATGCGACAACCCTTCACGTAAACATTTAAATTTAATATATTTCATTGCATGTGCATCCTGCCCATTCTAACTTACGCCTACGGTGCAGACATGGTCGCTGACCGAGTTCCAGAAGTCTAAACTCAAGAATTGTCAGAGGGCGATGGAACGCAGCACTTTGGGCTTTAAACGTATTGACCGAGTGCGCAATGCAATGCTGCGTTCGATGACTGGTATTGCTGATTTGCTGATTTGGGGAGCAAAGCAGCCAGGCTCAAATGGGATTGGGCGGGCCACGTTAGCCGGTTGCAACCCGGGAAGTGTGCGAATATCGTTACTCCTTGGGTTCCCGAGGATGGAAATAGACGGCAGGGACGGCCGAGAATCGCCCCTATGGAGCTCGTACCATAGGGGCGATCCGCCCTGTTCAGGGTGGGTGAACCGGTCCCACGAGCCACTGTCTTACCACCTTGTGCAGGTGTTGACCGGGCACGGCTGCTTCGGTCACTACCTGCACAAGGTGGCGAGGAGGGAATCGTCCCCGTCGTGCCATGAGTGCGGATGACACCGCGCAGCACACCCTAGAGGTGTGCAGCCGGTGGGATGAGCAGCGCCGTACTCTGACGGGGACAATGGGGCAGGACCTCTCGCTGCCGGGCGTGGTAGCCGCCATGCACGGTAGGAGTTCTGGGAGGCGATGGCCTCCTTTTATGGAGAGGTTATGTCGCAAAAGGAGGCCGCGGAGCGGGTGCGCGAGGACGCGGCGGAAGCGCATCCGGTTCGGCGCAAACGTACGGGAAGAAGGCGAAGGCAGTTCGCTGCTCGCCTGATCCCCTAGTGAGGCCAGCGGGCTCTGGACAGGGACTCCGGAGCCTGCATTGCACGGACTCACTCGTCTAGGGTCGGAGGACAACCGACCCGCCCTTTCGTTGGCGCGGGAGCCCTGGCGCAAGCTAGGGCGGCCGGGCGGCGTCGTGGTGAATGTTCACCGACCCCACAGCGTCGACTCAACCGGCGAGAAGTAGCCGACCATCTCGCACCCCGTGCATTCCTCGCTAGGCGTAGGCTTAAAGTTTGAAGCCTTTGGTGGGCTAGGATATTGCAAAATGTTAAAAGTACTTAATACTTATAGCTTCACAAAAACATTTGTAAACGTTCACACCTACTTATGTCTAACGAAAATCGAAAAGAAGAATACTATTTTATATAAATATTACTCTCTGATCCCAAAGTAAGTAACTAAAGCACTTGTGTTATGGAAATAAAAAACAACGACAATACCACAAACACCCAGATTCGAAACAGTACAAAAAAGTTAGTTTTCTACATTGACTCGGATCGAACCCGGGATCTCAGAAATGGCGACACTAGAAAACCGGTGCACAAGCCACTCAACCACCGAGGTCGTCCTATCGTTGTAACTTAAGTTTGACATTGTACTTCATCTTATTGTATGTTGTTCATTCTTTGAGAACTCCAAACCAGCATCTTCTGATGCACTAACACCTACTACTACGAGGTCGTAAATTGCCTGTGTTAAGCTTATTCTTTTTTAAATTAATGGCATTCAGTTAGAAAAATCTCACCAGAATACGATCGAATGCAGAAGGTGCGCCACCCCTTTGCACGTGGCCGAGTACAGTGATACGTGTATCCTGTTGAAGTTTGTCCACCACCACCTTCTTCACGAGTTCAGCCGTAATTGGTTTTCCTTCTCGATCGATGGCACCTTCTGCTACAATGATGATGTTTAATCGCTGACCCGATTTTCGTTCCTGTATTTCGAACAAATGACAATATAATTAGGCTTGGTTAATGCACTCATTACGCAAGCGCTATTGAACAAAGTACTATTATAAACATAAGAGGCGTGTTATATTACGAGGAAGTTATGTTTAGTAATTATTCATGTCTTTGATATGCTACACTATTGTATTAGGTTTAGCCTGTAAAAATAGATGTATGTATGAAATAAATAAATATCATTATCGAAATCCTTTATTTTAATTTGTAAATCAACTCACGTCCGGAATCCTCGACTATACAGTATAGTATAGTAGGTAAACAAACAAGGCGATATAGTAAATACTTTTGGTTTTGAACAGAAAGTCCATCAATATATGTACTTGAATGATCAATATACAAATGAAAAATTTCAAACCAAATTATTACAAATAAGTAGTAATTTAGAATAAATAATTTATGGAGGAGGCTGACCCACAGCCAAGTTGCTGTCACATCACAGCTGTGTAGCCGCAAA
Organism: Hyposmocoma kahamanoa; assembly: GCF_003589595.1. Classification (NCBI taxonomy): domain Eukaryota; kingdom Metazoa; phylum Arthropoda; class Insecta; order Lepidoptera; family Cosmopterigidae; genus Hyposmocoma; species Hyposmocoma kahamanoa. Next base: position 8,180,244 of record NW_020653851.1, read on the forward strand.
CTCGGTATTTTAGGGATAGTTCTAATACATCTTATTTATCTGTTAAATATTTAAAAAAAATCTGATGTATTATTATTTTTATTACTGACCAAGCTCCCTTAAAATAAATAGGATTCTTTTTATCATCTTGTATAATAAAAATTGTCTTTTCACAGAACTATTTCAACCTGAACTGTCTTTATGAAATTGTTTTTCAAGCACAAGGTTAAATATCTGTTCACAAGGGCATTCCCCTACCCATGTATATATATATACATATATATCATGCAGAAAAACCAAACAGCATTAATAAGAGCATACAAGGAGTATGTCAATAGCAGGATGTACCAAAGTAAAATATAGAGGACAGAGTAATAAAGCCCAAAACATTTGCACCAACAACACACAACCAAAGCTTAAGCATTATGAACTGGCACTGGCCGTGCGATCAACACCCTAGAATAATAAATATCAATTGCATCAATCACATATAATAACAACAAGTGTTACAATTGTCCTCAACTTGCACAAGCGTGTCGGCGAAACTAATTTTCATATCTACAATTTAGCCTTACATCTCATTGATAACATATGATTGTGTGTTATAAGTTTACAGTGCCACTCAATCAGCCTACCTGGTGTAATCTTTTGCAAAGCTTTTCAACCCAATTATTGGGAACAGGGTCCTCGGGAATGAATACGGCGTCAGCCTCGCTCGCCAGAGCGGCCACTAATGCCAGATAACTGCAACAAGCAGCACCCGCGTATGGATCATGCATGTGGAATCCTCCAAGGATAGGTAACAAGATGAGAATTTAGACATTAATAAATAAATTTGTCAGTACATTGCCAATGGGATTTGCCAATTCAAAGAATGAAGTCGTATAAAGTGTAATAAAATGGACAAGACATAGATGTGTAAGTGATCCTGCTCCCATATTTATAAGTTAATAAGATCTAAAATCCTTGCCTCTGCTATCTTTGCACACAACTTTGTTTCCCAATTGAGAGGCGCTGGGTCTTCGCAAATAAAGCTATAAGTAGCATCCGTACACAGGGCGGTGTATACTGCAAGAAAACTAAAAAAGTACGAGTTTGAAGGGTATTGTAAAGTGATAGAAAGTGTTTTTCAGAACACATTGGGAATACAGAACACGGGGAAGGTTCAGACAAACAAAGCATTAGGCTTGCCTGTTCTAATTTAAAGCATAGTTTTTCTTTCCAGTCAGTCGAAGGTGGCGCCTCGGGAATAAAGACAAAGTCTGCTTCAGACGATAAGGCCGTTACCAGAGCAAGATATCTAAACCAACAAATTTGCATTAACACTTCATACATGAACAATTGAATTGGCATCCACAAATAATCACAGGAATGACCGCGAAATATTATTGGAAGCATATTTCAATACCTGTAAGAGACAAACACACGTTAAATTGGTAGTTTTAACCAGTACAAATGATACATGGTCTTACCCACAGTGCCTGCCCATGACCTCCATAATAAATGTCCTTTGGTGAGAATATGCAGTACTGACAATAGCATCAATGGCCTCAATGATGCGGTGTAGGGCAGAATCGGTGCCAATTGTCATGTCAGTACCACAGAAATCATTATCAATGGAACCCACCTGAAAGATTAAACTTTCATTAGCAATGTAGAAAGTTGTTTTTAAATAAAATTGTTATATAACTAGAAGGTGTTACCATTCCAGCAATGTGCAAAAACTTATATTTTTCCCTCTGATCTTTGGTAATTTTATTGTTTTCAAGGAGTTCATCAAGAAGGGTTGACCACTCCTGGCGGAAGAGGTTGGCACCTGTCAAGGAACCATCTCCACCAATCACTACCAAGTTTGTAATACCTCGTGTCACCAAGTTATATGCAGCCTTCATGCGACCTTCCCTTTGCCTAAAAAAAGTTGTTGTGTTATTATGTGTTATTATTTTGACAGGAAAAAACATATTTTGGTAAAACTTTAGAATATTGTTTCACTAACATGTTTCACAATTAATTAATGGATTTGCTACACAAAATTTTGGTAATGTATCTAACATTAATTCAATACATAGGCCTATATCAACTTTTAGCTAATCTACGCTTTAATAACTAGTAAATTTTATGCAATTTTTATTTAAAAAAATGGTATATGCAACTCACACAAAATCCATGCAACGGGCTGATCCTATAACAGTTCCTCCTTTGTGAATGATGGAACTGACCGAGGACCAGTTCGCCTCTTCAATATTGTCACCGCCGTCCACCATTCCTTGGTATCCTTCGCGAATAAAATATACCTTGCAGCCCAAGTAAATACCCATTCGCACCACTGATCGCACAGCGGCGTTCATACCCTGAGAGTCACCACCGCTTGTAAACACGGCCAGACCCTTGCCCTTGTGGGAACCTCTTTCGATGAACCTTTGAGCTGTTGTCTCGTCCATCTTTGAGGGTTACAAGGGTTCCCTACACCTAAAGGTTACAATAAACAAAATATTACTGACAACATGTCACGCAACACAAAATCATAAGTATAGAACAAAGATATCACTGAACAGAATCACTATGACATGTTATTATTCAATATATATGTAAATACGCACCAAAATATATTCCAAAATTTTTTAGAAATTTGAATCTGAACTTCACCAAGGTGACCTTTGAAATGACATTTTTGTTTTTAATTAAACGTTTCTGCCAAAGACAAAGGTTGATCAAGGGTCATTCATTTTGTCATTCCGTGAAATAAAGATATTTAGATACTTTATTTCTTTAGAAGTCAGGAAACAGACCGAAAGTTTTGTAAGCGACGGTTCTAGTTAGATTATTATATTAGTGAAATTTAAAGTAGTCTGTATTCGTTTATTTAATACTACCACAAGTTACATTTTTTTTCAAATAGTAAGTTGGAAAAAGTGTTCTCTGTCAATAATATTTCTACTATTTAGTAATTTTTGTGGTAATAACTTACACAAAATCTATTCTACTTTGTTCTCAAACAAACTAGTTTTGTGGTCGAAATATTCATAAATGCAATGGTATTAGTTGGTAAACTACATATTTCTCAAATGTGCTTTTTGTCACAACTCTAATCAAACGTAAATGTAGTTCACTTAACATTAAGTAATAAATACGTAAAAATGATGGCATCTTTATAGTAAAAACGGTAGCAAGTAGTTGTCCGTCATTGCATCGATTAGTGTTTTATTTATTTTTATTTACGAAACAAGTACGTACTTTTGGAGACAATTGTAGTATATTCTATTTTATTGTACGAGTCTTGATTTCATTCGCAGTATTTTTTAATTTTCCAGTGTCCTGCTTTATGTTTATTTTGCCCTGATACTCATTTTCAAGTTACAAAATGTCTGCTGAATCTGATATGGAATATTCAGACAATGAGGGGGACGAATACGATTACTACGGAGAACATGATGACTGCGATATGGAGACGGTGGATCGAAGTAAAGCAGATCCTGAATATTTTATATATTCATGTCTGAAAGTAGAGGAAGTGGAAAAACTGTTGAATGAATCCATAGAATTGCTCAGTAATAGCCTTCAGATCACACCGTCGCTCGCCAAGGTTTGTTATTTGCACAATTGCTCAACAATAATATTATTTCTAGTCTCCTAGCTTTCTAATGTGTAAGTGTAATTTTAGGTGATGTTACATGCCTATGAATGGAATGCTCAAGAGATTATCAATAAGTATAAAGAAAATGCAAACGAGGTTCTGGTGTTCAGTCGTGTGAAGCCTCGCGTGGCATCTGTGCAGGCTGGCTCCAGTAGAGTTGCATGTGCTGTCTGTGCTAATACTCCGCCTCTGCACAAATTTAGTGCACTTGCTTGCGGACATTACTTCTGCAATGACTGTTGGGCTATGCACTTTGAAGTACAAATTATGCAAGGTAATTTCTCGCCCTCTTTAGTGCACATGTTAATCTTTATATACACAATGTTTGATATCATTGTTCATTCACTTTTTAACCTTGAGTGTGTCTTGTTTACTGAATAATAATAAAGCTTTGTGGGGGGATCAATGATACATTAATTTTTATATTTTTAAATAAACATTCAGTAAGCCACAGACTGTTAAGACACGCCATTCAAAATTGAACTCTATCACTGTGCTAAATATTTGCAATATTAAAATTAATACATGCAACATTTTTGTGATATTTTCATGTATATTTCTATTTTTCCTAGGTGTTTCGAATACAATCCAATGTATGGCACAAGACTGTGAGGTGCGGGCACCTGAAGACTTTGTGTTGTCTCATGTGGCTAAACCAACTCTCCGGGAGCGTTACCAGCAATTTATGTTCAAGGACCATGTGAAATCACATCCTCAGCTTAGGTTCTGTCCAGGACCTAATTGCCAGGTGATAATTTACTTCTAAAAAATTATACTCAAAAACAATGTTTATGTCTCAGTATTTGAAGGTAACAGAACAGAGATAGAATGGTCTTAAAATCCAATAAAAGTACATCATGTCAGATGTCTGTATTATTTTTGTCAACTAAGATATATCTAGAACATTTCCAATTAACCTTGAAACTTATTTTATGTAACATGTTCCTCCTACTCCTTAAAGATAAAGGCAGGCAAGAAAAGGAAAATGTTAGATAAATAGGAATAGTTAGCATATCATGGTTTTATGATAATCATGTATTGTAAAAATATAGTTAACAGTCACGCGTCCACCTACAATTGTTAAAAGCACACAGTTTCCCAAACGATTTTGATACTGTAGCGTCCTAAAACTATGTTCCATCGCTAACGTACGGCTGTACTTTCATCCACCATTTAAAAATAATAAAAATTTACCAAAATCTAACAATTTTACTAGTAATGTGTGAACCTGTGCATCATAATCTAAGCTATGTTATGTAAACTCTTATGATTAATTGAGTGACTTCTTTGTATAGATATATTTTGTGAACACTGCATTTTAATCAAGATGTACGGAAAATATCGCAATTTCAAATTATCTACTGTAGGAGTGTGAACTGTTAACAATTGAGAGTAAGAACACATATTGCAGTTTCCAATTTCTTTCTTAATTTTCTTTAGGCTATTGGATGTATTTATTTATATAGGAAAAGGCAAGGATAACTTTAGATCATTTCAGTGGATATTTCGGGCGTGGACCCGCGAAGGGGCTCGGCGTGTAGAGTGCCGCGGCTGCGAGTCACTTACTTGTTTCTCATGCGGAGCGCCTCACCATGCACCCACCGATTGCCCCACCATACGCCGGTGGCTCACGAAATGCGCTGATGATTCCGAAACTGCTAATTATATCAGTGCTCATACAAAGGTTTGTTGAGAGTTCTTCTGTAATGAGAATGTTTCAAATTGTCAAATCAAACCAGGTTTTTCTTTGTTGATATACCTGTTTCAGTGAACATCAATAGTGTAGTCTTTTCGGTAGACACAGTTTGAGATTTAATTGCATATACTTGAAGTGAAATTAATGTAGGTACTAAGGATAATGTGAACATGTCTTATGCTTGCAGGATTGTCCAAAATGCCAGATTTGCATTGAGAAAAATGGTGGTTGCAATCACATGCAATGTGGTGCATGTAGACATGATTTCTGCTGGGTGTGTCTGGGCGATTGGAAAACTCATGGATCTGAGTACTATGAGTGCAGTCGCTACAAGGAGGATCCTAATTTGTCTAATGATAGCCAACATGCACAAGTATGTTTTACATAAACTATATTGTGTTACTGAAGAGTTTGGCATAATTGATATTATTCATGTTCAGGATTGTTGATACTAAAATAACAGGAATGACATCATAATTACAAAATCATGGTCAATACCTATAGAATAAGTTAAATGACTTCCAATGTCTATATCGACATGATACATTGGCTGGCATTTATCTGATTGTGTGTATGCATAGACGATTTTGTTCTTGGCTTTGTCTCCTTCGTTAATAACTTTCGTACTTTGTTTACAGGCACGAGAAGCTTTGAAAAAATATTTGCATTATTATGAAAGATGGGAAAATCACGCACGATCTCTAAAACTGGAAGAACAAACGTTAGCTAATCTGAAACGTCGAATTAATCAAAAGGTATTAATAAGATATTATTAAGGATATATTTTCAACTAAACTAAGATTTATTGATATAAACTAAGAATGTTTTCTTAGGTAATGGCTGGCGAAGGAACTTGGATTGATTGGCAATATCTCTGGGATTCAGCGAAGTTGCTAAAACGCTGTAGATATACATTACAGTATACTTATCCCTACGCATATTACATGGAAGTTGGTCCCAGAAAAGAGTTGTTTGAATATCAACAGGTGAGTAGAAGTTCAGTATCCTTTTATGTAAGTTATGAGAAATGTACTTATCTATTATTTTATTTATTTTTATATTTTAGGCTCAACTAGAAGCAGAAATAGAGAATCTGTCTTGGAAGGTTGAAAGGGCTGAAACAACGGATCGAGGTGATTTAGAAAATCAAATGGATATTGCAGAAAAGAGACGTATGACTCTACTTAAGGATTTCTTAGAATTCAACCCAAGTAGCTCCTCTAGTAGTAAAGTATAAAATGAACCTCAAGATGCATTTTTAAATGAATATGGTAATAAAGTAACTAGTATTAATTAACATCAATCACACAATTCATCACGTTTGTATTTTGTGAAGCTAGATTTTTTTTCTGCCAAAGTATATTTATTATTAACGTGATTTTGCAATAAAACACCTAGATAATTGATAACGTGGTTTTATTGAGTTTGATGGAGTGGTCAATTTAAAGAACGAATTTTTTTTATGAAACTGGTGAATTATCCAAGAATGTTTCGATGAACAACCGGATAATGTGCGTCGTGTGGTACAATTTAGATTTTTTTAAATTTGCAACTCATTCATTTCTATAGCTGGCAACACTTACCATGCTATCTATATACTATAAAGCGGATTTTTATGGCTACACTTTCATAGCCATCCAAAATGGCTACCACGAATGATTCGAAGGCGCCTTTGCGCCAAGTAAAAAGAGTACAATTTGGAATAATATCACCAGATGAAATTGTAAGTTGTGTTTATAGAAACATCGTGACATAAATTTTCAAGTGCAAAAATATTTTGTGGCAATTAAGACCGCTACGTTACCTTACAGATGAATTCTTTGTATCACGCAGTTGTGTTCTTATGTTGTGCGTACACAGTATCCGAGCGTCAGCATACTGTTCTCGATAACATATCAGTGCTGCGTCGTTACAAATTGGCGCTGTAAAGCTGCGTTGTATTAATTTAAAATAAACTTATTAAATGTGCAGCGTCAATTTGGGTCACTATTTCACAATGATTTACCTTTTCCTTTCTAACCCTGTGTTTTTATACTAGTACATACATAACGTCCTTATCATATTATGTATTTTGATGTAATGTCTTCCAGAGACGTATGTCGGTCACTGAAGGGGGCATTCGCTTCCCTGAAACTATGGAAGGTGGGAGACCTAAGCTCGGGGGGCTTATGGACCCTCGACAAGGGGTGATTGACAGGAGCTCACGATGCCAGACTTGCGCTGGAAACATGACTGAATGCCCTGGACACTTTGGCCATATAGACTTGGCAAAGCCAGTCTTTCACATTGGCTTTATTACAAAAACAATTAAGATCTTGAGATGTGTTTGCTTCTATTGTTCGAAACTGCTTGTTAGCCCGGTAAGATTAGATTTGACTAGTTTTATCCAACTCGATTTCCATGCAATTTGTTGACAATTTCTTCTCTTTGTAGACAAATCCAAAGATCAAAGAAGTGGTCATGAAATCTAAAGGCCAGCCCCGTAAAAGACTGACTTATGTATATGACTTGTGCAAAGGTAAACATATTTGCGAAGGGGGTGAAGATATGGATATCGGGAAAGAGGGAGAGGAGGGTAAAAAAGGGACAGGTCATGGAGGTTGTGGTCACTATCAACCTTCTATTAGGAGACAAGGACTGGATTTAACTGCTGAATGGAAAAATGCCAATGAAGATACACAAGAGAAAAAGATCATTATTACTGCTGAAAGAGTTTGGGAAATATTGAAACATATCACAGGTATAAATGAATTTGTGTTTTTTATTATGACATTAAGCATTGAATGATTATTGATGTAGTTATTGATGCGTGGCAGTATTGTCATCAAATGGCAATAATATCTGTACTACATACATAATCCAAAATACTCACTGCTTAGTTGAGTCTTTTAGGGTCGTATTCCAGAAGTCTACTCAATGCTCAAGTCAGGATTGCACTGGAAACATAAGCACTGGAAATACGACCCTAATGGCAGGGACTTGAGTATGATTTCGAGTGCTTTAAACCATACTTAAATCCTGACTTGAGCATTGAGTAGAGTTCTAGAATACGACCCTTACTATTTTTTTTATTCTTTGTGTATTCATTTATTCAGAAAGTGTATTATCTAGTTTATCCACTCCTTATCTGATAAGTCAGTCATGTTTGTGTTTATATTGCTATTGCACAGTTTTTATTTGTCTTAACATGTTCTAGATGAGGAATCATTTATACTTGGTATGGACCCCAAATTTGCTAGACCTGACTGGATGATTGTAACTGTATTGCCTGTGCCACCATTGTCAGTGAGACCTGCTGTGGTCATGTTTGGTGCAGCCAAAAATCAGGATGACTTGACTCACAAGCTAGCTGACATAATAAAGGCAAATAATGAATTAATGAGGAATGAACAGTCTGGAGCTGCTGCCCATGTACTTGCAGAAAATATCAGATTACTGCAGTTCCATGTTGCCACATTTGTTGATAATGATATGCCTGGTATGCCAAAGTAAGTAATTATGGAGCTGTTTCATTTTTATGCATTTTAAAGAAATTTTTTAATTTAAATTTATTTGTTTTACAGAGCTATGCAAAAATCTGGAAAACCACTCAAAGCCATAAAAGCTCGCCTCAAAGGTAAAGAAGGTAGGATCAGAGGAAACCTTATGGGAAAACGTGTTGATTTTTCAGCACGTACTGTAATTACACCTGATCCTAACTTGCGTATTGATCAAGTAGGAGTGCCCAGGTCCATTGCCCAAAATTTGACATTCCCAGAGCTTGTGACACCCTTCAATATTGATAGAATGCAAGAACTTGTTCGTCGTGGAAATGCTCAGTACCCTGGCGCTAAATACATTGTGCGTGATAATGGTGAAAGGATAGATTTAAGATTTCACCCCAAGCCATCGGATTTGCATTTACAATACGGTTACAAAGTCGAGCGTCACTTGAGAGATGACGATCTTGTTATTTTCAATCGACAACCAACTCTTCACAAAATGAGTATGATGGGTCATAGAGTAAAAGTACTTCCATGGTCAACATTCCGTATGAATTTGAGTTGCACTTCACCATATAATGCTGACTTTGATGGTGATGAAATGAATCTCCATGTCCCACAATCTATGGAAACTCGTGCTGAAGTTGAAAACATTCACATAACGCCCCGACAAATTATTACCCCACAAGCAAACAAACCCGTCATGGGTATTGTGCAAGACACTTTGACAGCAGTCAGGAAAATGACAAAAAGAGATGTGTTTCTTACAAAAGAACAGGTCATGAATCTTCTCATGTTTTTACCAACTTGGGATGGGAAAATCCCACAGCCATGTATTTTAAAACCTCAACCTCTGTGGACTGGAAAGCAAATATTTACCCTCATTATTCCTGGAAATGTAAACATGATTCGTACTCACTCCACACATCCAGATGAAGAAGATGATGGGCCATACAAGTGGATTTCACCTGGAGACACCAAAGTTATGGTGGAGCATGGAGAGTTGCTTATGGGCATTTTATGTAAGAAATCGCTTGGTGCCTCAGCAGGATCCTTACTGCACATTTGCATGTTGGAGTTGGGTCATGAGACTGCAGGTCGGTTCTATGGTAATATTCAGACTGTAATCAACAACTGGCTTCTTTTGGAAGGTCACTCAATTGGAATTGGTGACACTATTGCTGATCCCCAAACATACACAGAAATTCAGCGCGCTATTGTTAAAGCGAAAGATGATGTCATAGAAGTCATTCAAAAAGCCCACAACATGGAGTTGGAGCCCACACCTGGTAACACATTGAGGCAGACCTTCGAAAACCAAGTAAATCGTATTCTCAACGACGCTCGTGACAAAACTGGTGGATCTGCTAAGAAATCACTGACAGAATATAACAATCTAAAAGCTATGGTGGTTGCCGGTTCTAAAGGCTCAAACATTAACATTTCACAGGTTATTGCCTGTGTGGGGCAACAGAATGTTGAAGGTAAACGTATTCCATTCGGTTTCCGTAAAAGGACGTTGCCCCATTTCATCAAAGATGATTACGGCCCAGAATCCAGGGGTTTTGTTGAAAATTCTTACCTTGCTGGATTGACACCTACTGAATTCTATTTCCATGCTATGGGTGGTCGCGAAGGTCTTATCGATACCGCCGTAAAAACTGCTGAGACTGGATACATTCAACGTCGTCTAATAAAGGCTATGGAATCTGTAATGGTGCACTATGACGGAACTGTCCGTAACTCCGTGGGACAACTGATTCAGTTAAGGTATGGTGAGGATGGCCTGGCTGGTGAAACAGTAGAGTTCCAAAATTTGCCAACAGTTAAACTGTCAAACAAAGCTTTTGAGAAGAAGTTCAAGTTCGATTCTTCAAATGAAAGATATTTAAAGAGGATTTTCAATGAAGACATCATCAAAGAACTTACAGAATCTGGTTATGTAATTGCTGACCTTGAAAGTGAATGGGAACAACTTTGCAAAGATCGAGAAATATTACGTCAAATCTTCCCTAGTGGAGAGTCCAAAGTAGTATTGCCTTGCAACTTCAAAAGGATGATTTGGAATGTGCAAAAGATCTTCCACATTGACAAAAGAATGCCTACAGATTTGAGCCCAATCAAAGTAATACAAGGTGTAAAAGATCTTCTCCAGAAATGCGTCATTGTTGCTGGCGAAGATCGTTTGTCGAAACAAGCAAACGAAAACGCTACTTTGCTGTTCCAATGTTTAGTGAGATCTACTCTGTGCACTAAATTTGTCTCCGAAGAATATAGACTGTCCAGTGAAGCCTTTGAATGGTTGATTGGAGAAATTGAAACTCGATTCCAACAAGCGCAAGTAAACCCCGGTGAGATGGTGGGAGCTTTGGCGGCTCAGTCTCTTGGAGAGCCTGCCACTCAGATGACATTGAACACTTTCCATTTTGCTGGTGTGTCTTCTAAAAACGTAACTCTTGGTGTGCCTCGTCTGAAGGAAATCATTAACATCTCTAAAAAACCCAAAGCTCCATCACTTACCGTGTTCTTAACTGGAGGTGCAGCCAGAGATGCGGAAAAGGCTAAAAACGTTCTCTGCAGACTTGAACACACTACCTTGCGTAAAGTTACAGCAAACACAGCGATTTATTATGATCCAGACCCTCAAAATACCGTGATTGCTGAAGATCAGGAATTTGTTAATGTCTATTATGAAATGCCTGATTTTGACCCAACAAAGATTTCTCCTTGGCTCTTGCGTATTGAGTTAGATCGCAAGAGAATGACAGACAAGAAACTGACCATGGAACAAATTGCTGAAAAGATCAATGCTGGTTTTGGTGATGATCTTAATTGTATTTTCAACGACGACAATGCAGAGAAGCTTGTATTGCGTATTAGAATCATGAATAATGAAGAAAGTAAATTCCAAGACAATGACGAAGAAACAGTTGATAAAATGGAAGACGATATGTTTCTCAGGTGCATTGAGGCTAACATGTTGTCTGATATGACTCTACAAGGTATTGAAGCAATTGCAAAGGTGTACATGCATTTACCTCAGACAGAAGCCAAGAAACGCATTATCATTACTGAACAGGGAGAATTCAAGGCCATTGCAGAATGGTTGTTGGAAACTGATGGTACCTCATTGATGAAAGTGCTATCAGAGCGAGACGTCGATCCTGTTAGAACATTCAGTAACGATATTTGTGAAATATTTCAAGTACTGGGTATAGAAGCTGTGCGTAAATCTGTAGAAAAAGAAATGAACGCTGTATTGCAGTTCTACGGTCTATACGTGAACTACCGTCACCTCGCGCTGCTTTGTGACGTAATGACAGCCAAAGGTCATCTTATGGCTATCACACGTCACGGCATCAACAGACAGGACACCGGTGCTCTTATGAGATGTTCCTTCGAGGAAACTGTAGACGTGTTATTGGACGCAGCCAGTCACGCTGAAGTGGACCCTATGAGAGGCGTTTCTGAAAACATTATTATGGGACAACTACCGAGAATGGGAACAGGTGAGAAAAGTGATTGTAAACATTACGGAACAGGATTACTGTCAGTTCATAGTCTTATTGAGTACTATTATTTTTTTCTAGGCTGTTTCGACTTGCTGCTCGATGCGGAAAAATGTAAACACGGCATGGAGATGGGAGGCCTTGGCGTAGGCATGGGCGTCGGTGGTGGCATGTACTTTGGAGTTGGTACTCCGTCAATGACTCCGCTCATGACGCCGTGGTCAAACCAGAACACACCTGGATATGGTCAAAGCGTTTGGTCTCCAGGTCAAGGTGGGTTTTTGTTTGTACGGAAATTTGGCCTTATTGCCGTTACGCATTAAAAGATCTGAAATATTGTTTTCATTATGTCTAATACCATATTTTATTTTATAGTTGGAAGCAGTATGACACCAGGCGGTCCTTCGTTTTCGCCATCAGGCGCATCTGACGCATCTGGCTTGTCTCCAGCCTACAGTGCATGGTCGCCACAACCTGGATCCCCCGGTTCGCCTGGGCCTCCACTGTCGCCTTACGCTTCACCTGCGGGAGCTTCGCCTTCATACTCTCCAACCAGCCCGGTGTATGCTCCTGCATCGCCGAGTCTCACTCCGACCTCTCCACATTATTCCCCGACAAGTCCTTCCTATTCTCCGACTTCGCCAAACTATTCACCGACGTCCCCTATCTATTCTCCTACGTCGCCCAGCTATTCGCCGACATCACCAGGTTATTCTCCCACTTCACCATCGTATTCTCCAACTTCTCCAAGTTATTCACCAACTTCCCCGAGCTACTCTCCAACGAGCCCGGCGTATTCACCCACTTCCCCTAGCTATTCGCCTACGTCACCTAGCTATTCTCCCACGAGTCCGTCTTATTCTCCGACTAGTCCGTCATATTCTCCGACTAGTCCTGCGTATTCTCCGACTTCACCCGGCTACTCCCCATCGTCTCCGAGCTATTCGCCTACAAGCCCTGTTTACAGCCCAGCTTCACCAAGTTACTCGCCGTCGTCACCGAATTATACGCCGACTTCCCCGGCATATTCTCCAACGAGTCCATCTTATTCGCCGACATCTCCGGCATATTCTCCGACGTCGCCAAGCTACTCTCCATCGTCACCAAAATATTCCCCAACATCGCCCAACTATTCTCCTACGTCACCGTCTGTGGCTGGAGGCAGCCCGACATACTCTCCAACGAGTCCGCAATATTCGCCCACGAGCCCTCAATACTCGCCTACTAGCCCGGCCTATTCGCCATCGTCGCCTCAGCATCCGGGCAGCACACACTACTCGCCCTCTTCGCCTAATTATTCACCATCATCTCCGAATTACTCCCCATCGTCGCCTGGCTATTCTCCATCGTCCACCAAGTATTCGCCGACGTCACCGACGTATACCCCTACGTCTCCCAACTATTCTCCCTCTTCCCCTGCCTATTCACCATCTTCTGCGGGTCCCACTACCTATTCTCCAACTTCTCCAACTTATTCTCCCACTTCTCCTACTTATGAAGATAGTGACGATTAAGCTGGTTTCTTATTTTACGTTATTAAATAGGTATATTTTTTAAATAAAGATTGTTTTAGAAGGCTCTTTCTGTTGTAGTAGACATGTTTTATAATTATACTGACGTAATTATTAATTCTTGTCTGCACAGACTTGTTAATGTATTTTGTAAATTAAGTTTTAGTGTAAGTAAACCTTTTTTATCATTTAAATGACAAATAAAAAAATATTTGTAATAAGTTACTGCTGTTTTAACCACTCTATTTATAGATGAGAAAAACAGTGTATTAAACCCAAAAAAATTGTAAGTAATATTAGTGAATAATAAATGTTTCCTATTGATAAGAATTTATGAAATACATACAAAGAAAACAAAAATGTTTCATTTTATGGCTATCGCAGAGTATAATAATATGAATAATAATAACTCCAAAGATATAATTATCATAATCAATTTATTCTTGGCGTTACTTCTACATTAGTAAATTAAAGTATAAAAACAATACATTGACAGTAATAATAAGAGCTCATAATAAATATTTTCGTTAAATTCCGTTCACTAATAATAATTGTGGGCTGCTGGATTTAGTAGGTACAGTATACACATATGTAATAATATGATAAACAAAATTAAATGAAAGCAGTTAATTAAAATTATGATTATTTACATGATTAACGTCATTATTTATTAGTGATTTGGTTACAGTATGTACAGTCAAGAGCACGTCAAGCTTGACACTTTGTGCTTTGGACCGTTCTTATCGTAAGCGGTATATAGACTTGGATTTAAATCTTAAGCGTCGTGCTTGACGTGCTCTTGACCCTGTACGAGTATGTAGTTGATAAAAGTACAAACTTACGTCTTATTTGTTATGTGCTTTTATAAACATCGAACACAGCCATTTTAAATTCTATAAAAATTATTGTTTAATTTATTCTAACTACTACATCTTAAATCTTATATATTAGGTCTCGCAATTATTGTTGCAATAATAAAGTAGAATCAAATGAGCAAATCAAGTTTCACATGGCAATGTGCTATAGAAGTGAGCTTTGTCTAATACATTAAAATAATACTGTATAATGGAAGCTACTGTTGACGGAAGTATTGTTAGATTTCGAGCAACGTTTACACGATTATACGAGAGAGACAACGAGAACAACGAAATACGATTGTTCAGAAGACAAACTACTATTCATATTTAATTTATTTTCCTCTGTATATTTCGATGATGCGGTCCTGATCGACATACTCAAAAATATGCGGCGCGTCCATCAAAATGCCGACTGTCCCCGCAGTGGTGACGATGAAGAAGATGTACAATTGTAGTCTATCGATTACCATCGCAACGTACTTCCAGTCTTCGCGAGTCTGTAAAAAGGACAATTATTTTCACCCCGGTTTTCAATGTTATATATATCTTCAAAATTTAAAACGAATATAATTATTATCTTTTGGTAAATTTGCGTACCTGGATGTAAAGATCTTCGTTTCGCAAATGCTCTGCAATAAACTCTACCGCCTCAGTTGCTTTAGCTGCTTCTGGAGACAGCAATAGGGAATCTGAGCTCTCCGACTCGCGCCTTTCGCCTCCGAGGCCCAGTCCGCCGAGAGCACCGAGACCTCCGAGTGCTCCCACTTCACCACCGCCACCTGCTGCTCTGTTGATCTTACAGTTCGGGTGATGCAGATCTGACAACTCCATAGCTTCCATTTTGCTTTGTTTTGTACCGATGGCGCTGAAAAGTTAGATTTCCAGTTCACTTACAAATTTAGGGCCGGATTTGATCAGCTGTCAATATCTGCAGTTACCTAATATGTTTCGGCAAGTCGTGAGGAGCGGCTGCGTGTGGTGGAGCACCCATTCCTGGCATTTCCATCATCCACCTCAAGCGCGTTTTGCGTGGTCTGCGCATGAGTAGCGCTGCTGGCAAGTAGTGGAGAAACACACTTCGAATCCACAAAGGCATTCTGTAATTAGGAAAGATGAATTATAGACAAGTACGTTATTTTCTGGGTACACAAAAACTTAGGTAAATATTTCAATACCTATGCGTTCTCGGGCCTCTGAAGTTCCAGTTGATGATAATGACAGTGACAAGGATACTGACAGTGTTCATTATGAAAGTGAAGAGAAGGTATTTGGCAATAAGTGGAAGCACAAGGGAAGTTGGTGGTAATATTTTTGATACCAGCAACAGGAACACAACCAGTGACAGCAAAATGCTGATACCGAGAGTCACCTGAAACGAAAATTATGCGGCAATTGATTCGCTGTAAACATTAACATTCATTGTTATGAACATAAAGAAGACAATCAAAATCTGACTACCTTTTCTCCAGCTTCAGCAGGCAAATAGAAAACTAACACGCACAGGAATGAGATCAAAACCGTAGGCAAGATCAAGTTGACAGTATAGAACAAAGTTTTTCTTCGAATTATGATGTAAAATGTGATATCCGTTTCTGTAGGATGATTTCCCTCGTAAATGTTCAGGTAGGCTGGTACCTCTATGATATCCCATGTTCCCGATTTCCAATAATCTGATAGGTCTACGAAGTTTTTATTGTTGTACAAAGCAAGAGATACTTGATCCCCGTTGAAAGTCCACGAGCCAAATTTCATAATGCATGTTTGCTGATCGAAGGGGAAATACGTTACGTCGATTGTGCAGGAGCTCTGAAAAGATGAATAAAATATTAAATTAAATTAACAACTCTTGCCTATGATAAAATTCTTACTATTACTAAGGTAAATCCTAATTAATTTCACATGTATGTCACCTGGTAAATAGCGGGAGGCACCCACAGCACTTCACCATTAGGGTATATTAGGACGTTGGATTTGTACCGTACTTCGTAGTTTCCGTCGGCGCTGTAATCAAAAGGAAAACAATAAAATTACTAATTACGTAATGGATAATGGGTACGTAAGTACAAATCGAAAAACAAAAACGCAAACGACGTACCTACAGCGAATGTACATTACTTAGGCATACCGTTCGTTTAAAAAGTCGATAAACATTTATTTTCATGATAATTGATAACTTTGCGTATATAATTTTTTTGAGCATGTAAATATAACCTTCAATAAATATAAATTTTAGTAGGTTTATTTTTATAGTATTTCTTATTTTACCTTTCTATAATGAACAGAAAGACTCTATGTTATCATTGCCTTATAAGTTGACTAGGTACTCCTATTGTATACACGTTTTCGAGTGCCGTCGTTGTAACTTGCTTACTTATTTACCACTCTTATTATAGAATTATACACAATATTTACTTGTTAAAAAGTACAATATCCGGTTTCCAAACTTTGTCAGGCGGTAGTCTCAGCACTCCGATACCACCGTAATCGGCTTCATCCCACATCAGCTGATAATCCATCCACACCAATCGCAGCCACACGTTCGACTTCATGATCTGATTTTTTTCGTTCTGTAATTAAATAATTGCTGTCTCATTCGTCTGTTTTTGACTAACTGCAGTAATGTATGTATTATAAGTAGTACGTACTGTATGTATTATAGTAAATTTTAATACATACGACGTTGATGAGTTGTACAAAGGCAAGACCGAACCGCACGTCGACTTTTTGAGTCATGTTTTGAACGGGTCGAATGAGTTTGTTGTATCCGCGGAACAGATCGCGGACCAGCCGCTCCTCGTCCTCTGAACACCATCCTGAAATCGCCGTAGACTCACTTAATATTCCTGTTTCGGGAGTAACTCGAGAAGAAAACATTAAATATTCTGAAGTGAAGACGTGAAGAATTTGATATTGAAATCAGTGTCTACTTATGCCTGATTACTACACTTGATCAGTAGATCTATGACTGATAAACTACAAGGAAGAGAACGCTTTGAAACAAAGAAATAATTATATATTAAGAGACCACTTTCGACAGTTATACGTAAGTGGCGTTACCGTTATAAAGTTGTCAGTATCGTTGTATCATGTCATTATACGCTTGTATTAAGACATGGAATATAATTTTATTGCTTTTTATAATAGAATTGACACGATTTCGATACAGTATGTTTTGCCGTCAGCCGTGGACCGAGTGATGCTGCAGCGGCGACAGATCAATAAGGAGCGGCTGTGAGATAAAACAACGTTAAACCACTTCTTTATCGTTATTTAATTCAATATATTTAACGGAAGTACAGATAAACTATGGTATCATTTATCTCTTAGAAAGCGTAATTAATGAATAACATTTATGAATCATTAAAATCTTTAGTTAAATTAGGTAAATTGGTTGTTAAATTGAATCAATCATTCATTACGTTTACTTGTATTATAAGAAAAATTGTATTTTTGTAGTACTATACTTAGTAATTAGTGAAATATGCACGTCCCCACACTATGTAAGAAAGATTGAAGAAACGATGAAAGTTGGTTTACTTTGAACAAAGTGTTGATAAGTAACTGCGGGATTATTTAAATTAAATTAACTACGGTTAACTTTCAGTTAAGACTGTAAATTGTGTAAAGAATTAGGGTAGTCAGTTAGTTATGGTACCTGAGTAGAATACGGTCAGCAACGCGGCTGCGAGCAGGCAAGCGCGCGTCGCGCCCGACATGTCGGCGCGCACTGCCGCACGCTCCCGCCCGCCCTGCACTCACCCGCCCTACGTTTGTGCCATATCACAATCTGACTCCAACATCCCTGTTGTATGCTTTACATTGCGTACCTATGAAACCGTACGGCTCGAAGTTTATAGCTAACAAACAATGTATAATGTCTTGTGGATGTGATGTTTGCGATATGAACTTCTGCTACGTAGTAGTGGATAGAGGGCGCACTTTGTACACCCATGCTCATGCTATGTATTTATGTAGTAATGGTTCAGCTATCTGCAAATCCTTATCGCGGTAGTATTGAGCGTTAGCTTGTTACATTGACGTCTTACTAACACGCTCTATCAGTTATTAACATTTGAACTGAGCAATGAACTGTGAACTCTTCTATATATGTTTATGTGTAACTTTGCAAGTTCATTGAGCCACTGCACCTCTAATGCTCATTTAATCTCTTTTTCTACAATTGTTTTGTTTCCTGAAGCTCAAGGCACGTAGAGCAGGGATAACTTAGAGCATTTATTACGGTGCAGGTTCTGAAGTCATTTCCAAATAGGAACATCATTGTTTTTTTATCGTTGTCATCGTTATTCTCTATAACTGATGGATCCAATCACCGTAATTACTTAGTATTGGTTAATAAATTGATAAATAATTTAGAGAATGTCTATGTAGAGCAATGCGAATATAAATAACACACGTGTAGTTTATTGTTAGCACCGCGTCAGTAATTTTGATAGTTTCATACTTAATTGTTACATCGAGCGATTGAAGTTTTGTGGAGCAATGTATAAGTTTAATGTGTCGAGCAGTGCGCATGTGCGGTTATCCCTCGGGATCGCATCGATTGTCTCCGGCCAGGGCTGCCGACTCCAGGAATATAGGTCAGGGTTACTCTAATCATTTTTAATACGGGAAAACGATCATTCTCACAAAAAAAATAATATTTTAATTCTTATTCTACATATCTTGTGGTAAAAAAATCATATAAGAATCGACTATTTACCTTATTTGACGACCTCCGTGGCTGAGTGACTTGTACGCCGGTTTTCATTGTGTCGCCATCTCTGAGGTCCCGGGTTCGATTCCCGGCCGGGTCAATGAAAAAAAACTAACTTTTCTGTATTGTCTCAGGTCTGGGTGTTTGTGTTGCCGTCGTTGTTCCGATTTTCATAACAGAAGTGCTTTAGTGACTTACTTTGGGATCAGAACAAAGTATGTGATGTTGTTTAATATTTTTGTATTCTATCAAAGACCGTCCTTTATTACGTAACTTCCGATGAATAATTAAATACAAGTTTCTTGGTATGAAATAAAAATCGTTAGTTTTCATTCGTTTATATTTAATAAATGTGCAATTCAGAGGATTACTCCTATATTATAAATTGAACAATTTACGGGGTCCGGGGCGCCCCTTTGAGCCAGCGGAGCGCCGATGCTCCGCGCTGCAACGGCCGCATTCACTAACATGCAGGTGGGTGCAGTGCGGGACTCGCTCCGCCGGCCGGCCATCACACAACCGCTCGCTAGTGGTCGATGAGACGAGTTTATACAAAAACAAATAAAGATGACCGAAAAAACATTGCTAAATACAATCGTAGGCGGTCCGCAACTTCCTCTTAGAATCGATCAGCCACCGATTATCAATAAAGCCTCAAAGGAGGAAAACATTGAAGCCATGCGTGGGTACATAAACACGTTGAATGTATCCTCCGCATCGACTTCTGCCGCTTTGCGGACGTTTTCTTTCTAAGAGGTTCACAATGTTTTCCAGAGACAAATTTAAAGTAACGAATACCGTATTGCTGTACTTAATGAGTTAGTACGGGTCATAACAAATGTATAGATCAGAAATGGATGATGAGTATGTAACTGTAACGAATGACTCGCCGTCAACAGTGGCAGATGAGCGCTAGTGCTGGTCGAATTTTACGCGTAATTGTAAAAAATGTCGAATTGTTGTACTGTTTATAGGCACATTAGTACTTATGTACTTAAATAACAAAACTGTTCCGTTTTTAATAGTCGTAACATAAGAATAACATATGATTTGATAAATACCATAATCAGAAGGATGGTATAAGTTTTCACAATTAAGAAATCTTGATAAAAGTTAAACTCTGTTCAAAGCTAACATTATTGCAGACAAATTACTATGATTGTATGGAAAGAAGTATACTTATAAATTTAATATTATGTAATTTTAATTATTTGTATATGTCATTCGGAAAGACTCAGGCATGATTTTAATAAAATAATAAGTACTTGTTAACTACAACTTTAACGAACGTTTTATTAAGCTATAGCCATGGATATTACCATTTATAACAATATCGACCCGTTCACAACGAGGCATATCACAACCTGTACCAATTGAATCAACATTGTTTGTAAAGTTCTATACTAGCTACTGACACAAATACATCCGAAAATAAAATTAGGGATCATAACCACGATTCACGGAATCGAACAAGAAGGAAACAAAGGGCCGTTGCTTATTCACTGCCCAAATCCTAAACTGTACAATAGATTTCAAGACTCGAGAAGTTCTAACAAAGTTAAATTTTTAATGCGAACCAGGTCGTTCAACGGTATGAAGGAAGACGTTTTTGTGCTAATTTTTTGAATTGACCAACCTTGTAATGAGGTGGCCTATGAAATAGCGACTATTCTAGCGTGGAGTCCTGGCGTCTGGCCAGAATGGAGGACGGCACCGACGCCTACTGCCACGTACTTGTGTCGACGGTTCCGTGTCAAGGTTTCGAGGCATCGCGACTACGGAGAGCCGTTTCCTTGGAACCACTCGTCATCGCTGAAGTAGTGCTCTTTTGCATTCAGTTCTCCAAGTACCAACGTGGTTTTCTCGGAAGAGAAGGAAGAAAATCTTTGACACAAGATCACAAAATTTAGAGAACAAAGTCGGATAGGCAGTATTTGGTTGAATGCACAGGATTGGCAGTCAGCGGTTACTTATGTCTACAGGGGGGCGCGGGCGACGAGGCGGGCGGAAAGCAACTCCCTAGAAACGCGGCATCGGCGCCCGCGCCGCTTTCGCACATCACAACTTAACAAGTATTTATGCTGTATCACAGAACGTTACGCATGCGCAGCCGCAAGCGGGCGGGTCGCTACGACACCATGATGTGTGGTGCGGACAGTAGCACGGCTAGCGTAGCGATGATTGTGAACAGGGTAAAGATAATAAGGCACAGTCTGTCCACGACCATGGCGGCGAACTTCCAGTCGCGCGAAACGTCCGCGTCCTCGTCATCCTTGCGCATCTGTGACAAAAACACTAACGTTATAGACAGCTAAATTGCATCTACAAAGTGCATCTACGAAGTTACTTTGAGCGAATAAATACCTGATCCGTGATGACTCGAATCTCTTTCAATATCAGCGAAAGTTCGTAGTCAACACCAAAACAGCTATGCGCCGCCAGTCCGGCGCCGTTCTCTTCAGCCCCCCTGTAACAGATATGCTCTGTAGTTTCTCATTCGCCATTGCACTCTAACTACAGGTAGAGCCGAGGAACGGAGGGTTCTACTGGAGTTATGCTCGTATGATAAGAAGACTGTAGAATTCTTAATATTAATAAGACTGCGTTCGAATTTCAAGATTATGTGATTTGAATACATCGAGTTCTATCATGATGTCAATGTTAAAGCTGTTTTGGTCGGGTGTATTTGCGGAACGTTCGAGGCAGGGTTATAGTATCGTAACCGTGCTATTTACGGCGAGTAGTGTTCGTGTAGATCGTCGAGGGACCTGTAGTATCGGCAGCAGGCGGGCTGCTGCGGCGGCACGCCGTGGCGGAAATCGTCCTCGATGTCAAGCACGTTAGCTAGTAGCGACTTGGAGGATCGTTCGCGCAATTCCAGGTCAGGCGGAGGGGGCGCGCGCGCCGGTGGTGGTGTTGCTGCCGAGCCCGGCCTTGACATGCGCAGGATCCACGGTAACCAGTATAGGAATACGCAACGGATCTGACGGAAAACAATTCTTTAAGTGGACGCTACAAATATCGCAAAGAATGTTTCAAATACTCAGTCACTTACCCAATCGCTCATTTCGTGCGTGTCTGCGTGTCGGTGATGGTAGTTGAGGATAAGTATCGTGGAGACCACAGAGGAGGCCACCATGAACATGATGCAATTGAAGTAGGTGCCCAGTAAAGGCACTGCATCGGAAGTTGCAGGCATCGTTTCTGCCACCATATTGAGGAACACTGTCAGCGACAGTAAGATTGTGACGCCTGAACAAAATACGAATGATTAAGAACATTGCTCCAAAATCAAAATAGCATGAATGGGCGAATGTAATACAGTTAATAAGACTATGTTCGGCTGTGTTCAGATGGAGTGATTTAATCGACTTGCTAAAAAAGAAAATTTCTGTAAATAAAACTAAAAAGTGTAACCAATTGGAGGCCAAAATTAAAATGGATACAATAATTACACACCTAAAGAAAGTTTCTCTCCAGAGTCCGGTGGCAGCGTAAAGCCTAATAGCGCCATAGAGGCGATGAGCACGCAGGGCACAATTAGATTGAAGAAGTAATAGAGCGTTTTCCGCCGGATCACCACCGCGAATGTGATGTCAATATACGGCTCTGGGCAGCAGTTGTAATAGATCTCATTGCGCTTGCCTGGTACACCTGTAGGGATCAAAATAACCATACTAGTTTCTTTTCGTCGATTGAGTCATTAGATGAACTTAATGTTAAAAAACATTAAAAAAAAAATTAGAGAAGGAAGACCCAGGGGTATAAATACTTTTTATAAAATTTCACTTATACATATTTACATCAGCGAAAAAAAACAATGGTATTTTGCATTTGCTTACCAATAAGTTCCCATTCGCCATTTGTGACAAAACTGCTTATATCTCCACCCGCTTCGTCTTGAAGTTGAAGGTCCAACTATGACAAACGAAGTCAACATTTATTTTGTTGCACACAGTACAAAATATATAGTTGAAATATAATATTACAAAATTCCGTGATAGCCTTTGTTAACTTAATACTAATATGACAATGGCATGACGTGTAGATATTTGTGGTCACACTTAGCAGTATTTAATACATCAATATTATTATGACTTGTAGCTACAAGGTATATGTTTGTTTTCAAACGTCTTTTAGCTCTTACTTGATATCCATCATAAGTCCAGCTGCCGAACTTCATTTCGCAGCGCTGGTCGTCGAAAGGGAACCAGGTGATGTCGATCTTGCAGGTGCTTTTGAAGATGCCCGGAGGCACGTACAGGCAAGAGCCGTTGTTCCTTACTACCACGTTGGTCGGGTACGTGCTGTCGAAACCTTCGTCCGCGCTTTATAAAAAGAAATATTTAATAAACCAACGGAAAGTTTATGGTTATTATTCGACGGATGTTGGGAAATGTTCTTTAGGGAGGACTGACCATTCGTTTTGGCATTTCATATCAATGGTTTACAGGCCGTCTTCACAAGTGGAACCGGCATAGGTCTTTACTACACCGGAAGCTCATATCAAAAAACGGTATTTTTATTAACTTTGAATTACAAATATTGTGTAGTTGCTATATATACATTTTTGAATAGGATATCTTTACTTCTAGGTTTACATTTAATATAAGTTATTTAATAGTTGATAAATTAGGTAGCCGTTGGTCTACTATGGTATCGTGGTTGAGTGGCTTGCGACTTTCACGGTGTCGCTATGTTGTCGAAGGTCCGGTTTGATCCTTGGCCGGGTCCATATACAAAAACTGACTTTTCCATATTGTCTCGGGTTTGGGTGTTCGTGGTATCGTCATTGTTTCTGATTTCCATAACACAACTGCTTTAGTTACTTTAGGATCAGAGCAACGTATGTGACTTTGTCTAATATTTATTTGTTCTTATTATTATACGTCAGTTTTGATATATAAGTACTGTAAGACCTAGTTACAATTGATTTTTGAAAGATTTTTCAAACATTTAATCGATTTACATTTTTATTGCATTGATATTCAATTATTTTTTATGTGAAATTACTCCACTAGTTTGTTATAATTGTTAATTCAAAAATCGAATACACGAAAAAATTCCTTCACCGGCTAAAAAGTCGTTGAAAAATCAAATAGAAAGATACGATAACAAGCATATAGAAGAATTCGTGAGGTCGGCTGGTTCGTTCCGTGGCTTAGTTGGCATAGCGTTTGGCACGGTTTGTTAGAAGACGTCGGTTCGAATTCGGCCGGATCGAAGGATTTTTTTCTAAGTGTTCGATCTGTGTATTAATAATTATTAAATCGGTTATTTAATGATAAAAAAGCGGTTTGACCTCACAATTAACAAATACTTGTTAATTATAAATGAAATATAGATGTTTTCTACTACGAAATGAAAAAGTTTAACTGATTGTCGGAAAAGAAACAGTTTCCTCAATTCCAGGATATGTCAAGTAAAGTATATACACCTCATAAAGTGACTGTTTGGTTTTTTAACATCCTTTATTAAAACGGCTGGAGACCTTTACTCTGTCATGCGGCGGAGCGACTAGAAGGTGGATTTCATTGAACTCTCGGAACGTGTTACCTGTTGTACATAAGGACATCTGGTTTCCATAGCCTGTGTGGAGGCACCCGCAAGTCTTTTACACCACCGAAGTCGGATGTGTTCCATCTTAAGTTCATATCGTTCCATTCCTGAACGAATAAAAAATATCTTTTAGTATAATAATAAAATGTATGCAAGGCCCACATCTAGTCTCACAATTTAACACCTCCTTATTTTACACGTCATGGGGAAAGTATGCAGCTTAAAATATTAGAAGAGTCTTTTGTCGTCGACTACTTTTCTATATTTTTCTTCATGACGACAATATCCTCCTAAGACCCAGTAAACTATAATGGGAAAAACGCTAAATGCTCAATGTTCATTAAAATGTACGAAATATAATTACATGCTGCAAGCCCTAGCCAGTATGCTCTCAGTTTTGTATGAATAACGTATTTTTTAAGATATACCACATGCTCACATAGAACATAGAATTGATTACTCATACAGGAATAACAACCCTAGTACTGACATCAGCCTCTCACAATGTACATAACAGTAACAAAACTCTGTATTTAAGTCATAAGTAAGCCTTGTGAGAGTAATAAACTTATCATTCATTCATTCAACATGCAGAGCTGAATTTGAATGTGATATTTTCATTATATTATTACTCAGGGCGTTTACGTGATCATAGGAATAATGTCTGAATCACTACTCATACTATATACATAATGATGTTGAAAGGACAGAGAGAAGCAATCAACTTGTAGGTATTATTAAGTTTACTTTGTGTGTACCCGAATCAACTTAAAACACTAAATCCCTTACTTCGTGCCCTTAGTATAATAAAACCATATGTGATTATACGACAAAAGTTCTAATATGAACTGCATGAAACAAATTATGTATATGTATATGACATTTATAAGTCTCCATCATTTGTAAGTTATAAGGTTAATTTCGTTCGTCATGTATATCCAGACAATATTATTCCTATGATCACGTTTTTTTATGATACCAGTGACAGGACGAAGAGTTTTAAATCACAAAGATCTGAGAGACATTGCTACTGCGCCCTTCTCCCTGAGACCAAAGCTGACAAGACCCATGTGCCTGTAATTTCACCAGCACCTTTCAAAACCGGAACACAGTTGAAACGGTTGTCACGCACTGCTGGCACCGATTAAGCATGTCCTGTCGAAAGTAATGTAGCCTCCATACATCTTGCTTAGCGAGTTTAATGTCCAAAATTCATAAGGAAAAAGAAATAGTGGAAATTATCCGGTTTTATAAAAAATGTTTTAAAGATTTTTTGTGATCTTTTAAATGTTTATCGCACAAGAGATTTTTGGTAACTGGTATACGGGTCAAATTACACGACCAGCACTGCTCGCTACAGCGATTGAGCAGAGAGTGATGACGGAACGAAACAAAATGAGGATGCCTTGGCAAAGGAATTAAAGAAAGATTCAAAATTTGAAAACAAATGGCCAGGAACTGGTTCTTTTTCTCTGGAGAAAAGGCGATAAACAGGTGGAATGACGATGGTAGGAGGTCACATCGTCACACAGTAACGCTCATAGTACTTGTCGCAGTACTTCCTTGGATGAACTCTTTCAACAAGAGCTCTAACTGCTACTTCACGTAAACGCCTAGTATACATTGTAATGAAAATATCGCATTCAAATTCACCAGTATATATTCTATAATGACCATAGGGTCTATGTTTCCAGACCGAAAAATACGTTTTTTCATACAAAGCATGTAGGTAATTATATTTAATACATATTGTATATTGGCCGTTTAGCGTTTTGCTTATTGTAGTTTTCTGGGTTTTAGGAGGTTAAACCTCTATCCCAAGAAGAAGTCATTCTAAGAAGTAGTCAATTCAAAGTAAGTCGTGTGTTCGGTAAATAGAACTACTTACACAAAAGTCGGTTGTCTTTTGTTTATTATTCATCAGGACTCATGGTACATCGTGAATTTAAACAATTATTTCACTATAATACACTTCCAGACACATAATTCGAGCCACCACGCATTTTCAGTATTAAGTGCCCTAAGCTTAAACAATGTTTGATTGCTCTAAAACTCTAATGCAATTTTGAAGAGTCTTTTCCATAAGTCCTTGTTGGAAATTTGGATTTGCAAAACCGGAGGAAAACTTTTTCTTCGATGACAATACCATTTTTGTATTCTAGCCCTTTACGACAAAAATGCGAGGTGGCTCGAATTATCTGTCCGGGAGTATATATTGGCACTAAATCAAATGGGCAGTGTATACTTTCCCTGGTCCCATCCTTAGTAGTTGCGATAACTAAACTAAGTAAATAAATACAGGTACTCATTTACTTAGTTTAGGTTACACTAGAGTTCTAATGCTTCATGGAGATTGTAGAATCTTTAACGTTCCTTTTTTACTGTTTATTTTAACATTATCATAGCTTCCTTTACATTTGTTTTACTTGTATTAGATTAAATTAAAATGAAATAAATTTATCCCCGTTTAAAAGGCCATTTTCCGACAGAAACGGATGAAACATAATTACCTACAATAAGTATTAAATACATAAAGTCCGTCGAGGTCGTTTGTTTGTTCAGTAAAGTCACGTATAACGCGACGCTCCTTATCAAACAGTGTGAGTAATGGATAAAGTAATAACTTAATTGGCTGAGCACACATCGTTTATTAGGCACTCACACAGTGTATTTATGTAGATATATGTACTGTAGATGTTTATGTAATTATCTTATTGCGTTTTTATCAGTTAGTAGTAAACATAAGAATATTTTTAAGTATAAGGCATTTATTATAGCATGATGTGACATAGTCTGTCTTTTTTAAAGATTAAGTAAATGAGAGTTCACTGCGTAAAAGTGTTGCCCGCTTGCAAGCAGCTAGTGATTGCAGTCGATAAATATGCTATCGACTATTAACTGATTGTTGGTTACGTTTACGCAATAAATAGCTGAACTTGTTTCATTAGAATGATCACCGGCCCATTAATCGTTCAATTGCTGGGCAAAGGTTCATATGAATGTCAGTTTTTGTACTTTGTTTATCCCGCTTTCTGAGAGTTCCTTCTGGACACGAATTACCATGGCCTATCTAGGGTCTTTAGGCTAGGCTTCGGACTCAGTTGTAACATGGACTGTCTGTGCGGTGCGACTCAAACTATGGCCCACCTGCACCTGCACGCTCGAGGATTTAATGGCGGCTCCTCGTGACGCTGTCGGCGTGGCTGAGTTCTGGGCCACAATAGTATAGTGTATGTCATCGATACGATAAGATGAAGTTCATACATGCATACACTCAGAACTATATCTACTAAAATGCAAAAAGAAGACATATTTTAAAGTTTTTAAATTTATATTAAATTTTTTTTATTTAATTAATCCAACATGCATATTCGAATTCGGCTGCCTGCTTATCAAAATGTATATGAATAAAATATTGATTTCATTACTAGTAGGTCAACTGTCAAATAGAGTACGCAATAAGTAATCTTTAGAACATCATAACGTTCACTATTGAGTCATTTATGGGAAAATTTTACCTTCTTTCGCAATGTATCGATAAAACTGTCGACAACAACTACATGACTATTAAAATTTTATTTAAACTGGAAACTCTGCAAATGTAATTTTACTTTATCCTCAAAAAAGACAGACTATATAGATATGGTGTATATTTAAAAATATTCAGTGCCTACACATGAGTCGTAGTAGGGTACCGCAATATAATAAACATTACTATTATCATCAGTCAACAGCACATCAAGCTACACATTGACATATCTTGTTCCGTTGCACTGGAGGCGATTTTCGAACAAAAACGTCTAGTCTGATGTGCTGTTGTCCGTACATCGTTTAAAACGAAAGAAACTTCTGTCTAATATAAAATACAAACTTAAACTAAAAAAAAAAAATGTTTATTTCATTTATTTATGGTCGTTGTTCACATTACATTACTATTCTCATTATTAATTTATTTTTATGTTTCATATTATTAATTAATTATTGTTGCCCTTTATTCATGATTAGATTATATTTATATATCAAATAATTCTATTTTAACAATTCTTGCAAATATACGAAATTATTTTATTTTAAAACCGAATGAAAGATTTAGAACAAAAATAATTTTTATCTATATTATTTTCTGTCTACATATATTTTGGTATTTTATTCTAAATGTTTGCCGTCATTGAAAAGGGACCGGAGTGAATTAAATTTACTTTGTAAATTTATTTTACTTGAAGTAGGGGGGGGGGGGGGCCTAATCTGGTGTAACCCATGTTTGATGTGGACGCAAATTTTTTAGCCTATCGGACTGTGGGAACATGTGCACGTTTTTTTGATCAAAACATTTATTTGTAATATATACAAGGAATACATTTACAGATGTATATCCATATACCCTTTGTCTTATCACAGTCTTTAAGTGCACGTGGGATCAACAAGAGCCATTTTTATAGCACATAAGGACGTCATTATACCATTACCATATTGTATTATGGCAGTGTTATAAAAATCAAGAATAGACATACTTAACTCCCACGCAAAAAGAGGGGTGTTATAAGTTTAAAGCTTTTATCTGCGTGTGTCATTATGATTGTCAGGCATCGTACCTCTCTAACGGATGGACTAATCGGTATTTTATTAGAAGGTTGGTTTGACTAAGACAGTTCTTAGCCACATTTGAGGACTATTTGCTCAACGTTTAAAGATCATAGCTCTTTTCCCTGCTAGTGCATGGATCTCAGCCACATTTTAGTAGCAGTAGAGGTTCTTCTGAAATAGTTCGTCCCGAAAAGTATTGCCATCTTACGTATATCTGCGGTAATGTGAGTCTTATTGCGTTCCTGTTTTGAATTGAAGTGCGCTGGTGAAATTACAGCCACATGGAACTTGTCAACTTGTCAACTTGTGGCTCAGGGCGACAGGCGCAGTGGCAGTGCCCTGCAAAACTTTGCGATTAAAGCTCTGAGTGGCACTGCAACTGCTATGGACAGTGTGACGTGTCAGGCGTGTCACTTACCATCAGACGCACGACTTGTTCGTCCCTTCATTCGATATCACAAATAAAGCTATACAATGAGCAGGGGAATTTTTACTTTAAGTTTTTTCATTGTCCAATTTGATGGATTGTTATTAAAATTTATTATGGTATATGTACCTATTTCTAGAAAAACATATGTAGGCGGGTGTTTCCGCAAAAACAGATGGATAGAGTTTAAAATATAAGGGAAGTGTAAAAGAAATATTCGACAGTAATATTCCAAAATAATAAGATAATGGGTGAATTCGCCGTCGCCATCTTTGAAGACTAATTGTCGCGTGTCTGGGTATTTGTGGTACCGTCGTTGTTTCCGATTTCTATAACATATAACTTGTGTTGCTTTAGTTACTTAATTTGGGATCAGAGAAACTTATGTGATGTTGTATAATGTTGTGTAATTGCATTAAAATATTTCAAGAAAAAGGTGAAAAAAAACATCCTGAACTTTTATGACGCCAATCGTTAGGGTCAATTGGAACGGAATGTGGGTGGAATCCAATAAACTGGATTCATCCCCTAATTTGCCAAGAGGTGGAATATTTTCTTCAAATTTGAATAGAATCACTACAGAAGTATTCCCCTTCCAACAAAAAAAAATATTGATATAACTTTTTTATAATACCACGTGACAGGACGAACTGTGCCACTCAGTGCCTTAAATCGCAAAAACCTGACGGACACTGCTACTGTGCTTGTCACCCTGAGACATAAGTTGACAAATTCCATGTGCCTGTAATTTCATGAGTAGCCTTGCCCTTCAAAACCGAAACACATTAATTCACATTACTGCTTGGCGGCATAAATAGGTAGGTTCACAAATGTCGAAGTAATCGCGATTACACAGAAAAATTCAGTTCAGTTGAGAACGTCCTCCTTTTTTAGATTCATTACTACGAAAATTATGATGTTGTAACTAATATTATCAATGTAAACGTTCCTGATCGCCTCTGGGATGCAAATGTACAAGCATTTATTGGTGAAAACTTCTTTTACTATTATTTGTGGAGATTATATAGAGTCTGTTACGTTTACGTTCTTCGTAGGTAACCTAGCACCAACACTTTCGCTACAACTTCCAATTGAAACTGCCCGAAGTTGTCTATGATAGTTTTTTTCAACGCAACTCGTTTAAATCATTTAAACCATTAAAACCATTTATTTTAGATCGTATGGTGCTCAGAATTTGCTTATATATATATATATATATATATATATATATATATATATATATGTTTTTCTAATAATAATGATGATGTGTGACACGGAAAGTATTTTTAGTAATTATTTAAATATTAGTTGTAGTTAAGATATTTGCATCATGGAAACATTTTATTTTTTTAAATATGTAATATTGACGACCTTCGTGGTTGAGTGGCTTGTACGCCGGTTTTCATGGTGTCGTCATCTCTGAAGACTAACTTTTCTATATTGTCTCGTATCTGGGTATTTATGGTACCGTCGTTGTTTCAGATTTCTATAGCACAAGTGCTTTAGTTATTTACTTTTGATCAGAGTAACCTATGTGATGGTGTGTAATATTTAATTTAATATTAATTGCATTAAAAGATTTTAAAAAGGTGAAAAAATATCTTGTACTTTTATGATGTCAATCGTTAGGGTTATTTGGAAGGATTAATTCCTTGTTCGTGACATAGTATTCTAATTTTAAGGAACACCATGAAATGTTACATTTAAGTTTAGGAATATAACTTACTATGTATTTTACTACCGATTTTCGTACTTTTTTATGAATATATATAAAATGTATATGCGTAAGCTATCAGTCAGCTATGACCATTGGACTTGTAAAGTGCCCCAAAACGTTGATTTGTTTGAAAATACAAATGTACACGATTTTAGATTAAAAAAAAATTGTTTCAAGTGTAGTTATTGCGAAGGCCTAACAATTTGAATTTTTTTATTTTTTAACAACTTATAATAAATACTATACAATTAATAAAAATAAATGAAAGCACTTACTAGTTTAAGCCAGATGTTAGTTATTAGTAGCTGGTTCTTCTCGTCCTGCGAAATAATTTATGATGTTAGAATTGTATTTTTCATGTTACACATTTAATTTCGTTTTACAAAGTAATTTATTAATTTTAATATCCTTAAGGCGACAGTAATGTAGAAATACAAGACGGTAATTATTTGTTGCAGATCTCAATTGTAGCGTTGGCTCAAAAAAAAAACAAAATAGCATCGTAACTTTACACACATGTCATGTATTATGTTGTATAATTTGTACAACATACATTGTGTAAAATTTTATATATTTTTTCATGACCATATAGTGAACTGCCATGCTATTATTAGTACTGTAAAATTAAGCATTGGCTTTTTCGCATTATCTTTAGTGACAAACAGTTAAATTAAAAATAGGCGCAACGGAAGACGTGCCGTTGTTTGTATCGCATTAATAATTTACGTAGTCGTGCAACCGATTGATTACCTTCAACCACTTAAGCATCATATAATGACGAGCAGGTGGTCTGAGACAAGAGAAAAGCTAAACGGAGGTACATACCACGTCGATGATCTGCATGAGCGTGAGGCCGAAGGAGAGCTGCAGCGGATCGCTCTCGTTGACCACCGGCCGCTCCAGCACGTTGTAGTGGTCCAGCAGGTGGTGCAATAACCTCTTTTCGTGGAGGCCGCCGCAAGCTCCTAACAAAAAAGTGTAAAAGTATACGCTGACGCAACTTTTTTTTGGTTTATAATAGATACTAAAGTTTGCAGGTAGGCTTGTAATTAGGTGGGTAATAAGTACACACACTCTACATAACAATTTTCGATTTTAATTTACTACATGTAAGCCAGGAGTTGTAAGAGCTACTTAGTATTGAATACAAGCATACAATGTGTGTTTAAAAAGTGTTTATTACAAATATGTTATAATATATCAACAAATATATTTGCCTATACAGTACACTGCCTTAAATGTATATAACTGGAACTCATTGTCGATGACCTCTGTGGTCGAGTAGCTTGCAGACCAGTTTCATAGTGTCGTCATTTCTGAGGTCCTGGGTTCGATGCCGGGCCTGGTCAATATAGATAAACTAACTTTTCTATATTGTCCCGAGTCTGCGTGTTTATGGTACCGTCGTTGTTTCCGATTTCAATAACACAAGTGCTTTACTTACTTTTGAGATGGGTGCAACGTATGTGCATGTATGTATTTATTTATTTATTATGTAACTATGCAGGTTTACAAGAGTTATTAATTGACGAACTTGTAATTCAAGTAACAGTGCCCAAGAAATATTTTTGTGTATTCAAGATACGGTTTATAAATGTTTATTTGTAAACCTAGGTGTAATAAGTATGATTGGTGTCTCTAATACCGTATATAGACTGGTTGCTTAAAACGGCCTAATTTATATTGTTTTTGTAAAACAAGTTTTAATAATAAATAATGATTGCTTGCAAAATCTGGTCTAAACAAGAGTTTCTTACAAAAGACTTCAACGAGCGCAAGTCATCTATGTTGAAGCATAATTTGTACAACTTACTCAAAATCTTTTTAATTAGTTTGTAATTCAAATTCAACATGACTCATTTTATTGAAAAACTACTCTCGATTGGTCATTTATTAAATACTAATTAATTATCATCGAGAGGAAAAAAACTTTAGGTGTTATTCTTTACAATGCCAATATATTTTATTAATTTATTAAATTTAATTTACTTTGCTAGGTATATTGAATGATTTTTTATAGAATGTAATACAAAGCCTGTGTAGCAGTTACTATAAATATACAGTTAGATAATAATACAAGCGATTGTTCTATAATAAGGCCTCTGCTCACGAAATGATGTGAATAGATGTGTTGTTAAATAAACAAAAGAAGATCGTGAATAAAACTGATCCGAACAAACTTAAATTGTCAGGGACGTACTCACAATAGTATCGAAATGGCGATATTATGTAGTCAGTTTAACAAAGCTACGTCACAGTCTTTTATGGCAGGTGAATGTCACGGGAACAACAATGTAACTCTTGATGGCTCTCCCTTTGATTACAAATCGGGCTACTAGACATGTTCAGCGGTTCATTATCCACTTTGAGGGGCTCTCGGCTGCTCTTGGCCGCTCGTTGGCGCTCGTTATGTTATCTGAAGCTGTTCTCAATCAAGTGCTGTCTAAGGGCATTTGCGGGCAAATTTGCCGCTCGTGGTACGAGCGCCGAAATCCTTGATGTTTTGTACGTGACCAGGCACTCGCCCTACGTAACGCCCGAACGTGTCGACGCACGTAACGAGGCGAAAGCTCACTAAATAACGCTAAATGGTCTGGGTAGAACACAAATGAATCGTTTGTTTAGAAACTTTTACGTAAATCGAGTTTTAATTGAAAACAAGGATTTTCTTGAAAATCCGATTCTTTATAAGTTGGAAAAATGTAAAGATAAGGTTGTGATGAGTTGAAGATAAGTATGTGTGACATAACCTAGGTTTTCAGTATCATGTGTGTTTTATAAGCGAAACTGGTTTTTTTATATTTCTATATTATACTGTATACATACATGCATATAGTTAATCGAATTTGTAATTTATGTCTTATTAGGCGATGATGCACTGCCGTTGCACCGTTCGTTGATTTAAAATATAGATATCGCAATGACGATCAGTAGCCGGGATGAAGGTGGGGTAGGCAGCTTACCCCTTGGCCAGAGCAGGCCGAGCAGCAGCAGCAGGCCCGCGGGCGCCGCCAGCAGCGACCGGCGCGCCCGCTCGCCGCCCATGTCAGCG
>NW_020653851.1:8215403-8280769 GCF_003589595.1 Hyposmocoma kahamanoa
ACTTACTAGTTACCCATGAGCCCATGTCAGCGCCGCGCCGCAGCCGCGCCGCGCGCCGCCGCCGCCGCGCCGCCGCACCGCGCCATCACCCGCCGGCGCCACCGACCAGACCTCGTCCCCCTCCCCAAGCCGCACTCCCGCCCCTCTATTCGGATCTATTGAATACGATCAGCTTAAAATTTAATTTTTTTATGGTTTTCATATATTAAACTTTCTTCACGACCGCTCGCCGACGGCTACGTGTGCCGTCCGATCCTCGAGCATCGCCGACCGCGGTCCGGGGTGGTTTGTCGAGCTACGGCGTGTTTTTGAGCATTGTTGTTCAGCGGAGTGCGGCCGACCGTGGGGCAGCGGAGCCGCCGGTGTGCGGACTGGCGGAGGTGCCGCGGGCGCGCAGCCGCGCCGCCTTGCTCCGCGCCGCCGCCCATTCAGCAGCGCCTGCCGCACCGCCGCCGCCAACCCGCGCGCCGCCCGCCCCGGTTGCGCTCGCCATCCTGTCCGAAACCCAGCCGCTGCTCCCGTCTCTCGCGTCGGCCTTGTCTCATCTCCCGACCAGCTTGCACACGGTACACATTTGGCTCCAGGATATGACCGAAGCAAATAAAGTAACAGATCTATTTATTGCTATTTTTCGATAAATCCTGGCAGCACCTTTGTGTCCTGCTAGTAAAATAATTTTACTATGTGAGTTAGTTATTTGTACGTCATTTTTACAAATATACATATGTGTATTGTTTTTCGTTGCGTTAGTCATACGTATTACCTATTTCGTATTATTAGGTATAAATAAGGTTATCATCTTACTGGGACAAATATGATAGAAGTGTTTTGGAAACATACGATTAGAAGTTCGATTGTTATAGTGGCATTATGCCGCGCGGAGCTGCGGGGCTGCGGCTGCTGCGGCGGGGGATGCTGCGCACCGCCGATCAATGAGCGGACTGTTCTACGCGCCCCTCGCCTCGAATATACCCCGCTCTCCTCTAGCACGCCTGCCGCTGCCAACCTACCAGACAACTATGAATATTCGACTCCCAACTCGAACATTGACTTTCAAGATATCAGCTGACGAGCCTTTACAACCCGATAAGCACTGTTTGAGATAGGTAGTGCGGTAGAGATTCTGTAGTAGGAGACCGAGCTTTATCTCCGTTCACCATTTTATTGCCTGCCGCTGTCAATTGAACTCGATCGGATATTTTACTTTTTGCTCAACTCGTAAATTCGTTTTTTACAAGTTTCGAAGACTAAGTGATTTATTTTGAGTAACTGTTCAGGTATTTAGGTTAAGCTTATTCTTGTGTTTCTTTAACGGTGTTTCGATGTGATACTAAAGAGAAGTAGTAATAACATACACCCACGATGATAGCACAGTTTTGACTTTTTGTCGAGCCCGTGAGAGTACCTTACTATGATACTTTTACTTCTTTAGTTGGTTAGGTCATGTTTACTTTTACTAATTAGGAAATGCAAATGACACTATGAGTATAGAGTATGAAAATATTTATACAACCGTTTCATTTGAGTTTTACTCAAGTATTAAATTTTTTAAAGTCGTTTTTAATAATAATAGTGCTAAAAACTAAGCGTATGAACATAAAAATCTGTTTTCTAAACACTAAAGTGTTATATAATAACACTTTTGTCAGAATTTTAGTATTATAGGACGCCTACTTCATATTATGTTAATTTCCTTGAATAATATAAACTAGGTAGTAACTACATACACGTATCAAATGACATAGGTGATTCATAAAATAAGTCAAGGTATGTTCTCGAAGTCAATGTTTGAATGGCGACAGGCAGAGGCAGAGAGCGGTGTCAGGTTTCAGTGGCGCGCAAGCGAGCCATGTCCGCGCTTAATGTAGCGGAACCTGATAATGAAGGGTGTTTGCTCATTACGCCCGGAACCGGGCCACCACTTTCCTCACCTACATACCCTGGCCTATATTTCTCTTTTTTTCAAACTCAAACTGTTACATTACTCGCACTCGAAATTACAATGTATCTGCAAAAATTGTAATACCTATTAAATTTGATCTTCTATTTTGTTGCTAACTTTGTGAATCTAGATATTAAAGACTGATACATTTTATGAAGAAGAAGCCTGTTTCGGGTTTATAAGTTGTATATATATACAAGGTAGAAAACATCAGTGGGACACGAAGGTTATAACTACCATATATGTTTAAGATTTTGAAGCCAATTTTACTTAAAAGAATTCATTCTTTTGTTTTCCTTAATATGAATGAATCACTAACCAACAGCACTCACAGATTTTTTGAAAAGCTTACTTGAACCGGGTATTGAACCTACTTAAATTGCAAAAAAATCAACACTCTATTTCTATCAATCGATAGGATCAAATGACAAGGACGAAATCTCTCCAATAACATGCGTGTCTTACAATGAAAGACGTCCATGAAATCTAATATTACTATCGACTCTAACACGAAGGACACGCGGGTATTAACCGTTAAAACTGCACACAATATTGTTTTTGATCCTCATAATAAAATTTTATACATCAATCATTAATTCTGCGACAGTCTCATTAGTATTTATGTAATTTTTTTTTTACATGGCCCTTAAAAAGTCCAGAGGTGCAAGAAATTAAAAAAATATATAACGTGTCTTTTTATCATTAAAAATAATAAGTCTTGGTTAGGTAATGTTAATGAGCGTTTTTGGGTATTAATTTAATTTCATGGACGTCTTTAATTATAAGAACAGTGTTTATTGTAGAGATTTTATCTTTATCATTATCCTATCGATTAGTACTCTAAAATAGATAGTGATTATTTTTTTGCAATTTTAATTGGTTCGATTCCCAGCTCAAGTAAGTTGTTCAAAAATCTGTGTATGCAGTTATTCTAATTAAGAAAAATACAACAATATTTCCTTTAAGTAAAATTGGCTATCTTAAGCATTAAACCTTTTCATATTCCATTGATTTTATTTCACCCTGTATAACTAAATAAGTAAACAAATAAATATGAGTAATCCAAGAATTCTGTTCATTACAATGTCTTCATAAATGCTCGCTCGTTGATGATATGTCTTGAGATGTCTTAGTCCCTGGTCAGCTAAAGTAATGTTGATGAAATGCGATCACTGTCGTATCTCGAAGGAGTGATTTGGCAAGGTATTGAGCATTTGTGATATCACTGGTGCTTCCGTCGTAAACTCATAATCGCTGTACAAGGATTGTCAAGTTCGATAATGTCGTTGCTGTGTAAATTGTTGCTGTGTGGTTGGTTCAAACAATACGGTTGCGTTTTGGTTTTATTTTAGCAGTTTTTATTTGATATAAAGGCCCCCGGGGGTCAAGCCTGATATATAAGGCACCTCAGTTCAATGTAAGTGGGCTCTGTTACTTTTTAATTCTACGGTAGCTGGTAGAACTTCGTTAAGTAAACTTGCTTAGACAACTGTCTAAATTGTAAAAAATATTTCTTGACGAAATTAGAGTAACTATTTCCTACTGCTTTTGTTTATTTATTGTAAAAAAAAAACAATTAACAATGGATCTTAAATTTAACCTATCTACTACAATCCCCTTAACGGGTTTATAAATAGATTGCTATAGTCTCTCTTTCACAGCTTTATGCGGTATTACTTAATACAGTTACAAATTGTTGTTGCACAATTTACGTTTTGCAAAATTGCATTGCATCCTATTGTGCGAAACATACAACTTATACAAATATGTAATTCTATGCTGTTGTTTTCAATTTGCTCCCTGGAATCTAGTTTTGGTATGTTTTGCAGCGAATTAGAATACTACTTTTTTGCACAAGGGTTTGGTTACGTAGTGTAATCACATGAAATGTTTTTGTTTTTCATATAATTAATTTGATCGCATGAATTATCCTTGCTGTTGCTTAAAAGTGGGAGTGTTATTTTGAAAGATAAATTGTTTTTTGTATTATTTTTTTGGCATTTGTTTAAAGCTGTAATTTTCTTTTTTATTCCAGATAGTTACAGTAGGTTTCCGCGTATAATTTCGATGAAATGATATATGGAAGTGTGTCGGAATGCGATCTTATGTCGTAGTGACAACGTCTAAATTATTAATTGTGTGTACGGTTTCTGTACTTGTGTCATATAATGCCGATTGGCGCATGAATGTTTGTATTTGGCTTTTAAAATTCAACTGAAAGTTGTATATCTGGTAAGTTAAAAATTTTCAGTGAGTATCGTAATTCTCCGCTGATACCGTGACATGTTGTGTGGTACTTTTTAATATCATATCTAAGTTTAATATGTTGCATTTGCACCTCGATAGTGACGAATTTTTGTAGATGGTTTGCAGAGGTCCACATATGCAGACCACAATTTGGAAATCCAATATTGGAACAGTGTTGGAAATTTATCCGAGCTATCAATACTTTTTGGTATTGATGAGAGACGTTTGATCAAAATCAAAATCAAAATAATCTTTATTTCATAGGGAAGCGTTATTACACTTGAAATCGTCACATTGGTTAAACTCTACCGCTTATTCGTAAGGCAGATTGCCCTCAGAAGAATGAGCGAGAAACTCTAGTTTCTTGTTATAGTAGCGTATACGTTGCCCCTTAAATGAATTTATTACTTTGTGAAGACGACTATCAAGAACAGCTAGTTTGTTTTTATTCCTCGTATTAAAGTTATGTCTGTCACTATTTTTCATAAAGAGATTACTATTCCTCTTAACATAAGTTACATTTCCATAGATGTACTGTGACGCTAGTGTAACAATATTAATTTCCTTAAACTTATCTCTCAAAGATACTCTGGGGCCCAGATTGTACATTGCTAACCGCACGTTTCTACAGAACAAAGATTGTTTTTATAAACACTCTTGTATTGAGAAAGCTCTTGTTTGTAATCTACGTTCACACTAAACATTAAGTTATCTATCTGTCATTGTAAATCGCTAATTGCTTATCACAGTGCTTGTAAAGCGTGAGGCTTGAACTCCAAACTTTATAATGTTTAAGGCCGTAAATTCGGAACAGCGATTTTGCAAATACCGACGAAGCGTACATTGCGTGCAAACGTGTGTCTTGTGTTGGGTATATTCAACACAAGACACAATGTACGCGCATACCTTGAACGCCCCGCTGGATGCATCATCGTTGCGAATTTGTAGCCTAATTGTTTTGTCTCTCTAGAAAAGGCATGAAAGTTCGTAAGCTGTTACTTAAATACCTTGTACGTTGATGGATCTCCTCTTTTCTGAACACACTTCGGTTTTATGACTTAGCAGCAGGTCACAAATGGTTTCATATGTTAACTTAACCTTGTGACAGGCCATGTCAATAAAGAACTCACTCGTCATAATATCACTATGCTCGCACTTCTCATCTCACAGGTCTCACAGTATACTCTTTTATGAATGTAATCTACGGCCTCGTGAATTGGCGAAGCTTCTTAAAATTCTTTTTGCTTCTTCCATACCTTTCAAATCATCAAATCAGTGTTTCTTGTTTTGGGTCAATCATTGTTGAACTACTGCATCAACCCATGGGGCGGAAGTGCAAAATCACACCTAATTGAGGTAGAGAGAGCTCAAAGAGCAATTCTCAAAGTATCAGCTGGTCTTGCCTTTAGATGATCTACAACGGATCTATATAAAACCTGGGGTCTACTGTCAGTGTACCAACTATTTATTCTAGCCACCGTACTTAAAAAACATTCAGAACTTACACATAATCCAGATAATCTAGTTGGTAAACGAAGGAAAGGTGCCGTCTGTGTCAATAAGCCTTGCCGTCTAAGTCTTGCCCAGAGGTTTTATTGCTATCTTGGCAGTCGATTATTTAATAAAATCAATAACAGCACAACAATATACCTGCCTGCCAAGAATCAGGTGTAAGCGAGCAGTGGTAAAGTGTCTTAAGTCCCTGGACTATGACAAGACTGAAAACCTTTTGCATCCCACGTTATAATTAAAGTATTGCTCATACAATTACCCACCCATGTACAAACGCGTGTGTTGTAGGTACATGTACCTACAACACACGCAAGCATACTATCCCAACTGCTCTTTTACCGAACTACACATACAAATTTATTTATTTTTGATATTTTCTCTTATGAACTTGTATTTCAGTTCTCATTCTTTAAAAAAAATTTAAGTAATTTTATTTTATTTAATTTTACAAATTTAAAGTAATTAATTAATCACAATGTATTTAAATCCATTTTACTGCTGATTTACTGTACCTACCTAATCTATGTAAAACTGATTTTAACATAAATTTAAGAACGGAGACCTGGTCACCTGTAATACAGGCATTTTTTATGCCTATCTCAGGCACCAGTCTCTCGCAAATAAGGTTTAATGTAGAAACTCATTAGTCAGGAAGCATTTATACAATTTACCTTGTATGTTGAGAGAAAATAAATAAATTATTATAATTATTATTACTTATATATGTACTCGTGTAACGATTGTTCTTGTGCTGCTAGCATCCACTAGATTTCCGCAATCTTCACATGGGCCTTGTTAACTTATGTCTCAGGGTGACGGGCGCAGTGGCAGTGCTCCTCAAATCTTTGCGATTTAAAGCTCTGAGTGCTACGTCAACTGCTATAGACAGGGGTGTCGCTTAGCACCAGGCGCACGACTTGTTCATCCAGTCACTTGGTATCATACAAAAAATTAGGTAACGGAAATGAGTTTCATGTAAAAACTAAAGTCCTGAAGAGATTATTAGAGGTTTATCTTCAGATGTATTGCAACTAAATGATGGCTATCAAGCAACATCCTAAAAAAACGTTTCCCTTATCAAGGTTTCCTGCTCAGATCTTTGCGATTTAAAGACCTGAGTGGCACTGCAACTGTCATGGACAGGCGTGTAGTTTACCGTCAGGCGCACGATCTTGTTCGTCCCGTCACTTGATATAATAAGAAAAAAGACAAATATAATATATTATTTTGTCTCTATAAAGCTCTCATGTTGCTTTGTTTATCGTAAGTGAACACCTCGGCTACGCATTTAACATTATCGCACCTTTGGTGTAATAAGGTCACGTGTGCAAAATGACGTCTTGTCAGGGGAGAGGTTTTCAGATTCTACGAACGAAATTAGTCCATAACTTCCATGGGAGAGTTACAAAATATCACATTTACATAATTTGTTTCATGTAGTTCATATTACTTTATGACTTCATTTGATTAAAGCACTTTTGACGTTTAATCACATGTTTCTATATTATACCAAGGGTTACGGTATTTTGTTTTT
Organism: Hyposmocoma kahamanoa; assembly: GCF_003589595.1. NCBI lineage: Eukaryota > Metazoa > Arthropoda > Insecta > Lepidoptera > Cosmopterigidae > Hyposmocoma > Hyposmocoma kahamanoa. The sequence goes on from NW_020653851.1 coordinate 8,222,639, forward strand.
ACAAATTTTTTTGTTAAAGCAAAACTTTATTTTTTTTCGTAGATTTCTCGTAGATGGCGCTATGGCTAAAAATTCGTTAAAACCAGATACAAAGATCCGACAACAAGCACATAGAAAAATTGACGCTGGTTCGTACTGTGGTTTAGTTGGCATAGCGTCTGCCACGGTTTGCTAGAAGACGTCAGTTCGAATCCGGCCGGATCGGAGGATTTTTTCAGGGAAAGTGTTCTTATTCTATCTTTTATCTTTGTATTAATAATTATAACAAAACTAGTGGAGTAATTTCACAAAAAATAATTTAATATCATGGTGGTGAAACATCCTGATATTCAATAAAAACACTTAAAAGCAAAACTTGTTTAAATATGCATTTTATTGAGTAATGTATAATATGAAAAGGTTATTATTTAACTAATTTAAATGCTGACTACAAACAACATGTATTTGCAGTACACTTTTTGTTTTTCCTGAAAAAATATGCACATTCAACTAACATATGACGTATTTACTCTAAGGCGACGTTATGGAGAACGTTCAAGGTGGATGTTGTTTTGTTCTCTTCATTTTACAATATGAGCGCTTGGAAGGTCAACTAAACGATTCGTTACAGTAGTTAAAATCACAAATAACACTATAATTTCATGGTGGGTATATCCAAAAATTGTTTAAAAGTACAGAATGTAAGATTAATATAGATAATCTCGTTCATTACTTTTCGTTGTTTAAACGTAAACAACAGTACATATCAGGCAATGACAAATAAGGCACAAAAATTTAGACCGTGTTTACATAGTATTCATGTAATAGTGTCCAGAACCGTATAAGTAAAACTACGCTACCCATTACCAATGCGACTGAGTCCATTAATTATTCCATAGTAATGAAATCAAACAGTGCTATTCTTGGCATTCACGATCTAGTTTCACGACTCTATTAGGATATGGTTGTATTTGGTAAATGGCAAATGTGTTCAGAACTAGGAAGTTTGCGAAACTCAGAGAAAGCGCCGAAGGAGTTGTTGAAAGGCAGTTGGAACAAAAGCGGTTCATTTGCTGGATACCAGGCGAAATAATGACCGTCCTATGCCTAAGTGAAATGTCAAACGTAAAGGTTAAAAGTTACGAGTGCACGAGAGACGTCTGTATAGAGCGGTGCATTTTGTGCCCGCTCTGCCTACGCCTGGCGTGCGCCTTGTCACCCCCCTAATGTGTTGACTGACTTTAACGAGTCCAGACTCCAAAGTCAATAAACTTCTCTACTTTAAGTATGAAAATGGCAACATTGGGTACAAGTAGAATTTCGCTATTGGATAAGATATTCGCTTTTGGGTAATATACGAGTATAAATAAGTTATATATCCCTTATTGGAGGTTGTCACTTACAAATTTGATGAAATTTAATTAATTACATGACATCATAGAACATGAAATTTGGAATTAAACGATGAAAATAACTTATTTATTTTCAAAATATTAATTAATACATTTTTTTTAATGGATCTTATATCGGATATGCAACTTTTTCGTGCATTCTTACAACATTTGGTGCAATTTTGTAAGGTTTACTTATGTGTTTTGTTTAATAACAGGTTTGTGCAGTTTATATTTTAATTCTTTGTTCGATTACTTTGTTGGAAAAGTGGCTATCTAACGGTAATGTTTGGATTCTGTGTTGAAATGCTTATTCGTATGCGCAACGGTGTGAACTCCCACTGCTCCTCAGCAGCCCGTGACCATAACTCTGACGTCACCGACCCGTTAAGAAAAAGAAGCGCAGCAAATGCCGTTACGCGGGTTGAAAACAAAAGTTTTGCTTTTTTTTTCTGTGAGAGGGAACGGATCGCTCTGTTTGGTGGATACCACAAGCTGTGCAACAAAGTATTCAATATTTAAATTTGTAATACGATAATTTCAGTGTTCAAACGCATGTCCATAAGTAAATATGTATTGTTTATTACCAAGGTAAGCAAACATAGCCGTAAAGCCTTGTTCGAAGTAACTCTAAATTCTCTCTCGAAAATGCCCTAATTTTGAAACCTCTCATATTTTCGTTGTGCCATAAACGAAATTTCTGTTACGGAGTGTGATTAATGTATTTAGTTAAACTAGTCACGAGTAAAAACTTTTATAGTTTACAAAATAACTATTATTAGTATCGATGCTCCATCACTGTAAAGACTGACACTGACTCATCGGACTTAGAAAAATGAGATTTGGTTGGTATTCAATAAGTGTTTAATCTATTCTGAACGGATAAAAACCGATGAGATGATGGCATGTCCTGCCTATATATATACCTTCTTATTAGTATCTAATTGTACAGTTAGACTTACTGAAATTATCTGGTGAAATACGAGTAAACTTTAGAACACAGGTCATTGCAGGGCCGGCACAGTTGGGGGCTGGCGTCACGATGCATCGCGTGACCACTCAATAGCTGCCTGCAAATTGCACATTACACGCGGCTGCATTCGCCCATTAGTGCATTCCCACAGATTACTTCATCGCGAAACCGACCATGGAAACTGTTACATTTTTTACACGCAAAATTATTAATTCTAAACGATGCTTTCGATGAAAACGATAAATTACCTATCGATAGCAAATTGCGTGTGATCACACAGACTATCAACGCAATTCCAATCCAAAAAAAAATTTGAATTGTTAGAATTGGTATGGATAGTTTATATAAATTGGTACAATTAATGAAATTGATTTTAAAATCACAGTACGCCGAACATTTACTACTCATTCCATTTGAAAATACTTCAGCAAATGAATCAAATAATATTCCATAACCCGAACCGCGATTGTGAAGCAATAATAACATTTCAATGATTATTACCACAAATCGCTTGGAAAGGGTTTCATTAACATTGTACGCTGTGAAATATTACAGGCATAAGCTTTTTCCTATATTGCTAAGAGACCGCCGCAGGTCACACTGATTACTTATTGATGACTTCGGGGCAACGCCACTGGCCTATGATAAATTTGGACCAAATTGTGTCATTGATCCAAAAATTCGATGCCGTTCGCCCTTCGCAAAGTACAGTACTGATAAAACATTCAATAAATTGCACATAGTGTTAAGTATTTCGTTAATAACAGAAAGATTTTTTGTTTTTGTTGTTTGTGTAAAACCTCCATTTTTTTCCAATCTTTTCGGTCTTCGGCATAATGTTTTGAATTTTTTGACCATCCGCGCACTCTCCTCCCATAGTACGATGTATGCTCTTCGTTCCTTGTTCATACTACTAACTTACCCCACCTAACGACATTTTAGATTTCAGCGTCGCTGCGTATTTGCCCACTTCGACAAACCCGGTTTTAGAGTGAATCGTAATATTCCTGACACTATCTGTCAGTTGCAAGCCTGCCTGGAATTTTTCGCTCCCACTGTTCTGCTTTGGCAAACCTTTTTTTGTTTTTCCATTTTGCGAATCAGCCTGTAACCAAGATTATGGGCGTCTTATGCGATGACGGGTTAGACTAGTATTTGTGGTCTGTGGGTTAGACATACATGTCAATGAGTTTTCATTTTTAACAACAGTATCCATATTGCATTGTTTTATTTTAGGTACCTACAATGTTTTAGATGTTATTAGTTAAAAATAACATAATAGTTATTTTGAGGTTGGTACTTATATTTATTATTAAGTTCCACATGAAAATTTAAAAAAAATTATTAATTAGAAAAATCACGAAACTTCGTATTATTTTTATATCAAACGAAAGCAAGGTTCTTTGACCCTGACAAACATGACCAATTTATCAGTTTCTAATACTTAGTGGTCGTGAAAAAGATGCAATTTATTCATAGAAGCTCGCTGCGGACTAAACGGTGATTTGAGTCGGTGTCTACTGTTCGGCGTGCATGACGTATTGATCTATACCGTATCGATTCAAACCTTAGCAAATCAATATTAACAAATATAATGAAGAAACGATTTCTCGCACTATGTCTACTACGGAGACAGAATTTGCAAATACAATTAGCCCATTTTTTTAGTATGTTATATTAAACGTGACAACTAAATCGTAGATGGTTAACCCTCTGTGAAATTGACAGCTAATTCTAAGAGCTAAAGCTAATTAATTATGGCAACAGTGCCGTTTTTGTCCTGTTCCGATTAGCGCAAATATTTACATAGAATTAAAAACCAAAACATATTCCTAAAAAAGGGAGGAACGAAAATCACTGCCACGGAATAGAAGTTGAGGTTTTACCTTTCCTATAATAACAACTTTACATTTAAGGGGGTCATTCAAAATCAACATTTAGAGCGGGTTACGAAATTTTATTGATGATATCAGTAATAAATGTTAATATCTATTGATATTTAATGTACCATAATAGTCGAGTCAGTACACTAAAATCTTTAATCGATAATCGAATTCAATGGATAAGTAGATTTCAATAGACGAGATTTACCGATCGTGACCAATAATGAGATATCTATCTGGGAACCTATCTTGTTTGACGGAACATCGTCATTTTGACTGCAACTTTCCATTGGCATTTGAACATACAGTAAATAAATTTTTATTATTGCAATAACTAGACAAAGTGCAGATTAGTAACGTAAACTTGCTGGAAAAGTTATGGAGGTAGCGATCGATTCGATCGATCGATCTTGTACTATCACGGCTGGCTCGAAGTTATATTTACTATGGCAGTTTTGCGCGCATATTTAGGCGCATTCATATTCACGAACAAAAACAAAGTTCTAAACGACTTCAGCAACAATAAATTTTGTAATCAGTATTAAGGTTTCCAATTAATTAAAAGGATATTAATACACAATAACAAACTTCTTAAGGACCACGCAGTACCACCATCTGAGGCGCTCCTTAAAACAACTTTTTGTTGTCAAAGGAAAATTTACAGAAAGTTAACTCTTTTATAAAATATGCATTCCGGAAAGATTTGTGGGTATTTATATTGTTAAAATTTGTAGTTCGGAAAACACTTTTAAATCTCGAATGTATGTCACATAATTAAATTAGCTATAGGTGATATCTGCGAGGCGAAATAACGAGCACAGTTATGTACATGTTGTTCTTAGTCCGTACAAGGTATGTTTCGCCTGTTGTAGGTTTTTCGTTGGCAAGCTTGAGCGCACTTGACATTTTACACATAACAACGTCTAGTATACTATAGTAAGCTCTAACCCAGTCGTTCAAATACTCGATATGTCGGTGAGTGAATGTCTGCAATATGAAACTCTAAAAAGGGCAAAAACTGATATTGGCTATCGATTGCAAGAGTTACGAAGTCAAATTGAGTATTCCGATGCAAATCTCAATTGCAGTTTCTAGACAATGAAAATGACCGGAAAAGCAATATTAACGAAATCTGATTTAAAAGTATTCCGCCGTTGGAGGGAAAATTTAAAAATACCTACTAATAAAATTTTAAACATGATATATACTGTGTAGACAAGCATATTGTATAGGTAGATGAGTTATATTTATGTAGGTACCTATAACTGGCACACAAAGGTATGCAGCCGCTCAAGGCATGTCTGCTAAACTGGGTGGATTTCTTGCGCGCCCGGTATGGGTGAAGACGGCGATTTTCATTAACCTGAAATGAGAAAAATGTCGCAGTTGGCGCATTTGTTCCTTGTTTAGAAGCGGTAGTTTGTCGGGTAACGGTTATAAAATGTTAATATTATTACATAAATGTTATTGTAAATATTATTTTTTCTTACTACGGTTTTTCATTTGTAAAAATTTATTTAAATGTTAGATTATTTTGATATTAGGTATTTAGATATTTTTTATCTAGTTTTTTGTTATCTACGTAGAGATGTTACTGATAGTGTTCTTCAAAACTACAATTAATAGATTTGAAGATTTACATGTTACAAACATTACGTAAGGTTTGTTTGAAAAAACAAATATACGCGATTTAAATCCGGAAAAATAGTTTCATTTCCTATTACGTAAGCTAATTAACTGCCTCTGTGGCCGAACGGTTATCGCGCTGGACTTCCACGCAGAGGTCTCGAGTTCGATTCCCGTGTCGGGAGAAATATTTGTAAGGCAGGTAATTTTCTCTCGTGAGTTGGGGTGCAATTTGTGGTTGCCTATGTGTGTCCATGGCACCCGCGATACAGGGTTTCCTTAGTGCGGGGCTATGATTCCGTGCATTATTATTATTATTAATGAATATTTAATCAGATTCCAAAATTTTTTCTTAAGTTACAACTGTGTGTAAGCCGTGATACCGTGAAAGATTAATTTGTTTTGTTATTTTCACAATTATATAATAAAATAGCCTAAGGTAAAATAAACTCTACTGCGATCTTAGTTAAAGCGATACTAAATTTAACTATCGTAAACAAGTAGGTATGTACAACGTTGTTTATATCATAGAAAGTATTGTATCTATAAATAAGTAATTATAGTCATTTATCAAAAATGAGCAGTGCTGCCTCCTAACGAATTTAATTAAACTATCTATCGATAACGCAATTACCGAGAAGATGGAATTAGTGCGTCGTCATGATGATGCACCGTTAGAGAAACTTTTATTAAATTAAAGTGGCTGTCAGCTAACTGTTGTGCATATCTTGACTTGCTTTGATGAGGGTAATACATTCATAACTAACCTTTTTTGTTTTATTACTGAAATTAACACTTGCACAACGAATAATCGAATTAATAGTTGATTGTCTCGCATGACGTGATGGAAAAGTAGTTACAAACTTATCGCTTGTGTTATCTTCGCAGAGAGAATTGGCAGTCACTTTCACTGCTTTCAGTTCGTCAGCCGTGAAACCTTCCAGATGTTAGAGGGGCTAATGGAAAGTTATTATTTTGTAACTCTATCTGTGCAATGCACGTGAGCATGCAAAAGGTTCCTAAGACGAAGCCAACTCAAGTGACAAGTGTTACGGAATAACCTAATTCAATTAGGCCGGAGAAGTGGCTTCACAACCGCAATAATACACGTCAGTAGAGTTGTGTCGTCTGAAAACGAAAGTGTCGCGTAGGTTCTAACAATCAGGAAAATATTTGCAGCACGCAGGTGATAAAGAAACTTTTCTGGTATCGAAGAAATGTGAAACTTTCTTCGAGATCGAGCGCAGCACGGTGTCAAGTGCGATTATAACCAACATTGTGGCAGGGCCGGTGAGAGCGCGGCCCGGTTGCGACCGGTCGGCCCCACCGCCAGCGCGCGCGCACACGCCGCTCTGCGCCGTCGACGTCGCGACGCTCGCTCGTGTTGCGCCCGCGCCCGTGACTCGATCTCACCGCTATACATCAACATCATTCCTAAGTTTGCATCCACAATAACATTTTTTTTCCACGATTTATACACAAGTGATCTCACAATGTTTTTAACGTCTGCAAGTGGTTTTGGACAATAAATCAGTGTTTCTTATTTGTCGGCACGAAGGAAAGTTCCTTTACGATTTGGGCGGCGTTCCTCGGGGATCAAGGGTAAGTTGAATAATTTATGTTCGACCTAGAGAATCGTGACGTAGGCGCGACGTAAACAATGGTGGGTGCGTAATGTACAATTATGTGGGTTTCCCGTGTTGAAAAGGGGGCTAAGGTCAGTGAGGCGACCGTGCGTGGTAATGAGATTAGGGGCGGCCGAGGCTGCGAGCCGACGCGACCGCGATCTCGCGAGTCCTGGAGCGCTCGCACCCGCCCGTACTCTTCACCCCTCTCCCGCATTTCCCGCCGCCCGCTGCACCCTGCTACCTTTTCCCGCCCGCCTTACGCTTACGTTACTCACTGTAAATTCTAATATATAATAAATGTAAAGAAAAAATATGTTAAATTAAAACAAATTGATATGTATATTGCAGAATGACTTCATTTCCATTTACAATTTTGACATCAAAATATGTAGATCTCGAAGCAAAATCGATAACTAAATACAGCAAAAGAGCTGTTCAGTGGTCCCGCTGGGCAAATTGTTGGAAAGGAATTCGAAGAGATTGTTCAGTTGCAATTACAGACACATTCAAAACGTGCGTTGTCCTTATCAAGTAACTAGGTAGTATTGCAAGTTTCATGACACGAATGGATTTCAATTGTCACGATCACGATGTAATTGATTGGCGCAAAATGTGGTATGTGGGATTGGCCGCGGATGAAATCATCACTTTGTATCGCGTAGTTGTCCGTATGAATACCCGTCATAGTGATTCTTTATGATTACAAAATTATGTGCAAATATAAACAATAGAGACGTAATTTATATATACAGAAGACGGACGTCGTCTGACGCGCTATTTGTCGTTTTCTATAGATAATCACTCATATATGTAAAATCGCCAAGTTACGTGTGTGACGGGCGCAGTGGCGGAGCCCCTATGATTTTTGCGATTTAAAAATAAAGTGATACTGCAACTTTTAGGAGTAGGCCTGTCGCATATCATAATAAAATTGTTAATTTAGCAGGTATCGAGCGAAAACAAAATTTTGGCCTTACAATACATTCCTTTGCAAAAAAAATAGGCACTTGGACCATTCTCAAAAAAGCACTTGAAACAGTAAAAAAAACAATGTTTTTTTGGTATGAATCAAAGTAGTCTCAAATGAAAGGTACCGTATCGTACAATATGTTTCAGTTAAGAACCTAGCTATTATCACTGCAGTTTTCATGAAAAAAAGGAAAAAAGAAATCACGCTTCAACGGAAGTGACACAAGTCTAAAATTAATTTAATAAAAAATATATAATATAAAATAATAATATAAAAATTAAAATTAATCTAATATGTCATTACCATCTAATATGGTTTACTGTTGAATAAAATGTATTTTTTACTTAATTATCTTTATTTACCTAATCACTTAGATACTGATTAAATTTTAGGCATTTTAAAGTATTAGGTATATTCAATCATGTAAATTCTATATTATTAAAATATTTTTTTTTTGGAACTTTAACACAGTCTTCTATTCAGTTTTTAATATCAGGTCACATGGGTACCAGTATGTCTAATAATAGTTTTAATTATCAATATTATTTACTTAACACTTCGAACTTTTAGAATGAAAGTGGTCAACACAAAATTTTTACTTTTTGGGAAAATGCAAAATAAGTTATGATGTTGTGACATTTTCACATTATCTAATTTTTACCGTTGGAGTACAAAAGGCAATGGCCTTATTAGTCTATCATGGTCCACGGTAAAATAATGATGAAATATTCAGATTTATAACATGAAAAATTGTTTAACAATTAAAAAAAAATGTAATTTACAAAACACTAATTACTATATGGTCACTATTTACTGAACTTTTTTGTTGTCATTTGACCTCATAAAAAAGTAAGCCTCTTCATTTTTACCAGCTAAGCAAGATGTTATTACTATTATCAAAATTAAGCCATTTTAATTATAAAAGAAAGTCCTCTACGTAATAAAGTTAGTCCCAGTGCCCACTGACAGGACGGGACGGCAAGGGATTTTTAGGTGATGAGTAGTAATGTACCTGAAGATTATGCCTTTATAGTTGCAATTTTAGTGATAATGATCGTAGCTGCAAAATGATGCTGCGATATGCTTATGCATGCCGAGCCTCCAGCCTCTGGAATGCCTAGACAACCTCCGGAATGCCTCAGCAACCTTATGGACGCCTCGGCAACATTAGGGATGCCTTGCCCATTTTAGAGATGCTTCGGCAGCCTTATGGATCCTCGGTAGCCTTATGGATGCCTCGGCAGTATTTTGAATGCCTCGGTAGTATTATGAATGCCTCGGTAACCTTAAGGATGCATCGATAGGTTTCAGAACGCACGCTCCGCGTCGCCATTGATCACCATTAGCTTGACGCCATGCAACTATAGCATTCAATACACGTCACGCACATATGTAGCGACGGTACGCTTCAGCACACCTAAACATGCCTAAGGATACCGTGGCATGTTTAAGGATGCCGCGACATAAATGCCGTCAGTGTGTGCTTGCATATAGGGTTACTGAAGGATCGACTGCCGTCCCGTCCTGTCAGGGTACGCCTTTAGTCTAAATCCTATTTGTAAAAGAGTCTAAGGATGATTTTTTGGAACGGAAACGTCTCAATTCTATTCGGCTAACTTCACCACTGTTTCAAAAATGGTGGTGGCGATTACTTTTTGCAGTCTTCAATCCAATCCTCTTTGGGTATGTTGTACTACCTACTGTCACTTTGTGAATCAAGTCTCTTATGCAAGTAATTTACCAATAGTGATGGAGATGAGTATCTGGATAATGAAAGACATCTTGAAACATAACAAGAAAGGCTGAAATGGGATCCGAAATCACGTGATTTACCTTTCGTGGGTTATTGCGAAAATACGAAAGGTTACAGACTGTATGACGCAAACACTAAACAGGTAGTTGTCAGCAGGGATGTGATATTTATCGAAAAATGCACGAGTGCAAATAAATTCATACTTGACCCTGAACGAATGTCAAGGCTTAGTACCGTGCCTCTACCTTCACAAATCGTGAGTACATACACAGATAAGCGTACTAAAAAGAGAGAATCCACAGAATTAGACGCAGGATGTTACTTTATCACCGGATACTTCTTTTGACAGTTGCGCGAATAGAGCAAGTGATGATGAAACTTACTGTCCTAATACGAGTGACGATTATGATAGTAACGAAAGATTTGAGCGGACTATCACTTTGAAATTGCATCAGAGAGGTAATAATTTCATGTGTATTGAAGAGATTACAGATCCATTCACTGTAAATGAGGCTTTGTCGAGCACCAATTCAAAAAATTGGAAAGACGCAATGGATGAGGAGTAAGAATCCTTAATGTCAAACAATACTTGGGAACTTACAAGTCTACCTGCTAAGAAACGCATCTTACCATGTAAATGGGTGTTCAAGACAAAAATCAATGAAAAGGGTGATATAGTAAAGTATAAAGCACGACTGGTAATAAAAGGTTGCTCACAGAAGAAAAGAGTCGATTATAATGAAGTTTATTCACCGGTTGTGAGACGTGCATCTCTGCGGTACTTGTTAGACATATATCAAATGGACGCTGTATCAGCTTTCCTCCAAGGAGATATAGACGAAGAGACTTATATGGTCCAACCTACGATGTATGAGAAAAGTGATCAAGTATGTTTATTTAAAAAATCTTTGTACGCATTGAAACAGGCAAGAAGACAGTGGAATAAGAAGCTTGATTTTTTATTGAAGGCTATGGGTCCTTGCAGTCAAAATTAGATCCTTGCCTTTATCAAAAGATTGTAATCAAAGAGAATATGTTATTTGTGGCTCTTTATGTTGATGCCTTGTTGATATTCACAAACAATCAAATGTCTAAAAGCTTCATTAAAGAACAGCTGAACAAACATTTTAAAATGTAAGATCTTGGTAATGTATGTTATTGCCTTGGCATACATGTGACAAGAGATAGAAAGAAAGGTGTCATATATTTAGACCACGGAAAGTACATACAAGAGGTACTTCATAAGTATAGAATGACAGATTGTGAAACCGTCAAGACTCCTATTGATATGGGTTCAAAGATGCTAGAAAATCGTGAAGAAACAAAGAAAGTCTTAGGTGATATACCTTATCAAGAATTATAGGTTGTTTACTGTATATATCGCAAGTTACGAGGCCAGACATGAGCTTTGTTATTAACATGTTAAGCAAATTAATAACAAGCCTGAAGAATGCAACATTGGATCGCTCTGAAGCGTGTGATACGGTATTTGAAAGGAACACAGGATTTCAAGCTCTGTTACAAGTGCAATCCTGGTGAAATCATGCGGCACGGTAACTATGATGCTGACTGGGTAAGTTCAAAGATGATGGGGATATGTTTAAGGGATGTTGGAGCGTAAACATACTCCTTGTTCGAAGCACGATGACTTTAGTGTCACACGTAAAAAATGATTCTCTCATAACTGTCTTCTCTATCAAATTGTACTTTCTTTTTTCTTAATATTTCTACTTCTATATTATATTTGCGTTAACATTGCTAGTTCGTATTATTTCCCACAGTATATAGTGACCATAGTAACTAATTTTTCAATATTAATTATCCCTACTTTGTTATTGTGTAGACAGGACACTCTGTTGCTTATTAATCTATGATATTGAAGTGTTTGTGTCTTTACCGCACGTCAACGAAACACAGCGTGTGTACGGAATGCCGAATCTAGTACGCTAGTATACAAATATCGTTGCTTAATTTAGAACTCCTTAGTAAACAACTGACGTTACTTTTTCAAATTAACTCAAAAATAAAAAATCGAAGACATTTAATTCTTGTAATGGAATACAAGAAAGAGATTACTCTCAGTCTTGGCTGTATGGCGCATTTAGTGCCTTTGCCTTTTCCAATGGAAAAAACAGTACCAAAAAATAAATAAATAAAAAGTTAGGTGAGGTTGATAAATCGCAAAGTCCGGACTTATCAACCCGCCCCTTTATTAATGCAACAAAATGAAATAACAATTAAAACATTAACAAATGTTTTCATTCCAATTTGCAATAGAAAATTTCATGAATTTTTGTTTTCAAATTTATAATCATTTATATTTTTTTAATACATAGGCTTAGAATAATAACGCATAGAAACCTAGCCCGCACACGCTAAGTGAGGCAAGTTAGAGGGTTCCAAACGCGTCCCAGGAGCGCGCGGGCTGTTAGTGCTCAAGGTCATATTGCACCGCGAACAGCTCCAAAATTTTTTGCTAAAAATGACGAAATGTGCGGTAAATGGGTGTAAAAATACAACAGACAAACAAAATAGACACTAACATCGCATTCCACAAGTAAGTAATGCGTTTCAACTCATATTTTTATGTAAATATTCACTAAAACAGAAAAATAATTTCGCGGCAACAAGATACGAAAGTGTTGCAAAGTAACGAATTTTTTTCTCCCCATTTTGCTATTCTGTATCAAAATAATTATATTACGTAAATTTTAGTGGTGCCTGTAATTTCGATTTATTTGCGCATTTTGAACTAATATTTACTCGAATAAACATTAAATGTTTTCGTTAACTCCTGTAAGTGATTGGGACACTTAATTTTTTATAATACTTTTAACGGCTCTGCGTTCATGCTTTATTGAATAATTATTTATATTAATTTTATTTGAATTGGAGCACATATTGCAACAAATTTACAGTATATATTTGTTTCTACTATAGTGTTGGCACCACCAGTACAACTTTGATAGCTTATTATATGTCTTTCTTTTCGTAACTCAAGCGAAATATTTTATATTAAAATATTTTATTTTCTTAAAAGGGGAGCATTCTTAAGCGATTTTTTAATCTATTTTAACAGTTATTTTCTTTAATGTTTGCTTATGGCATTTTCGGTTTTAGGTTTCGAATATGGCACTTATTTCTAAATCCAAGATGGCGGGCGCGATTTTTCGAATAATGGCAAGTTGGGTATCGTTTTCGAGATGTTTGGGAATGTTCAATACAAATATGTGACTCATTTCTAAATCCAAGATGGCAAACACGACAGTTCAAACAAAAGCAATATTCGTAATGAGCACCCCCAAATACCTCGAAAACGATACCCAACTTGCCATTATTTGAAAAATCGTGCCCGCCATCTTGGATGTAGAAATGAGTGCCATATTCGTCATGAGCACCCCCAAGTACCTCGAAAATGATACCCATATTGCATATTTTGAAAAATCGTGTCCGCCATCTTGGATTTACAAATAAGTGCTATATTCGTTTTTCATCGACAAAACCGAGCATATCTATAGGCACCTGATCGACAATGTCGGGCAAATCTGTAGGCACCTTTAACTAAATGATGAGTTAAGCAAGATACAATTTCCCCACTTTTGAGGGAAATGTTATTCCATGGCATCATTATTTGTATATTTGTGTGCGTGCCGACGAGCGTAGTTACAAGTTGCTTACGCCTACATGAATTTGGTTTTTGCCTCACTTGTGACAGTTCGTTTGATATGAAACTATCATTCTATGCGTTATTATTCTAAGTACATAGGCAAATGTTTCCAATTTTATCATTCCTATGCATGAAATCTTTTTTTATAAGATTTGCATGGTTGTGACGTTATTGGATGCCCATTTATTTCGCAAAAGGGTTTATTAAGATAATCGAGTTATATATTTGTTAGCATGCAATGTTACTGTAGCGTAAAATAATCGGCGTAACGTTTTCACTTAGGTACACATACATTTCGCAAATGCTTTCAAACGTATTTTGAAACACTTTTTTTGAGGTCAGTACGTGTTAAAGACTTATGGGACGAACCATCTCACGTATCGCAGCGTCACAACAGGCGCTGCCCTTTACTCGCAAAATAGATTAGGGCTGCAAAATTATATTTTCGGTCTCTGTCTCCTTCGGATTACTTTAGAGGTATTGGTTTATGACAATTCTTATATCTTTATTGTTATATAACTTAGACGATTTTTATTTTCTATTAAGGTGTACACTTTTGCTACCTATTGTATGTGTATAAGTATTCAATGTATAGACACTGGAATTGGATTTTTTTCAACCCGTTCATGGACAATACTTAAATAGTACCGCACTCCAAAGTATCACTACTTTGTGCCGTAGTGTTTAAATTGATTCAATATAGTAATTACGCTTTATCATTGACATCGGATTTTTTATGATATCAAGTGACAGAACGAACAAATGTGCGCATGGTGTTAACCGACACGCCTGTCCATAGTAGTAGAACTTCTTGTGCAAGAGTTCGTCTAGGGAAGTACTGCCTTACCCATTTCTGCCGTGAAGCAGTAATGTCAGCATTACTGTATTCCGGTTTTGAAGTGTAAGGGTGCTGGTGAAATAACAGGCAATTTGTCAACCTATGTCTCAGGGTATGGGCGCAGTGGCAGTGCCGGCTCTTTTCTTTTTAAAGTTCTGAGTGGCACTGCAGCTGTTATGAACAGGCGTGTAGCTTACCATCAGGCGCATGACTTGTTCGTCCCGTCACTTGATGTTATAAAAAAAGCAGTTGCAGTGCCACTCAGAGCTTTAAATCTCAAAGATCTGAGGGATACTGTCACTGCGCCTGCGCGCTCTGATGCATAGGTTTACAAGTCTCATGTGCATGTAATTTCACCAGTACCCTTAACCTTCAAAACTGAAACAGTAATTCTCAAATTACTGCTAAGCGGCAGAAATAGGTAAGGTGGCAGCACTTCTTTGGACGAACTCTTTCACAAGGAGCTCTATTGCTCAACAACTCCCGTCAACATTTTTGTATAAAATAAAATGTAGGGCTGATAGTAGTAATAGGGGTTAAAGTATGAAATTGCCGATTTGTACTGAAAATCTAAATTGTTTATTTTTTAAATTTTTAACAAATTTATTTAATCAAAATAGTTGCCATTATTATCTATACATTGCTGCCATCTAATGGGAAGGTTATTAATGCCTTTGCGATAGAACTCCGACGATCTAGACTGCACAAACTGTGTGAAAGCATTTTGTACTGCCTCCTGGGAAGAAAACTTCTTGTCACGTAGATAATTGTCCAAATCACGAAAAAAATGGTAGTCCGTTGGAGCAAGGTCTGGTGAATACGGAGGATGACGAATGGTTTCTAACTGCAGTTCCTGAAGGGTCAAAATGGTTTCTCGTGCTGTGTGAGGTCTCGCGTTGTCGTGGAGCAATAATGGTGAAGATCGATTCATGAGTCGGGGCTGTTTTACTGCTAGTTTTGTCAACATGGTTCGGAGTTCGGCACAATAGACATCTGCCGTTATTGCTTGACCAGATCGGAGAAAACTATAGTGAATAACACCTTGCTGAGACCACCAAACAGTTACCATTACCTTTTTATTGGTAAGTTTTGCTTTAGGACACTGTTGTGGCATTTGACCTGGGGTCGACCATTGCATTTTTCTTTTCCGGTTATCATAAAGAATCCACTTTTCATCACATGTTACAATTCAATCCAATATTCCTTCATTTCTGTACCGGTTCGACAAGGCAACACAAGTTTCAACACGCGTTTCTTTCTGCAGATCAGTCAAATCATGAGGCACCCATTTTTCGTATTTTTTTATTTTATTGATTTGACGCAAGTGAGTCAATATTGTGGGTAAGGTAACGTTAAACCATGCCGCTAATTCCTGGGTAGTTTGACTAGGATCGGCTTCCACTATCTCTCTTAATTCATCGTTATTCACCTGTGTGGGCGGTCTTCCTCGTGACTCGTTCTTTAAGTCGAAATTTCCATCACGAAAGCGTTTAAACCAAAATCGCACGGTGCGTTCATTAGTAGACCCCTCTCCAAACGCAGCATTGATATTGCGGGCTGTTTCTGCCGCGTTAGTTCCGCGTCGGAACTCGTATTCAAAAATCACTCGAATTTCCGCAGTATCCATCTTTCTTGTCTAAATTGAATAACAAAAACAATTGAAAGTCGATATTCACATGTTTCAAATTAAAAAAAAAAAAATCACAGAAACCATTTGAAAAAAGTTTCATTCGAAAACCTCAAACCATGAAGATTCTATGAAAATTCAAAGAACCTATTGCAATAAAACGGCAATTTCATACTTTAACCCCTAATATTATCATATTTAAACAGAGAACTGGGTCTGTACAAGAAAATAGTTCGTGAATGTAAGTTAGCAATTACAAAATGGCTCGAAACTAAGGCGTATGAGGAGATTGAGCAATTATTATTACAAGTTTGAAATATATAAATAAATAAACAGGTAAACATAAAATTTATACTATATCAGTATATACATAATATATATAATGTAAATAAATAATATAAATATACACAAATCGAAATTTAATTTACATATATGTTTATATAACCTTATAATAACAGCTGTTATTTTAATAACTTTTTATATATGACACAAGCAATTGAAATGGTATTATTTAACATGGTATGACAATGTATAATTTTGGATATTGTACGTCTTTCGGATGGATGACACACATGTACACATTCCACATAATTACACACCTACAGATACATATACACATACTTGCACTCACACACACTAACAATTAGGTTAATATATGTTTAGCTGAAAAGTTAAAAATTACAGTAGTTAGTGGAATTTGTATTAGTTGTAACACCAGTTATAGTAGACATTAAGGTAGTCTGTTTCATCATCTTCAAACTATATACGAGCAAGATTACAATTAATATTATAGAAGAGCGATGTTTCCTAACACAGGCAATAACAAGCCTAAAAGCCTAAATCCGCCCCTGTACCATGCCCTTTAAAATCAACCGATAGCCGTTGTGTTATATTGAATTAGTTTTAAAAACATGTGTATTTTAGGGAAAATATATACTTACTTAGGGAAAATATATATTGTACTTACTTTCGCTGTTAGAAAGTTCAGTGGTATTCGTGTCCACCGTACCGTCTTAACGTTCACAAATGTGAACGTGTAAATCATTAAATTTTTCAGTACGTTGTTGATACTTTTCTATGTAGAAACAATAGGCAACTACACGGAAACCACTTGGAAATCGCATTGTGAAGCTCCTAGTTGGTTTTTTGATTCAAGTAGCGTAACGGGGTACCCCGTACTATCAATTCTGATATTTAATATTACGGTATACGCCGTTACTACCCATGAACGAGTTAAATTACTTTTACTACTAATTGTAGGAAGTATAAGTACGCAGTTGGATATGAATTATTGCTAATGATGTTTCTTAATTAATCATGATTGCCACGAGAATGGATATTTCACACAAGATAATGGTATCAAGTGTTAGATCGAGTTGGATCCTCAAGCGGTGTGCAAAGTGAAAGCATCAATCCTAAACGACAACCAACGGCGCAGGCTGTGCTTTGTTCAGCCAATTAGATGATTTAACTTTGATAATCGTTAAATCAGCCGGAAGAAAGTTTCCCGCAGGCGTTTAGTTACGAATACGCATCGGAAGGTGTCAAAATATCGGAAATGTGATGACTTCATACAAATGCTCATAATAACTTATTATTTTATTATGTTTAGTAGCAGTAGAGCTCCTTGTGAAAGAGTTCGTCTAGTAATGTCACCTTACCTATTTCTGCCGCCGTGATATTATAATGTGAGCATTAATTAGGTACTGCGTTTCGGTTTTGAAAGGTATGGGTGCAGGTGTGATTACAGGCACGTGGGACTTTTCAACGTATGTGATCAGGGTGACGGGCGCAGTGTCAGGGCCCCTCAGATCTGTACGATTTAAAGCTCTGCGACTGCGGCACTGCGGCTGTTTACCACAGGCGTGTCGCTTACTTATTCGCCTCATTACTTGGTATAATAAAAATAGAAATTTTTAAGTTAAAACTATTTTCATTGTTATACTACATAAAGATTTCGAATAAATTCAATGTATTTTTGAAATATTTTGAAGGCATAAGTAATTTAATTTAAGATTCTAATTACTTCCAACAACCTATCTTCGTTCATGAATTTAAGTAAGAGCAGCGAAAGAATGGAATTAAATAATTCTTAATTAAGAAAGGAGCCTTCATTTTACATTTCAAAGCTGTTTGTTTATGCAATGTCTCACAGGGTTTATGAAAAACAAATAAAAGAAAGGAAAACAGGTCCCATTCTTTAATGGAACATGCGTTAGTTAATGATGTTAATAATCATATCAGATGTATGTTTCAGAAAAGTCCAGTAATATAATATAGTACATGTTTACTTTTTAAGACCTACTTTGTCACTGAATGAAAGGTATTAGAGGTATAAAACGCATTGTTTGCTAGGTCTAGCCTGAGCGACAAATTGGAACTATAACATGTTTTATTTGTCTTGCGTTGAGCAAACTTAACGGCTGCTATAAAAGTCAGCGAGTAGTCAAACAGGATTTTTGGTGTTATCGGTCTGTAGATATTTGATTGGCTATTGGGCAGGTTTGTATATCCGTCGGATGTTAACCTCTACGGGATCGCGAGAGCTGGCGATAGTCTGATGTCACGCTCGCCACCACCGCACCGCAGCTGCCGTGACGCCCACAAACTTGGCAGGTCTCCTAGTAAGATCATTTATGTTAAAGGTTCAATATTTTTTTAATATTTGTAAATGTATTACAATTTTTGTATACACTTAAGGCGTGGCAGATGACTGTCACTGGTAAAGATTGAGTAGCATATTTTTATTCCATGGTTGCTTATAAAGAGACACAGTACACAACGAGTATTGTGTCAGTTCCACATTGAAACTTGAGAAATTGAAGATCTATTAGAAACTAATTTCAGAAAAGGACTGAGAGAAAAGTTGCAAAAGATGCCACTTAAATTAAATTGAGCATTCTTCCATTTATCACGGCGGAGATGTGTCACATTTTTCGTAATTTACAGCCAAGGTTTAATCGAATTTAGAAGACACGATTTTTCGAGAAAATATTATTTTCAAATTTTTCCATAATAATGAATTGTTTGACCGAAGAAATTGTATTACGCTACATAATAGGCTATAACTTGGTTTTTATAGTTTAATAATTTACTTCGTCAGCTCGTGGGCGATATTACTCGGCGGGAGATAAACTTATTAAGTTTTTAGAATCTGAACAAAGATGGAATATCATATTAGGTATTTTAGTTAATTTTTGTATTATATTATGGTTTTCTGAGAAAAAAACAATAAATGTGATGGAGAAATTCAAATCAGATTTGGCTATCAAAGATCTGAATTCGACACTATGGCTCGGTCGCTTTGTACGCTTCTTCTCGGACATTTTGGTGACACATATCGCGATAGCATCGGGAGCACTCGCCTTTTGCGGGCAGCGGCGTTTCGCCGTTCTACCAAACTGAAAGAAAGATTTTATCCAACTTATTTCAATTTCGTGCGAGATGTCTGCTAAGGAGGGCGTTGCGAGATGAACTGTAGACGATAGATGAAGCGAAGGCAGATTGCCGACTGCGGAGAACCGCACGTCGGCTTACCTAGCCACTATGTAAATGCCGCGTGCCGATGGAGTCATAGTTCGAAAGCTCATATAATATCAATTGCGAAATTCTTTAGAAAACGTAGATTTTACATAATAACATGTTCTAGAAAGATTTGGAAATCTACTCACGGGTTGAATTTAAATGTTGTTTTAATCTTCACATGATGACCGGTTCCCCATGATGATTTCGTTTTTTTTATATACATATATTTTAGAATAGATTTCATTGTCATGGTCAAATTGTTTGACGGCTTTGTTCACCATAATTATAATTTCGTTAAGTTAATTCGATATCAATCTTATCACTCCTGTATTATCTACAAGTATCTATTCAACATCTAACGTAAAGTTCTTGCGTGTATGGCTTCTTGAAGAATTTATAGATCGATAAGAACATTAAATGCACTTGACTACCGGTCGTGTCTTGTGCAATGTGTTGTGTTGTATACAGTACAAGCCGCTAACAATAACAAATGGAACGAACTGCTAGTTGCCCCTTGCAATGCTGCATATTTAACTCGGACAGGGCAATAAATAAACGGAGCAATCAGCTGTTATACTGGGCAACACGCTAATGCCTACCTCATGACTTTAACTTATAACAGAATACGTTTCAAACATTGAAATAAAATGAAAATGGAACTAAAAACTATTTGCAAATTACAATGTGTTTTGATGAATTTCTTAGTCACCAATGATTTCTAGGTAGGTTTGTTTTTGAAAACAATTCCGTATCACACAATGTTGTTCTTCAGTAGTTAGTTTTGTAAATACCTAGGCTACAGCATTACGAATAAATATTTCTAAGTTCAGGTTTGGGAACACAAAATATTTAACATCATAATTTTTCGCAAATAAAATATTATGAAAGAAATAAAATATTATGACCATGTAAAACACGTAGCAAAATTCAAATCTCATTTATATAGAAAATATTTATAGATAATATATAATAATAATACAAAAAAAAATGTTTAGCAAAAGTAATATGCCATGTTGCTTAATGCACAATAAGAGTTTATCATACGATTATGTGTATTATTTGATTACATATCTCACATTTTATTTTTATTAAGCATGCCTTAATAATATAAATTGAAATAAACACTAATAGTAATAAAACATATTTGACATGGCTTTTGTTCGTTTAACTAAATAAATACTTTGTACCGAGGTTAAATTGCATTTTCTATTTTGATATTCTGCTCAATAGGTACTTTATTGGTTAAGAATACTTGTGCATGGACTTATATATCTACACTCATTCACTCACTCACTCACTCAGATACTTATCTATACACAGAGTTACCAGGGATAAAGCATGTTTTTGCCAATTACTGAAATTCAGGTTTTTAAATTATTATTTTTTTACACCAATGTTCTTTTTGGTCAATTTCACGATTTAAAAAAAAATATAAATTTATATAATGGGACTTATCCTTTTGATCAAGTTTAGTTATTCACAAGCATATCTACCAAGTATTGGGGTGGAATTTACATCAGCAACTTTAAATGATGTAAATGATTATCACTAATTTCAGGTTTCTTTCCACGTATGACTGCTTTTTATTTTCGCGGTTGCACGCTCCATGGTCACGGGTTGATTGGACGGCGGTAGATGACAGCTTTAAGAGCAGACATATCTACTCAGATATGTCTGCTCTTAAAGCTGTCATCTGCCGCCCGATGCTTTAACCACCTCAGTCAACCGTGACTATGGGACCTGTAAAGGACCCGAAACGTTGGTATGTTTGAAAAAACAAATATTTAAATCCAATAAAATAGTTTCATTTCTACATTTTATATTGAATTAAAAGAGCACTATGGCATAAAGAAAAACAGTCAGATTCTTGTGTGCGGCACTATGTAAATACTGTCCGTGAAGGACTGAATGTTATAACAAAGAAGTCAAGTCATGCGTGCATTTCTTTGCGGTGATTCGTCAAACGAAACCCGGTTTATAGATAAAGATTTACTGCCCTAATGTAATTAAATTTTACTGAAATAGTGACAAAACTGATAAGCAAGATTACCTATACAAAACGATAACGTTGTTGGCACTTCTGATAAAGGAAAAGTGGTACTGCATAAACGATCTGACAAGTTGTAACAATAACCTATTCAGTACAGTGTGATACAACGAACCGCATTCAATAAGTACAAAACTGTTCTGATAAAGAATTGACCTATAACTACCTATTGTATCAATTTCATGTAAGTATTAAAAGTGCAATTTAGTATTATTGTTAATCGATTTATCTTTCACTTATCTCTTAAGAAGGACACAGAATAATCCCCTAAAACATTTGAATGCCATGCCTACTTTCTAACACCACTACATACGAGTATTTTTTGACGATCTAGGTGGCCCAATGCTTTGCTCTGCGGACGCTGAATGAGGAGTTCCATTGGGACCGATTTGGGAACTTAACTTTTCTGAATTGGTTCCAGCCTGGGTGTTCTGGTTCGTTTTTTTTAGAAATACAAACGAAGGTAAACAAAGAAGCAGATATCATAAACATTTTTCTTCAGACAACAAGTTACAGTAAAGGAGAAAAACATCGAGAGAACTGAATATGAATATAGTGTGTGCGTTATAAATGACATTAAAATATATTATATTTTATAAAAAGTTTCTGTTTATGTTAGTAACCTCTGTTTCTTTAAGTTTTTTATAGTGCAAGTTCTTGAAATAGATTATGTTATATAAAGATAGATTAGTATATAAAGATAGAAAGTTATCATTTATTATTTAGTGAAGGCGACTAGTAAAATAAATGTGATAGTTACATAAATTTAGAGAATTTTACTCCACGATATTTATCAAATTACTTTGCTTATAAAACGGAATAAATTGGAGCCTGTTAAAAGATTAAAATTTCCTTCTAACTAATGCTAAAAAACGAAATATAGTTTGAGCCCTAGCAATAGGTGTGATTGTCTGGCACATTATTACTTTGAAGTAAGATCTATTACAGGTAATAAATATTATATTAAAAATGAGTATTGGCTATTGTTTATTCAGTATATATTATTTTATATATTGTTTTTGTTATAATTTTCTTTATGCTTAGGAAATGAAACCATTTTTCCGGATTTAAATCGCGTATATTTGTTTTTTCAAACAAACCGACGTTTCGGGCCCTTTACAAGTCCCATGGTCACGGTTGACTGAGGTGGTACAGTCTTCAACCAGTTATGTCTAATATTGATGCAAACCACCCTATTTTTTCACTATAGTTACAATAGTTATTAATTAAATACCTTATTTTTAATTTTACAAAGAAAACATTCCAATTTACGCTACATTAAGTTTTACAAATCATTTTATTCAATGAATTTTTATTAAATTTAATTTATTATTAATTATTAATAGAAATTAGAATAAACTAAAACATATTAATTAGTACTGCAGTCTTATGTCTGTTTGGGATTTTTCATTAGAGGAAATACTGGATCCCAAACTGGTGGTACGGAGAAACCATCTTCCCTGTTGAAATTAGGATGTTATTTTAATTTCAATGGCCTCCCGCAGCATCCTGGGTAGATAATGGACTTCTTTTGCAAGGACCTGGGGTTTGTCAAACTTTATGCTACCAATCGACATACATATATTAGATTCATTATAGAGCATTAGTAAACATAAGGGATTCAGCAACTACAAACGCAAGCAACAAAATAAACGGATTGCTCAAAGTAAATATCATTTTAAACAGCGCTAAAACAATAGACGTTCTCTGTACCTAGTTGCGCATAAGCTGTGTAATTGCCAAATTACCAACATCAAGTATAGCACTTGTTTAGATTCCTAAATACCTGCTATTATTATAAGTATTCATGATTCCGTTAATATGAATTAATTTAACATATACTTATCATACATGCATAAATTATAACGGCTTTTTATAATCATATTATTTATCTAAAACAACCTTTTGAAATTTTTATTTTGATGTTTCTCAATGGCGGTGATTTTTTTCGATGAGCATCCTAAGCGTAGAGTAGGTGCAAAATCTAATAAAGATGACCTGTATACAATATGGTTGCGATGTAAAGATTCAATTTGAGATATCGTTGAACAATACCGTGTGACGTACAAACGTTTCATTGTTTACCTTGCGGACTAAATGCTGACTCTAGATTTGCTCTCATTTTCTGTAATTCATGTGTAAACCGAGGTCAATCACGAATTCGTGTATTGCCAACGGTGAATTTCTTAGATAACAGTAAGACTTAAAAACTTGCATGTATTCAATATGAATAAAAATGTGTGCCGAAAACGCCGGTAGCTCGCAAGATTGCTTGTCAGTTTTAAGTTTTTAAATTTAATTTGACGTTGTTAAATGACCGCAATTTGCATGGAAGTAGGTACATAAGTCATGCTGTAGTATTTGGTACAAGTATACATGTATTTACAGAACGATTTAAGCAAAGAATTTTATTTTATATCAATTATGCCTATTTGGTGCAGTTGAGCCAATTAATACCTGTTCCTGAAATGCCACGGGGATAATTCGTGAACTGTTACCGTTTACGGCGAAGGTTGTCGAGAGCCGTGAGAATGAGCGGCCCTTCGAAACGGGATCCGGGAGTAACGGGCCGCAGCAGCCCCGGGCAATATGCTAATGCGGCTCTCCGCGAACGCCTGCGCACCACGCGGCGGCGCAGGCGCCTCACTTGCCTGTGCTGCTAGTGCTACTAACCTACATCTCGCCAATCATCGTGATGCGTCTGCTTGTGGTCAACGCGTTCCCAAACATGCTCGTTACACTTTCATATAGATGGACGAAAGTTCTCAATGACTATAAGTAGGAAGTGCGTCTATGAGTGTGCAATGTCATTATTATTGATATTGGTATTTATTATACGGAACAAATTTGTTAAGATGCTATTGTGTAGTATTTGAATATTGTTAGTGCTAAAAAAGAAAAACCGAATAACGTAACATTATAGTTTGCTGTATCAGCAGATTAATTTGTTCATTTGCTTCGTTGCAAGTACTTATTTAAATTTAGTAAAATTTAGACGATTTAATATTCATAATTTGAACTGGATAACAATTCGAGTAATATTTTATTATCAGAAAAGACACAGACTACCTTTCTCATCTCAGCTCATCTCGAAATGCAACGGTGAAAGAGAGAGGCAGCGCGCAGTGCTAGCGTGCCGGTCGTACGATGCGCGCGCAACTTCAACCAACAACGATTATTGCACTTATATTGTGTAATTGATGGATATATTTTGTCTACAGATACAATCCTGAAAGCGGTGAATGAAACCGCGCGGGTGCGCATTTCACGCGGCATGGCGACAGACGCGGTGGGCGAGGAGTTCATCACTATCGTGCCAGTTGGCGAAAACAGACTTTCTGCCGTAAGAGACTCGGCATTTGTTACTGTGTTGACGGTGGGTGCAGCTGCTGGCGCTGCCGAAGTCGTTGTACGACGGCCACGTGGTGCACGTCTTGGACTCGGACTTAAATTTGAAGGTGGTTCCGCAGCGGCTGAGAAAGTTCGGAGACTTCTAGTGCAGTCATGTGCAGAGGACAGTCCAGCTGCAAACACTTGCACACCATGGGGTAAACTTATACCAGGTGATGAAATACTGGCAATAGATGGCGTGTCTGTATCAGATTTAACAAGAATCGATTGCGTTCGCCGACTAAAGGACTCGGATGAAACATTAACGCTTTTAGTACGTCATTTGGAGGGAGTACCTGGTGAAAAAAATATGGATGCGACGGATATTCCACCTACTGTTAAGCAAAACGAGATTGTCAGGCCCACAATGCTACCACCACCGGTACCGCCGCGAAAACTTGGAAAGAAAAATTCATTCAAGGATAAAGGGTCCACCCTTCAAACAGTTGGTGAGCAAAATACAGCCGATATTCATCAAACACTAAATGGCAAGGAAACTTCAGTAAATTGTTTTTCGTCTTTTACAAAACTATCACGAAAGTCTTCCTTTGATAGTCATATTCATCGACAAAATAAAGAAAGTATCGCGTGTCTTAAAAAAGGTTCACCTGAAGAAGTGAGACGCTTAGTGCGTCGATTATCAGATGGTAAAGCGATGCCGCCTGAAGCTGAAGTCTACATTGACTTATTGTCCACAGAATGGGAACGTTGTCTTCTTCTCGCTGATGCCGAGTCTGATGACACGGGTAGCTCTATATCTACTGTTGTAGACAGATTGGGGTCCATGGCAAGTTCGGTAGAGAATAGCATCCCTTCTACACCAATAATGCAGCCTAAAACTATAGACATTCAGAAAGTTTTGAATTGCATTGAAAATATCGACACAAACATTCTTAAAGATATGACAAACAAGAAATTTTTAGAAAAACAACTTGAAATAACTGAAACAAGAACAGAGAAAAATGTTCAATTATCTAATGGCTACAGTAATCATGAAACAGTAGCACACTCTGCGGACCTGACTTTTAAGAAAATACAACACAACGATAAAAATAATAATAGTGTACAGAATTCTACAATTGAAGCAAATACAGATTCACAAATATTTGAGAAAATGGAACCGAAAACAGATAATGTACCCGGAAAGCCTAAACCAATGCCGAGGACTACTAAAGTTGAACGATCTCTTAGTGAGAGAAAGCTAAGGTCCATAACCATACCGGAGAATCCACCACCACCAATTCCTGAGCCATTATTAACACCGACAAAGAAAAACTGTATTGAAACTTGGTTACAGCGGTCAGAAGCTGAAATGAATAATAAATCAGTTGAAAAATTGGAAGATAACCCTGTACCTGAGGCACTGCCACGATTGATTGATTTCGTGCCGAAACCCCAGTTCAAGGAGTGCGGGAGTGAAACGACGTTAACGCGACCCACAACTGCGCCTCCTCCACCGCCGCCTGCCGAAACGAGGGAAGACGGCTCCGGAGCTTCACTTGACACTATAGGTGAACTGGACGAGAGCAGTGACGTCACCGACAACCTGTAAGTATCTAGTATATACGTACGTTTTTTCTACAGCTTCATTGATGTTATCGAAGTTTTTAGTATTAGGTACAACTTCTTACTTACTTTTTTTACTTACTTACTTACTTTACTTACTACTTAACGTCTTTTGTACTGGAGGTTCTCGGTACAAACCTTAAAAAAAAGTACTTTTTAAGTCATATAGTTTTTGGGTTGAACAATAAACCTTTTCGGTGTGATAAATGTACCATCAAAACATTTTCTTTACCGTATCCGTCATCGGCTCCACTTGCTTGTTAAATAAATACGCGCCATTCGCGACATAAACCTGCCTATTCGTCCTCGTGAATTGCCGGTCTACCTCGTAAATGTGCCTTGTAGAGATTTGAGACCCGCACACACCTATAAATATTATAGTATTACGCGGTGAACGTTTCAAGACCCAAAAGTTCTTGCAATCACAATGTTCTTCAAATAAAAATATACGAGAACTAAGTTCTATTTTAAGACATCGTCGGGAATAGTGCAATTACGCGTAACTAGAATTGGATTATGAGTTTCCATTTAGGTAATTTAATGGCCAAATCAAATCCGCTTATATGTCGTGGCAACCAAATTAGCGCGATATCGGGAATCTATGTTATTAGTCCGTAGACAACATTTACCGTAGTTTACGGACACTTACGTACATTTACCGTCCGTAGACAGCACTTACTGTGCAAAAATGAAAGACGTAGCTATTGTAATAACAAAGCAATAACGTTAAATACTTCTCCTGTAAAATTTGGTTTAGTGCAGATACGCACCTTTTACCAATGAGACATAACGCGGATTTGCACTATCCCCGCTGTGGGTATAATTGTTGGTATAATTGTGGTTATAATTAAATAATTATAACGCTTTTTATTAAAAAAAGACTTCAAAAGTTTGCTTATCCGGTTTCGCTGTGTTCGTTACCGCGTTGAAGACAACGGTAACTGAACGCATGTGGAAGTCCTCGTCAAAACGAATCATAATGAGTCCAAGCTGCTGTACATTATTGATGAATTCCCTTTATATGTCTGTCATTTCCATCATCAGATCAGCTCTTGGACACCATATCATTTTACTTTCATTGGAATTACAACTGTGTCAAGTTTTGGTAAAATTAATTTATGTTTCATGGTGTCCTGCGCAGTGGTAGTGGCCGTTAGATCTTTGCGTTTTAAAGCTTTGAGTGGTAAAGCTTTGAGTGGTACTGCAACTTTTATGCACAGGCGTGTCACTTACCGCCAGGTCCACGACTTGTTCGTCCCATAACGTAGTATCATAAAAAAAGTTTTATTAAAATCGGTTAACGTAAAATGGGCGAAATTCAATAAACCGGATTCATCCTCTACTTTGCCTCCTTTAGCAGTGAAATATTTTCTTAAAATTTGAACGGGAACACTACTGAGGTAGCCCTTTTGCAACAGAAAAAAAAAACATCGAAATCGATTCACAGATGTCGGAGTAATCGAGTAACTTACACACGAAAATATACAGTCGTTACCTCCTTTTTTGAAGATGGTTAAAAAAATAACACTACAGTTTGAGTGCAAGAAGGACGATGTGAAAATAGCTTTAAACAACTTGAATAGTAAAGTACTTCTATTTAGCAACCTCTCAAAATTATTATCAATTTAGTGAAAATACCGTTAAGGTCTACTTAGTGGTAGTGTTTGTTTTTGTGAAGACGAAAACGTCTAAATGGTTGTTAAAAAACAAACGTAAACGAGAAAAATTGTTGAATGTGAGAGTGACAGAGTGGTTAAAGAGTTTTTTCAATTTCTTCACCCCTCACTTCCCTCTATTTTACATATTATTATTATTATGAGCAAAGAGATTTCAGGTTTTTGATTTTAATTGAATGGCTTGCGTGATCTTTTTTATCCATCTAGACCTTTGGTCAGAGTTTTAAAGACAATTATGTCCCGAAGCGTCAGGCAAACTGAGCGAAAGGCTTTGTTTCACAGGCTTTATGTGAAAGAATCGGATTTCTAAAATAATTGTAGTCATATTTCATCGCCAAAGTGTAAATTAGAAATTTAAGGCCCTGACCTCCCATTTGGCTGCTCCCAAAATTCGCAATCGCTTACGTAACGACTAATTTATGCATCCGATACTCACTCAGCTCAATAGTGTTCGAGTGTGTGTAAGCTCTTTCTACATTTACATTATGCGAAGGAAAGCGATTTTCACCCAGAGGAAGTAATGATTGGGCGCAATTGAAAACATACATTACTAGTCGTCTACTAGGTGATTAGCGCGCCTTTCCTTTCCTTGCACCAGAACTGGTTTTAAAGTTGCATGTACTAAAACAATATTCATAGTACGAGAGTGCTAGGTATATTATGATACAGTCCAATTTACTATTCAATCCAGTGCATAATGCAAGCTTAAAAGCTGGTTGGTGTCCGACGTGAATACGCATTATTTGTTGTATTGAAAATGTGGTGCAATTTGCAATACAACAACGACCCTAGATTTTGTTGATAGTGTCTATTGTTGAATAACAATAACGTCCTTTCGAATGATGAACACCTTCCTTTTGTGTATACATGCATATTATTATGGTGTGGTAGGTACTTGTCTTGTACATATACAACTTAACCAATGCACATTTTCGCCTGTTCACTGTTTTTCAAGTTATACATTACTTGTTATTTTATATATTCGGAGACACAATGTGTGACGCTACACATGATCATTTACAATGCGTGCCGTCACTCATTTCTGTTTTTCGACGATTGGTACCTCCTTGTGAATGTTCAGGATGTCTTTTTATTCCCTCCTCTACGATGTCGTAGAACGGCAAAAAGTTCTATATAAAATATATTACCTTAAATATTCAGTATACAGTTTGAGCTTCTTTCAAGTATCTCTACGTAAATCTTTTTGCTTTTCAGAAATACATAAATTGCGCGCTTCTTTATCTCCACAGTGATGATGTCAGTTTAAAAAAATTTCGTGCTTACGAAAAAAGATACAATGTATTGTGTCAACGATTACTTATGTTTCTCAATTTATTTACATAAATGTAAATGCAATTATATTGATTTTTCTAATTTGTGTGAAATTTCGGAATGTTACTAGCACGTAACTCGTAAACGAGTGTGTGTCATCAAAACAAAGCATTGTTACCATTTCCCATCACAGCACGAACAAATCGACACAACTTCAGGAGCAGTATCCGACAACGTGAATCAAACGCGACTTTTGAACTCCGAGTTTACATAACCTGGCAAAATAACAAATCTTATACGTATGTACAAATAATAAAATATGTAGGTGTTTCATTGTTTTCTCCGCAAACAATACTTTTACCATTTGCGCAGGAACAACGGGTGCAAAGAAAGAAAAGAATATTTTATTCGGAACGGGTGACACACATGGAAAGTTTTCTCTATTTTCATGCAAACTAGCGGATAACAATAGCGGGTGGCGTATAGCGGGGCGGGGAGCACTAGCGGCCATCTGCACGCCGCCCTGGAATACTGAATATGCACCCAGCCTATTATATCTTCGGCTATTGTATATATTGTACAGGCAACGTACTGCCCCAAGGACCTGCCTCTATAAAAGTATATTCTGTCTACTCGAGACCACCTTTTCATAACGGCGAATTAATAGAATCATTGTAGATATATCTATCCTAAAATGGCTATTACAGCTTAATATAGAGTGTACACAAATATAGTGACTTTTTTATGTATCATAAGAGAAAACTTACATGACATTGATGGTAATGAAAATGATCTGGTAGTAGTCTGTAGCTCAATTGATAGAGTGGTCGCCTTGGTATGGCACAGACGCAGGTTCAAGCCCTGTCAGATCGAAGGAATTTTTCTTTATGTTCGATCGTTGTATAATAATTTTAAAACTTATATACAGTAAAAATCACATTTAAAATATCGTAATACATTCGGTCCCATAACTCTACATAAATCCATAAAGTGGAAACAAATTTCGGATTCACCACATTTGAATAATATTGCCGCTACAAAGATAGTGGCCAGTCATGAGTAGTTGTTTATAAAGAAGACTTTTGTTTGACTTAATTTTTTGGCTTTACGAAAAGCTGTTGATTTAGAATCACATCTTTTTGTGATTATCAATTCAGTTGAGTTTGTATTTTTGTACTGTCAACTACAAACTGCTTTTTATCAACATTATTTTCAACTGTTCCACAAAGGAAAACAATAAAAAATGGTGCATATTCATTAATAGAAACTACTTTATTTGAAAAGTTTTTAGAAATTCAAAGGTTTCTTTCGAATATCATTTAAACTTTCGTCTATGAATCTCGACATGCTTTTGTGTATGAAAAGAGACTCTGAAATTTTAATGCACTGTTTGGAGCGGTAACCCCATAACTGTGTAGGTATATATGACATCAACTGCGTAACATCACCTGTTAGCATATACCAACTTCCAAGAACGATTAATAATTTATTAGCGATCGTCACGGCGTTTGATCGCGAAATAGAAAGTCAATATTTCTTCGTGTTAGGCAAAACGGGCTATTTGTTTCTTTTAATGTTATAACACGAAGACACGCAGTCTTGACGTTTTCATCCGTATTTGTGTTGTAAGATACTACAACTGTTGTTTGTTATGGTTTTGGCTCAACCCTAAACAGGAAGTGGAACTCAAAATGTACTGGGATTTAGTTATTTAATTGAGATTTTCTTTTACGTAAATGAATCTCTACATACCATTAAGCCATTTAAGAAACATATTTATTTATTTTATTTACCACATACAACAACAGCCGTCATACAATTTTAACATAATTTTAGCGCTTTTTTCAATTCATCAAAAAGGTCAATTACTGTTATCCACAAAAATAATTATTGACAGAGGACGTATAGTTAAAATTAAAAGTACTAAAATAAATAATTAAACAAAAGAAAAAATAATCCAAGAAAAAAGAGAAAAGTAAGGACTTTAAAATGACATGAATGGTTGCATTTATATATCATTTATACACATTTAATTAATACTCACATAGTTACATATTAAAAATTAATAATATAATTACAAATATAATACATACATATATACAAGATGTATAAACAACACTATTATGTATTATATAACAAGCCCTAAAAATAGAAGGATCTGGAAGAAATCGCCTTACATGACAATACCAAAATTTTATTCTATTGTTATCTGTGTGTATGTACTTTACAGAAATATACTTGTATGCACCTATACCTATATGTATCCGATCAGTATTTCTATAACTGTTGAGAAAATATTGTGAAATTGCCGTAAATTAGTTTTTAAGAAGGCCAATGCACTTCTTATGGCGATTGTACACAAATGCCGCATGAGCATAATGGACGTTATGAAGATTCATTACTGTAAAATATTCGATGGCAGGCGTATCTCATGTCTTGCATGATCGATGTATTGTTAAATATTTCTTTTTGTTGCCTAGGTTAATGAACTATAAAGGTCGCGGCCGATGTTCCTATATTTTTGTTATTATTTGAGAGGATTTTATTTAAGATGCAAACATTTGTTACTTATTGTTTGGTAGGTGTAAATCAAAGCGGCATAAACAACGAAAATTTGTAAAGATTTCAGTTGAAGGTGAAGCATTGAAATATGCAACACCTAGTTCTGTTTAATAACAATGTACATATGTTATTAAAATATAAAAATGTTGAATTGCTGTGTGTAATATGACTTTGAATGTTAAAATTCGTACACTTGCACAATCGCAAATTCGGGATTTTTTTCCATCAATTATTTTGCAATCATATTTATCGTTTATTTACAACAATTATAAACCACATGATTGCTTCAGAGGTTATAACGGGCCATAATCCGAGCATAACCTGTAGTCATGTTACGAGCGATCGTATATCAGTCCTTAACCAACGGTTATTTCATTAGCCGGGAAAACTTGTTCGCACCTTGTTATATGTAAAATCTTCTGTATTTGTGGCCTTGATGATAATTCTAAAGCGCTATTGTGTAATTGTTCCTTTTTGAAGATTATACCGAATTGAAAGAAAGAATTTATTTATTTATTTAGTTTATTACACAATCACAGACACACATATAAACAAAACAGCAGAAGAACAATAATAATATTATTAAAAAATAAAACAATTGACATTATTATGCCGTAAAATAATTTACCGTCATGCGTGTCGCGGCTGGTGCCATGGGAACTTGCTCAGCTTTAATTTTTTTTAAACCGTTTCGTGGCGCTGATTTTCAACAAGCCCATATAATTTGTAGCAGTGCCTAGAAATCCTTTTGTTTTTATAACCTTTTATTCAATAATTTATCGGCCTCTGTGGCCGAACGGTTACCACGCCGGACTGCCATGCAGAGGTCCCAGGTTCGATTCCCGGGTCGGGTGAAATATTTGTATGGCCTACATTTGTTTCTCTCGGGAGTTTGGGTGTAGTTTGTGGTTGTCTATGTGTGTTTCCATGGCACCCGCGACACAGGGTTTGCCTAGTGCGGGGCTGTGTTGAGTGTGGGCGTTATTATTATTATTATTATTATTATTATTATTAATTATCACATTTACTTCTTTTGGTCGCCTTTTTTATGATATATTTTGTTATTTCATTATTGTTTTGCGCTTGAAATAATTTACAATAAACTTTGTGCGTACATTTCGTCAGGTCTTGCTTACTCACGGTTGGCACCCGATCCAAGTTATAAGGATTTTTTTGACACTTTCTTTTTGGAATTGGTGAATTGTCAGTTACGAGCCTCACTTTTGTTTTCGCGCAAAATGTCAATAATGTGGAGCCACGACTTGCTGCTCAACGAACAATCGTGTATATTTTTTATTAAGGCCAGTGAAAACAATTGTCAGCGTAATGAATGATCTGTTTGCTTATATGTTTATATTTCAAAACCAAGAAAAATTACCAAACCTTTATATAGCAATAAAACTGCAGAAGAATTCTCTCCTTCTCCTGAATGAACCCCCAAGAAAATAAAGAGTTTATGAGCCATCGAATTCCTGACAAGTTACAATTTACATTTAATTTAATCTTTGTTTGGAATGTTTGCAGGGCGGCGCAAAGTCTGAATTCGACTCTGCATCGAGCCTGTATTATATTAGTACTTCTAATTACCACCGAGTTACGCCTACAGAGTAACTGTAAACATACTTAATACAACTAGTATCATCGTACATGTTATTTTGTAACACGTACCCACAAACACTTTTCTAAAAATCTGATTGAACGTTTTGTGCGAATGTAATTGAGTTTTTTTAAAGTAAACTAACTAGCAATCTTATTACAATTATTAAAAATCTGACGGATTGTTTCAGTAATGGAGGTTGGCCTCTTTAATCTTTTCAAATCGTAATTGTTTAAATGACTTTTAAATTTTCTTAGTCAAATACAACATTCTTTCCGCACTACCATCTTACTTAATTTAAGTCAAAATAACTAACAAAGTTAATGTAAAATACACAACTGTGGAGACAAAGTAATATTTCAACATCTTACGTGACGTCTTTTGTGTCTATTAAAGCATTTAATTTAAGAATGGAATGTAACGATAATAAACAGTCACTACTTAGACGACGCTAATTAATGAAAAACAATTGCGTGACACTCTATTTTGTTTTTTGTTTTATTAATAGGGTTGTTTCACTACAGTATAATTTTAGTGACTTCTGAGAGGATTTTAAACTACAACTCTAAATCTGCAAATAGTAGATTATAAGTGCGCTATACAACGGAGATACGTAGGTAGATGAACAGCGTACAACTGCATTAATTGCTGCAGTGCGGTTCCTCGCGGCGTCGTGCGCCTTGTTAGCCCTGATAGTACATATTCATGGGCCGAGCCGACGTGAAATTGCCTGAGCATCTGATAATGCCTTATTGTCTCATAAAGTTTAGTTACCTTCCTTAGATATTCATTGGTGCTCTTCAGAGTTTGTGTTTTAATACATAATTCAAGTTGATGGCGCCCTTAATACTTGTCAGAGTGTAAAACGACTTTGACAATTTCACATCGTGGTGGCAAAGCTTTTCTCGTCTGTGCAAAGCATTCTAAAACATGTATTTTAGGGAATTAAACTGTTCTTATATGTTTTGTCAACCGCAATTAACTTTGTATTACGTACACCTACAGTTTCTGTCATCAACTATATCATAATGCGGTTAAGCAAAGTACCTAGTAAAAGTCGCCAAAATATCAGTCATTAAAAGACATACCTAGGCATGGTAATTTACGATAAAGAGGCAAAAAACAAATAATACGGAACACCGGTGTCTTTTTTAAAGAATCATAGTGTCACACTTTAAGATGATATAAATTTTATACAATACGCAAATGCAATTCGAAAGCTGTGTTGAATTTCGTAATAAGAGGTCGTTAATACGTAATGCTAAAGGAACTGCCTGCACGAGAAAGGTGAAATTTAAATTGGTTTTCCTGATTTCGTGTGCGATTCCACTTACTATTTTTAGACCTGTAGCACAGCTACATCCACCCGAGGATTTTTAGAATGATGTCTTTACAACATCCTCAAGTATTTTGAAATTGTTACACAATGGGTCATTTTGTTATTAAAATGTTACGATGAATTCAGATCATTTGATTTCATTATTTGTAATTTTTAATTGGAACACGAATTTCAATGTTGATCTAAAATATTAAGCTTCGCCGTTAAATTGGTTCCGGCCCACATTTTTTGTGAGAACGGTGTGTGCCGTTTGAGATAATCAAACGAGTAACGTTCGCGATGTGACCTACATCTCGTATTTGAATTGAGAGAAAATATGGTCAATAACGAATGCAGGGCGTTATTGAAAATTTCTTTCGATCGATCGCTATGTAATGGATAGGTATAAAGTAATTGATCATTAGTGTACACAATGTTGACTTGTCCCAGAATGCGGCTGGGCGTGGCCTTTGTGTGTAATCTATTAGAGCGGTTTTGTTTCATATCAATGTGCAAGTCATTGCGGACAAACCGACGAGCTATGTACGAGTCTAAACATTTTCATGTTCTAACGGGTCATCTTCTATATTTGTGCCTTATGAATCCTCTGAAGATTTGTACTGTTCTTGGCTTTTGTTCAAATATAGCTATTTCAGTTTCGGGATGCTTTGTTTTAATTACCTCTCCTGTATTGATTCAAAAACTTGATAATATTTACCCTTTTTTCGTCATTATTAAATACCTGCATAACATAAATAATTAAAGTTGCTTTGCATAATATAGTGATTAATGAGACAGGAATCTTTTTGAAGCAGTAGATAATGTAAGTCATGGCTTGGTACGTAAAGACGACGATGTACGACAAGTCGAGTTTGTTCATAGTAGTATCTTAAGATCCGTAAATTATCTGTTTTTAAGTGGGTTGAGGCGTCTGAGCGCACTTGATTTGCTGGTAGTGAGTAGCGGCTGCTGCAAACTCGCGGCCACCAACTAACGGTACTCGCAGCGTGATCGGCCCTACAGCTCTCCACCGCTGTCTCTGCAATCCAATATATCTAATACTGTTATTAAATTTATGTGTGTATCTCTCGTGTACTTTCTCTCGTGTTTGATGATAATCGCTGGCATCGATCACGGCGATACTATCGATATTCTCATTCTTATCCGCTTAGCATATTTTAACACCCACATTAAAAGTGCTTTGAAAGCGTTTTGTAACCGTAATGACACTAAAATTGTGTTGACCACGATGCAGGTAAGCAATGATTATATTTACGTAAGCAGACCCTTAGATTTCTACTTTGAGCGTCAATTTATGTGATAGATTAGCCTGGCGTCTCTACCAATGACTTGGGTAATTATCTTTAATAAGAATAATTACAAAATACAGATGAAAGGCATACGGCATTACAATAATGCGGCTGCGGATAACGAAGTACTTCTTTATAATTACGCGATCGACGCGTTTTAATGTAAGTGGGTACGGTATGGAATTTCTTGCTCGAGAGGTGGAAGCGGCAGGCGCCTTGATCTTGTGATATTCTAGATTGCGTTGTGTGGAGGCATGTCGCGCTTACACGTGTGTAAAGAAAATATCACCAAGTGACGCTGCTGTGACAATGCACGTTCGACCCTGTTCGCACGCCTCACTCTCCATTATCGACTTGCTCCGTTTATAAGGGGGCTATTTATTTATTTACACACTCAGACGCGGTGTTGCTCTAGCGCGACTGATGATGATCGGTGACCTGATTCAAGATCTATTCTCATTTAGCAATTAACACTTTCCTAATATGGATCCTTGGCCGTAATAAGTGATGGGCATTAACGAGTACAGAAAATTTCATGAAGTAGTGAATTAAGTTAATTGAAGATCTTTTGGGTGTTCAATAATCCAGTTAATTACTTAACTACCTAATCATTGTATGTAGTACATTGTTTCCTCCTAAAATACTAATGATGGTGAGTGCAATGTTCATACAACTTTAATCTTCCGTACTTGTACTAAAAAACACATTTGTTTACGCACTTCTTTCAAGCTTAGTAGCAGCAGAGAGAATTGTGAAAAAGTTCGTCCAGAGAAGTACTGTCACTTTACCTATTTCTGCCGCCAAGTAACGCGAGTATACATTACTGCGTTCCAGTTTCGAAGGGTAAGGATGCTGGTGAAATCACAGGCACATGGGATTTGGCAACTTATGACTCAGGGTGGCGGGCACAGTGGCAGTGTTCCTTAGATCTTTGCAGTTTAAAGCGCTGGAGGTACTGCAACTGTTATGAGCAGGCGTGTTGTTTTCCACCAGGCTCACGACTTGTTCGTCCTATTGCTTGATATCATAAAAAAATCGCTGACATCAACAGCATATTAATCATATTAGTATCTTGTTTAGAGCTTTCACAAGACATTAATGTGGGAAAAGTCACAAAAGTGCCATAGTGATTTATCAAGTGCTAAAAACCGGTCACTGGGCGTGTTTGATCACTTGGGGATCAATAGATCTTTAAAATATCATACCAAAGGAGAAAGTTACCTACTACTATTTTTAAATCTTTAGATCATCATTTTCGACAATGGGACCACAAACCTGTATTAAAAATGGTCGAAATATTATTTGACTAGTTGCTTATTAAATAAATTATCTGTTTTTAAAATCTCCTTTGCAGTCCGTAATTTAAAAAGTACTTTTTCTGAGAAGCCGTTTAATCATATTCATATCTACAAGACAATGGGGTTAATAGCAAAAAAGAAGACTAACAAACCCCTTATAAAGGCAGAAAATGAGTAGTCTAAAATGTACGGAAAATTGAAAAAGGCAGCTTTCTTATAAGATGTCTGTAAGGGAGGGTCAGGCAATAAATTCAGAGTAACTTGATAGAAATACTTTTGCGTAGAATGTCGTATCCGTCTACCGTATAATATCTGCAACCGTGCTCTTTTGGGACCATATATTTTATTTTTATGAAACATTTTGTTAACTTAGATTAAATATGAGAAGTATATAACAACTTGAGAAGTATATAAAACTAAATCTAGAATAATTCCTATCGAGTTCTTAGGTTTTCACGATTGTTACACATAGGGAACGGTTCAGGCCCTTTACAGGTCCCATAGTCACGGGATTACTAGAATGGGACCTGTAAAGGGCCTGACGTTGGTTTGTTTGAAAAACAAATATACACGATTTAGATCCGGAGAAAAAATAGTTTCATTTACTAGAAGAATTCGAATTTTAGTAGCAGTAGAGCTCCTTGTGAAAGAGTTCGTCCAGGGAAGACTGCCACCTTACCTATTTTTGCTGCCAAGCAGTAATATCAGCATTACTGTGTTCCGGTTTTGAAGGGTAAGGGTGCTGGTAAAATTACGGGCACATGAGACTTGTCAACTTATGTCTCAGAGTGACGGGCACAGTGGCAGTGCCCTCAAATTTTTGCCCCTCAAGTTCTGAGTGGCAATGCAACTGTTATTAAAGAAGTTAATTTTACATGCTTTGCATAGTAGGTAAATTTAAAGTGCTGTGGTATAGATGGGGAAGGTTATAATTTCAAGACGTTATGCTATACTACGCTAGTCTTCAATCTTTTCCTACATAAAGGTAATACGGGTAATCTTTCTCTGCGCACGATTATTTTATACCTAAGTACTGTATGTATTCAGTCTTCGCAGAATTGTTGGCAAACGGTTTCGTAAAGTGTGCTATCGCCATAGGGGCCATCATGTTGTGTGTCGAGATAGGCCACGGATAATGAAAGCTGGTGCAGTGGTCGATTCTGCGAAATGTCGCGGCTGCTAACGGTAACTCTCCGCCGCGACACTCCTATACTTTATTATCTCGTTATTTTTAACGATCCCACGCACTCTCGATCGCAGTCATATTTACGGCCGTCGCTTAATCAGCTCGCATACTTAATTAAAGAATTGTATTAATCATAAATTGTCGCTTGGTGGATGATTTTTGTGAGGTCACCGGGTAATAG
The DNA here is from genome assembly GCF_003589595.1 of Hyposmocoma kahamanoa. NCBI lineage: Eukaryota > Metazoa > Arthropoda > Insecta > Lepidoptera > Cosmopterigidae > Hyposmocoma > Hyposmocoma kahamanoa. Next base: position 8,261,902 of record NW_020653851.1, read on the forward strand.
CCGATTTACTGGCTTTCTTCTTTATTTAGATAGGTATACTTATTTAATGTGGGGTATTTTAAATAATATGCGGCAATAAACTTTTAGTATCTACCCACCTATTTACATAAAAATCTTATTGTCCTTTTATGCGTCATTTATATTAGACTTTTATTTTGAAGCAAACCATACATGCATTTCTGTATATGGTATCTTACGGGTAAAAACGGAATTTAAATTACACTAGACTAAGGAGGTATATGTAAAAAATAGTAGTATTAAAGGTTTTCCGAGGGAAGGGCAGGTCCGCGGACTGCGTGGGCGCAGGGGACGGAGAGGAGTCACGACTGGATTAGGACATAGTCCAGTCTATCACGGAACAAATTGTTGTCAAATAAAAAGGATTAGCGTTGTATGATACAATAATTATGATACAAATTAAAGTTTTATTTATATTATAGAGCTTAATACAATAAGTTGCAATTGAAGTCCTGATAAATTAACGTTGTGTAGAAAGGGTGAAAGCGACATTTCGAAAAATGTTTTAGGTTTTACCGACTGTTTTAAAATATTTACATCCTGTTTTAAACTCCAATTATAAATTTAATTAAGTTAATTTTTAAAATTGTATTTAAAACAGGACGTGAATATTTTAAAATAGTCGCGAAAAACTAAAAGACATTCATCAGAAAACTTTTTCGAAACGGCGCGATGATTTTTTTATTTGTCACTTGTCTATTTGTCAAAACTACAGCCTATTTTCTAAATATCAAATTTTAATTACCTAAATAAACTTATCACCTTGTTAATTTATGAGGGGAAAATCACGGGCGCTCATACTATCGCAAACTAATTAAAGCACGTCACTAGTTAATAGTTCACGAACGCGTTTACGGCGCCATAGAGGCTCAATAAAACTAATGCAAAAGTTGACTGGCTGGGACTAAATTTCGTTTGAATCGCGTTAACGCGCATCATCCGCGCGTCTCACGCACCTAAAATACACCGTGTGCCTAAGCTCTAATGAAAGTTATCGACATGGTAAATGGATTCGAAACACACAATAGTCACATCTTTTTTAAACGTATATTTCTAATTACGCGCTCACTATTCAAGTAAGAAAGTAAGCTGAATATAGTACAAGCTCCATATCTTTCTTTCTTTTGATTATAGTGACCCTCCCTACCTACCATTAGGGCGAAAAGATACAATACCAGAAGGGCACTATGACCTGTGCGCGCATAGGAACCTTACAAGTTCAGGTTCTGACCCCAGATCAACCAGTGTACAGGGTTGTCACAGACCTCTTTCACTTGACTTCATCCGATTCTTCGAGAGGCTAGTGCCTCGGGTGAGCCGCCCCGGGTGCAGTACCGTCCCTATTTTCCAGATAGCTGACCGGAGTTGTAGGCACGCTCACTTCCCATTGCGCATTGCATAAGTAGCGGTTGCCGTTTAGCCGTCGACTCTGAGTCTACTACCAAATCTCCTCATTGGTGGCGGAACTGTAGGCACGCTCACTTCCCATTGCGCATTGCATAAGTAGCGGTTGCCGTTTAGCCGTCGACTCTGAGTCCACTACCAAATCTCCTCATTGGTGGCGGAGCTGTAAGGCATGCTCACTTCCCGACGCCGAAAAACGACATCTCTCCAGTTCCCAATAACCTAAGCTACTGGAGGGACCGGAAGATATCTAGCTCACCCTCTACTAGCTCTCCGGGCTAGTGCCGGAGATGCCAGTCGTAGTGTCCTGCGACAATGTCCGGACATGGCTTCCAACTTAAAGGGCAACTCTCGTGCCCCGCGCGTCTCTTCGCTTCAGGCCCTCAACTAGACCGCTACTAAGACGCGCTAGGTGCTCACAAGACAGACGCCCCGGATAGATGCAACTGGGGCAGACAAACATGATCGTCTCTGCGGTTAACCACAAACCCCAGCGTGTCCATACACAAGTCCGGGTCCGCCAGAGGGCGTCTCTGTGCAAAGTTGTATCACTGGCAGAGGGTTTGGACCTGACGCTCGCTGTACCCTGGTCTTGCCGTCGAGCCCGTAGTCTCTCCGGAAAACCCTATCTCTCGGGTCGGTAGATAGGGACAGCTGAATATAGTACAGTTAACAGCACGTCAAGCAATACAGTTTTGTTCGAATATCGCCTCCAGAGCAACGGAATAAAATGTTCAATGTTTAGCTTGATATGCTGCACTCTGTACATCACAGATATATGATATATATTTATGATATATAGCACGTTCTAATCATGATTTGATGGAATTTTCGAAGGTCTTAGAATCTGTGAAATTTCTTCCTTAGATCACTTATTTTTATATCTACACCTTTATTTACATCATTAACCATCTGGTCACTGAAACTGGCTACGTAAGGTAATATTTTTTTACGAAAAGAAAAGTCTCAAAATCTCGGTCCCCTCCCTAATGAAATAGAAAAATTTGTTTAAAATAAAACTATTTTTCCGGATTTAAATCGCGTGTATTTTTTTTATTCGGTTTGTTTGAAAAAACAGCTTGCCTATGTATAAGAATCGCGAAAACCTAAGCACTCAACTTGTTTAAAAGCTGAATTACGCATCAATTAGAAGTTGTCTTACTATTTTAAAGTCAAAAAATGAGCCGTTGTATATAAGAAAATACATTCAACTTATTCCTTATTTTAACTTGTTACTGCAAACAATTGACTCCGAAATTGTCACAAATACTTTCGTGTAATTTTGTTATTCGGACCGATCGTAGCACGTCCTGAAGTTCGCATCAACCCGCAAGTGACAATACGGCACGCGTTTATTTCGTCAGTGTGATGCATCAAAGGTAGAAAATAGTGTCGCGATCATTCAAGCTTTCAGTTCCCTGGTGAGTGTTTTCGTCAATAACCAACCTCAGTTGGTTGGTATTTACTAGTATGGACGTAATAGTTATTTACCGCTTTTGTGCATAAACCTTATTAGACAGTAGATAAAGTAGTGAATTACCAAGGTCTAACAGATTGACAGTTGAAATCTCAGTCCCCTGTTGACGTATGTGGTAGGTGACTGAAAACCAGGCATAGGTTAATGCATTTTCAAGATATAAGTAATAGGATTTTACAAAAATACGATCGTGTCCAGACTGACTAGACTGTATTTTATAATAATTAATAAGTTTTTGTTTGAGTGAAGTACTTTTCTTATCTATTACTAAAGTGATTTATTGAGACTGTAAAATTTATATACAACAGATTTTGCATTTTTTGTGCTTAGCTAAAACTTAAAAATAAACGACTTTATTGTGACTTGTTTCGTTTTGTATACATTCCCCGATTATTTTGTCCCCTGAAAATTCGCATATATTTGTTTTTTTTTTACTGTTCCTCTTAGCAATACATTACGAACGTCTTTACAAACATGCAAAGCTAGTTCAGCTAGTTTTTAAAATAGGGAACGAAATTATCGGCCATAATTTTATGAATATACTTCCATCGTGATTAGAACTACCCATATATTCTTGTTAGCGTATCAATAACATACTTCACTATATTGTTGCGGTGTAGACCTGAAATCTGCATAAAAAAAAAGAAATAACCTTTCCAGTACAAAAAATACGTTTACGGCCTCTAGGCCTAGGTATACGGTATAACATTTTGTTTCTGTCAACTGAATGTTGCTAGTAGAATTGTTACTTAAAATATTCTCTTATGCAAAATATTAGAGAGGCTAAATGCCTGGCCGTCAGCTGGCATTCGGAATCTAGAGCTTCGGCAGTCGCAAGACCCTGACATTTTGAGTGCAGGCGCCGGCGGTGATGTCAAATTTTTGCACTTTTATTATTCCATTTTATTGCTCTATTAGATATGTTCATTGGCTTTATAACCCATGTCGTTTGAGAATTATATGAAACTAATTATAGGGGACAGATATTTGCCGTAAAGTTTTATGAAACTTAATCATTGATGTCATTACAGCAGAATAATGTTATGTCTAACGATTAGAATTAAACACAAACTTGGTCTACCTATTTTAAAATTAATGCGGACGTACATAGCAATTAAACGTCCTAAACGTTTAATTGCAACGTAAACCTAACCACACTTTAATAATAAGTGCATGCTTTATTGCTGAGTGCATAATACGAGTACACGAGCACAATGACTTGTAAGAGATAGTAATTTCTGGCATTCGATACTGCTGCCATAACCAGATATTCGCAAATAAGAAGTCTTCAAATATTAAAATATAGAGTCCTCTATCCTATTTTAATTTTACACTAGATCTATAAAATATTGCGTCAATGTCAATCGTTAAGCAATAGGTAGGTAGGTCGTGTATTTTATTTAGTTGTGTTGCGTGCTTTGTTTTAATTACAACACTTTAGTGACTAGGTATTCAGCAAAGCAAACTCATTAAGTTAGAGGACATAAAGGGTTCGCGTTGATGTCACAAATTAGTCATTCCGGGGCGTGACTGAGCTCTTAGTAAAACTCAAAGGAGGCTTGATGAGATTCATCGATTAGGCATCGCAACAAGAACGTGACGATAATGAAGTGGCCTCCAGACAACGGGATGGGCACGTTCCGCCGATTTATAATTCCGGTCTTTTTCATAAAATTGATGCTCTTTATTTAGGGATGCTGCTATTAATTCTGCGATGTGGTATATATATTTTTATAGAAATGTCCATGATATATTCTTTTATTAGTCCAAGGTATATGAACCTGTATCTTTAACCGACTTAAAAAAAAGGGCGCGAATTTTTTTGGTATGTATGTTACGCGATAACGCATTTGTGAACCGATTTTGATAATTCTTTTTTGTTGGAAAGAGGGTACCTTAGTATTGGTCCCATTTGAAGAAAATATTCCACCTCTAAGAGTGGCAAACTAGGGGATGAATCCGGTTTCGCGCACTTTTAGGTAACCGATTTTAATAAAACTTGGCAAATAGATATTTATAATTAGATATATAATTAGATAATTCCACGAACTTCTGAGGTCGATGTTATTTCTAATATTTAGTCATATAGATACCCTGTGATACTCCATTATTGGACAAATAGTACACCATACTATCATATTCTTTTATTACGCATATTACAGTACCCTGTATAAAACACCTCTGTTTAGGTCAAAAGACACAATCCTGTCATAGTGCACCATTCTATAATACTTAGATACCTATTAGGCTACAGTATACCACCTTGTGCATATTCAGTATATCCGCTTTTTTGTATTTGTGTACGCTTTCAAAAAATTGCTTGCCATGGATGGTTCCAAGGTGAACATGGAACATGTCTTTCATGTGATGGTATAAACAAGTCGTATGCTTGGTGGTAAGCGACAAACCTGTCCATGACTTGTCCATGAGTCGCAGTGCTACTCAAAGTTTTAAATCGCAAAGATCTGAGGGGCACTGTCACTGCGCTCGCCACTCTGAGACGTAAGTTGAGAAGCCCTTTTAGCCTGTTAACTTTGCCTTACCTTGGATTCAATTGACAAGCGTGCCAATAGGCTTATAGGTGACTCGGAATTGGTAGAGGCGAAGCTGCAGAACCTTGAACACCGCCGTAAAGTTGTCTGCTTATCGATATTCTACAGGATATATCCCGGAGAGTGTGCGATGGAATTACACGATTTAATTCCGCCTTCCCCTTTTCATCACCGCGCACTGGGGGACTAGACATAGGCTTGGGTTCCACTTCTGTGTTACGGATATTCCAAACATTCGCACAAAGCGTTACGCTTCCACATTTATGACTTGTTCCCTGAACGTTGTAACTTGGACCTTTTGGAGGCGAGAGTGAATAGGCATTATTTAGGTTGCATGCTCCATCGTCGCCCCATCATCACCACTTTTCATCAGGTGAGATGGAGGTTAAATGCGCACTTACATTTTGATATAAAAAAACACTCAAACCGGAACGCAATAATGCACACATTATTACTTGGCGGCAGAAATAGGTAACGTGGCAGTACTTCTCTGGACGAACTGTTTCACAATGAGCTCTACTGCTACTATAGTTGTGTGCGTGTGTGTGTACTTAGTCGAACTTATTGACAGCTTAAACTGGAAGTAAAATAAGTACTTAACGTGACTTGAATAATAAAATGAATAATTTTGTTATCTCGAGCGACTCCATTTAATGATGGTTGTTTTCATGGGTTTAAGCTGAAGAATGTAAAATTATGGTTTCTATGAAACGTTAATAAATGTGTTTTATTCGAGGTGGTAAAGACAGGGAAGGCGCAGTGCGGGGGGAGAGCGCGGCAAAGGCAGCGCCACCCACCGCCACTAATTGTTGCTATTACGAAATTGGTCACTTAAACTGAATTACGATAAATCACTACCCGTGGAGCCCGAGCGGGCTTAAAAGCTCGCGCAGCTGACGTTTATACGGTTAGACGTTTGTTTTAATAAATAAATACTACCTTAACTAACGGCACATTTGAGGTACTACTTTAACGTTAAATGCACAGTACAAAAGTGCGGCGAAGACTCGTTACTGACGTATTTATTTTCTTGTTTCAGTAAACCAATCGTCATTGAGAGCGATACCGCTGCACGGAAAACATTCGAAAGAAGTTTTTGGGAAGGTAAGCAACTGATCAAGAATGACCATAAATCAATACATTGTTCAAGTTCTGGTAAGGTTAATTGCTCTTATAATAAATGCAAAAGAAATATTATGAATGGCGGTGAAGGCACGCGATAAGCTCGTGGTACACAAGCACTGCGTTGCGGCGGCGCATGTGAAGTGCTCCTAAAAGTAGCGCAGATGTAGTATGTTTGCTTATCTTGTAGCAGCTATTGGTAATGGGAAATTATTCTTCTATCGACTTCAGATGAAGACGTCAATTTCATAATCATCTATGATCTATTGTCTTGTCTTTAGCTCACGAGCGCTGATCAAGAATCAGAAAGCACTGAAAGTACATCGTACAAAAACGGGCAATAAAATTAAGGCAATGGTAAAGCACATTTTGCGGTAAGATAACGCTACATCACCACACCTCGGAAACTTGTTCCGTGCGCCTATTAGCAAATATAACCACTGCAAAATCGTGTTTATGTAAATTTCTTAATCTTTGCTTTTAACCTGCGAGGAAACTCATTTTACCGTATACTTACTTTATGAAATATTTCATGTTATAGGTATGTAGGAATCCTTAAGTATGTTCGCAAAAGTGCAAGGTGCGCGGGCGCCGTTGGGCCGCACCTGCCCGTGCATATGGCGTAATGCACTTCGGGTGCACAGCTTGAGCCGCATTGCGCGAATGCCACAGACCATGAAGCCTTTCAAGTGTTGAAATGAATAAAAACATCATACTTTGTTTCTTTGACCGACCGCTGCAGCAAATAGCCACTCGTTTAGTTACTTGTGCAAAAATTTAAACAGTGTACGTGATGTTATCTTCCTGATGGCTTCGTGTCGAAATTTTATTTATTTTATCTTAGTTTTTTATGTAATGTACCAGTTTATTTCGAATATGTATATACGTACTACGCATACACACACAAAAACTTTATTCTTTTTGTAATAGGCAATAATATTGGTTGTGATAGGTTATATCAATACAAATTTTAAGCACGCATTGCAGAGTTAGCAGCGAACCAACGAACACTATACTCCCCGTCTCGCTTGACACGAAAAGTTCCAATCACAAAGGGTACTTTCAAATGAATTCCCCCGTGGAAAGTAAGGTGGGCTGGAATCCCGCTGCCCGCTGCACGGTCATTAAGCGACGGCCACGGACCACGACCTGCCCGTCAGCTTTCATTGTTCAACCGCACTTTGCATGCCACGACTTCAATTTATTTCAAATAGCCATTTTATGATTGAAAGTGATTGACGATTCTTTAAACCTGCGTTCACAATTAAACTTTATGTTGTACTCTAATACGTTCATTTTAAAACTAAAGATGTATTTAATTATGTTTTCGGATAGTTTATAGCAATTTCAAAGTTATTTAACGACAAATAAAAACTATAAAATTATATTGCGATTCCAACTCAAAAAGCGCTTTGATGGAACTTATCCGGTTGCCATTTAAATTGGAAGTCTTGGAATTTCCTCGGCGGATGTAACAAAAAACTTTTATGTGATTCAAGCGACGTAAGTCTGAAAGGTGCAAGACATAGGGTCGTTATTTAATGCGCCTATCGGGGAAGGGGTGTTGTAACGTTTGGCGAATTCCAGGATGTCCTCCGAGTGACTGGGAGCTGCCAGTTCAGTCGAAATGCCGCCACAGAAGCATTTTTGTTTAGCCTATGGCCACCAATATATTAACAGGCTGGTAACAGCTTCGACCATTCAGAGCGAGCGAAGCGGAGCAATTGCGTAAAAAGTTGTTCTGGAACTGTGGCTATTTTTTGAAGGCAGTCAGTTCTGCGAACACGATCGAACAATTTTTGGTGAATGGAATCAAATAATTACAACGAACTAAAAATATATGGATGAAGTGCGAAGCTTTTGCTATTGCTTCCTTAGAATATTGACGTTAAGTAGAATTGTTCAGGTTTCCTATTAGTTTCTTCATTATAGTATAAGTGCGTGTCTTTTTCCAATGGAGTCCTAGATTATTGAATAGCCGCGTGGAGAGCACCTTTATGAATTGATAAGCTGCCCGACGACCTTTACGAGATACAAATGCTGCGGTTATGAGTGTCTTGTCTTGTTTCGATTACGTAAGACATGTCACTGGAGAAAGTTAATTTAGTTTTGAAAGTGAAATCGATTGCACTTTCTTTCACTTAACCATTTCATAGTTTCGCCATTGGACTCCATAGATTATTAAAAATAATGTAAATGTCACACCAAAACGTGATCTGAGTCGTTCCAGAAGTAAAACATCGGTCACTATTATTTGATAATACCTATAAGATATTAGTTTTAACTTTGGCTAACATAAACTTACTTGATCTAAAAGTTTAACACATTATTATATATCTATTGTACATTTGATGAACTCAACTACGAGTGTACGCTTGGCTATAAGAGAGTTTAATAAAAGGACGGGAATGTAAAAAAATGTGCAAACAACTCTGCAAACACGTCGGAGCGGTTTAAAGGCCGCGTACGGATTGCGAGGGGGCGGCGGCGGAGGGTATAGGCGGCATTCCAGCCTCTCGCGACTGCGGGGACGTCACTCTATGTGTCTACCCACATACATGCGACGCGAATTCCTTGATACCACCCGCTCTCTTACCGCAAATACTAAATGAAAGCGCATGCACGAGCTCATGCGAGGTATTCTACAATGGACAACGCCAAGACGAAACGAGCATCCAGTGGCGGAAGTAGGACGCGGTAAACAGGGGGCGTCCCGCGACCCTGACATCTGTACTGCTGCGAGCATCGTCTGCGCGAGCGCTCACGGTCGCCGCCCTCCACCGCTTTTGTGCTAAAAATAACTTAGATTTATGGTTCGGCGCTTACCGCAATTGGTGCTTATTGAAGTTTGAAAATGAAAACTATGTATAGAAACCACTTTTGAGAGGCGAATTTGCAATTATGTACGTACTGCAACCACATTGATTTTACAAGACATTATACATAGAATCAGTGATAATATCTTGTAAGCAATCTCATTTAGGATTAACTTGTGTCGTCTACGAGATTTGTTGTGCGGAGAAGCGACGGAGGGGCGCGGGTTAACGTCGCGTGCGCAGCTCGGTGTCCGTCCCTGGTTAGGAGCAACGCCCCCGTCAAGGGCGGCGACGCTGCAAAATTCTGCAAGTCCGGCGCGACTCAGTGCATCGCGCCCCGCCGCGGCGGCTCCGCGCACGCCGCTCGCCGCTTGCTTGCCGCCGCCGGCGCACGCCGTTGCACGCACCACGCACCGCCCTTACTTAAATAACTGTTATTTTGGTCGTTAATGGACACGTTCCGCATTCTTAACTCGATATTCTTTCTTAAGCCTCACGAAAGATACGCGACATTGTTTTGCAGCTAAATAACAAAGTGGACACAATTTCGCGAAGGATGTTGGTGGTGACTTTATTTTTTTTGGAAATTGCTACAGTATTTACAGCTTTGCTACGGTACAATGAATGTATTCTTTTTGGAACGATCGTGAACAATTACGGGTTTGATGAATGAAAGTGCATGTGTTACGCATGAGTCGAGTTGGTGATAATAAATGTGTAGATTTCGTGATAACTTGACATAATGTTGGAGATAAAGAAATTCCCGAGACGCTCAGTGTCTTTACACGGTTTGTATTTTTTCTTATTACAGTTTCCTTATTACATAATTGTTTATAATGCGTAAATAGAACATTTATTCTTCTTTGGCTTGGTTGTTACTGATCGGCACGGTTCTACAATCGCATGATGCGGCTGTTGTTCATATACAATTTCTTTGTAAGCGCAGCAGGCGTAGGTCCGAGGGCTTTCGTTTTGTTTTTGTTACTTGAACTTGCTTACTTACTGGGCGGGCAGTTTTCTGCGACTTATTGGTAGTTTTACTTTGCAGGTCTGTCATGCGAGATTTTGTATTTATTATTTAGCGTGTTTTTTACGTATACATATGTGCTTTATGTTAATATTGAATATAATCATGAATGCAATAAATACCTGACGTCATGAAACACATAACATCGTGGAAATTAGTGAACCTCGTATCTCCATTCATGTATAATAACTTTATATTACAAATTAACTAACTTTATAACTTTTGAGCAGGCACAGAAAAAAGGATCACTACAAGACAACCTCTACTTATATAAAGGTATCAGTCACAGACCACATAAGTGGTATCAGTATACCTTTGGCCTAGAAATTATATTGTAAGCTTTAATTGCGCGATATTGCGCTTGAAGAGTAAAAAAGGGGTCAGTATCCAAAAACGGAGTTACAAGAATTTCAAATTTAGCCGACGATGCGGAAATTTAATAATCTCAGTACAGAGTACTAAAAAAATCGACCTAAAAAGTACGTGGAATTACATCTATTTGCCAAGTTTTATTGAAATCGGTTACCGGAAAGTGCACAAACCCGGATTCATCCCCTAGTTCGCCACTATACGGAAATTGACACAGGAGAATAAAAATCGGTTCTCATTACTCAAAGTATATTGTGAGAAAAAAAGCCTTGAATTGGAGAATAGCAAAATAAACTATAAAAATAATTGCTCCTTATAATAAAATTTAGGCGCTATTTATAAAAATGAATCATCATGCGTGAACAGCCACCCTTTTTGGATGATTTTCGTCAAAATTAAATGTGATCACTATGGAGGCACCCTCTTTCCAACAAAAAAAGAATAATCGAAATCGGTTCACAAATACTGGAGTTATCGCATAACATACATACAAAAAAACATACAGTCGAATTGAGAACCTCCTAATTTTTTTGAAGTCGGTTAAAATATGTTTAAAAATAAAATAATAATCAAATAATGTATTAATTATAAATTCTAAAACCAATTTCTATTATTTTTATTACGCAGGCATCTTTTTCTACAATCTATCCTTCATTGTGATTTTATTAGTGGTTTTGTGTGAACATATTTTCTCTCTTTTCTACAATAACAACACGGAAGTTTCACAATGCCCTTTTCCTTCCTTGACTAAATTGAAAATATTCGTTTTATTATATAATTTACTTTATCAGCGGCGTGTGAATTATTGACTGATGTTATAGAAAAAACAAAATAGAATATTGGTATGTAACTTTATCTATCTACGTAATTAACTAATAATAAACAAACGTATTAGTTTTTCTGTTACATCTATACATTTGCGCTACTGAACAAATCGATCGACTTGCCTTTGTTCCAATTTAATGACGAAGCTACATTTAATTGTAGAAAGGATATAATGGCTGAGGTCGACATGAAGCTGAATTTCAGAGTAACAGGTGTTCAAATACACTTAAGCGTGCCATGTGCGAAAACTAAACAATCCCATTGCTATGTTACGTACATAATGTATATACATGGATAGAAAACATCAGTCGCCTCGCGAATATCTGTATGTAAGCATAAATTTGTTTCAAGTCATGTACAGTCAGAGAGTTATAGTGTTGGATAGCAAATCATACAGTGTTGTCAAGATTCGGCATTCGCGGTGTTTACATACAATCGTCGAAGAAAAAGAAGGTCTCGCTAATTTTGTATACAGCCTTCTCAGTGGCTACGTAAGATGACAAATAAATCTGTGACTACCTTAGAGGTGACCACAATCGATGAGTAACAGACGTATGATGCATCATTGGTTAACAGATAGGCCATGTGTACTGTATGTAATATGTGTGATTCATGTTTTAAAGCTAGGTAACAATATTGCAATAAATTTGTATAAGTAAATAATTCAAATAATCGATCAATTTATCAATTATAATATTCAGTACCAAAGCAAGTACTCGCTTGTAAAAAAGTGATAATGACGTAAATTTGATAATTTTCGTAAGGTATGCGATAGTAGTCATCTAACTAGGAAACTTCAGTATATAAATATACTATATAACAGTCGAGCGAAAACCTGCTATTTTACCATATGTGAGAGGTGTTACAGACAAGATCAGAAGAGTCCTTAAGCGTGCGTCTATCAAGATCTATTTCAAGCCCTTAATGAAGCCGCGAGAGGCCATTTAAATTAAAAAATATCTTAATATCAACTGTGAAGATGTTGATCTGTACTAACGACTTGGGTTATTTCCACCAATATTTCTTCTGATGAAAAATCCCATGCAGATATAAGACTACTCTTTTATATATTTTATTTTATTTTTAAAATGTAATTAATTTCATAAAATTGATTAAAGAAAAAATGCATGTTGTTAAAACATTTTGCTAATAATTTGTAACGTAAATTGTAATGCGTTTTCACATCAATAAAAAATAAAGTACTTAAATTTATATTTTTTGCAACAATAGTTCAGAATAGGGTGGTTAGTATTCATATTAGATATAACTGGTTGATGACTAATACCATCTCAGTCAGCCGTGACCATGGGACCTGTACAGAGCCCGACACGTTGGTTTGTTTGAAAAACAAAGAAGCATAAATGTTTTTAGAAATTTAAAAACTGCTTCATTTGCAATGTGTAGTAATCGCAAAATCCTAAGAATACAATTTTGTAAGAGAATAAAATTGTAAAACAAGTCTTATCTATTGGTGATATAGTATATAGTTTAGCTGTACCTGCGGATTTTCTAGACATCGTACAGACGAGTTTGCATGCTGATAATCACCGATGCCGCAGAAAATTGTAGGGCATTCCCACTTACAATCTTCTAACTAAACTTTTAGCCATTGAAATTTTTTTTTTCAAAAATGTCATACCATCGTTTATTTCATTTATAGATCGTGTCAACAAAAGCGACACCGAGGATAAAAGCCTATCAAATGATGAAACGCCCCTTCCCACGTGTCCTCGACAACCCCCTGATGGAGTGGAAACCCCTTGTGACGCGGTGGAGAAAATTCCTGACCCTCCAACTCGTCTACCGCCGCGACTCCCTGCTGGTTGGTCCAGTTGCCGCCCAAGATTCTCATACACTTCGCGAAGCCAGGACGCAAGAAGCGAAGCCAGTGTTAAAGATAAAATCGCAATGTTTTCTAACGACTGCTCTTCTTCGGAACGCTTGGATAAATGTGGAACGCTACCAGCAAGGAATACCACAACTACGAGGAAATCTACACCATACGTGACTAATTATGCCGAAGTCTCAACATTGGATAGACGTTTAACAAAGTCGCAAGATAACCTTGACGAAGTACCACGGTCCTATAAAAGGCACATGGACAGGCCAGATGTGCTTGGATCTACGGAAAATTCTACAAGTACCGTTGTTACTACTCCATCAAAAACTAGCAACAGAACACTTGCTACGGATAACAAACCATTGTTCTACGGTAGCGCTACTACAATACCAACAAGTATAGAAGCCTCATATGTTCCACCAATATACCATACGCGCAGTGCAAGTGACGATAATGGTAGCAATAAAAGTACACACAAATCTAATTTGGAATACTTAATCGAACAAAGGAAGAAATCCATGTCAAAACTTAGAGGTCTTGTCATACCTGAAGTTCAAGGACCTATAGTTGACTTACCTGAAATCAAAGTACAAGATACTCTAACAAAAGCATTCCTTACTAAATCTATTCAAAGTCATAATTCTAACAACAAAGACTGTAAAACCAAGACCGTTAAACCGACACCGTTCAATGATTCCAAGTGGAAAACTAATTTATTGTCAAATAATATTCCCAAATATTCTCCTGCCTTCAAAAGGAAATCATTGCAAGTCTACACATCTTCATGCTTATCCAAAGAATCAACTCCGGAGCGGAAATTTATTGAGAAGATTGATGTAACGAATAAAGTAAATAATAGCCACAACAATGACATAAAACCTTTGCGATCTGCATTGGACATTAAAAGTGGATCAGAAAGACTACTGAATCCGATATTGTCATCTAAATTTTCAACTGCACTACCACATAAATTAACAAGTAAAGATTACAAGGACATATTGAATGATGTCCGTGATTACAAGAACGTGGAAATTAAAATCTGTACAGCAACTGATATAGTAGATAGCGATAATGATTCCGCTATGAGCTCGACACAGTCAAGCTATCGATCTTCTGCTTCATCACCGATGCATAATCTAGATACTATTGAATCAGATAGTTCACGTCTTTCACCAAGGATATCTCATTACACTTCGTATTCACTCGTCAAAACCGAGGTTCCGAAGAAAACAAGTGTTTCAGAGAAGACTTGTGAAGAGTACGTAAAGCGCAGAATTTGCCGATCTGTGTCTTCAGATACAAACGTTTCACTTAGCTCCTCCGCGGGTTCGGCGGCCACATCAGGGTCGCAAGCGAGTTGTAGCTCACTTGAAAGTTCTGTCGCTGACTCCGACAAGAGAAAAGTTTCGAAATCGTATAATATTGATACAATAAACAGGAGAAATATTTTAGCTTCAGCTAAATGTAGAAGCGGCAGAGATTCAAAGCTGAAATCGCCTGTGGTGGAAACTAAATTCTCGCACGAGTCATTCGACAGGTCCCCGAGTCCAACTCATAAAGTGTCTGATCGCCTTTCTACGCTCACGTCTTCAGTGAGTGCTGTATCGAATAAAGGCGAAAGCAGACGACGCAATAAAATAATCGCCGAAACCGATTCAGACAGCGATAGCGAAGTTAATGTCCGACAAAGGAAAGCTGAGTTTAAAAATACGAGACTTAAAAGAAATTCGAGTTCAGGGAAAAACAAACAAAACGAAGTGAATTTAGGTTCACCTAAAGCTGAAGATGCACCAAAAGTCATATCAGAGAAGATAATCAAAGAAATTAAAAAGGCAGGTCTTGACAATTACAATCTTAACAACAATATTAACAAATTTGCAATAGCTGATAAGGCAATCACTGAAGTTAAGAAAATCGACAACATTGTTAAAAAAAAGGAAGATAGAACTATTAAGACAGAGGCAATTGTTCCGTCTCCTAAAAGCAAAAGCAAAGATGTTACGGATAAAATTCCTGTAAAGATATTTTCCAGCGCAATTAGTAGAGTCGAGTGTAATGGCAAAACTGACAGCAGTTCTGTGGAAGACGCTACGTCCACGCGAATAGTCCGCTTGAAGCGTGGAGCTGGAAGTGGCGTAGGTTTAATATTGGCTGGTGGAACCGATTGTGAAGCTAAAGACGTTACGGTAAGTAAATTATGTTTGTTTCCCTTACTCATATTTATTATTCCATAGACATACCAACTACATGTTACCTACATAGTATATACCTACATAAGGCATTATTGAACACTAAACGAAAGTGCATAGAGAGGATTTTTTTAATGTTTAAAGTATAAGAATTAGTTTTATTTAAAAGGAATAATATAACTGACCTACGCTCGATGACGCTTCATCTAAATCGAGTCCCAGTCATTGGTTTGCTCATGGATTGATAACAAATGTAAAAAAGCAATATCATTTCATTAGCTAATTAGCATACGTTACAAATCTTGTCAATGTGGCAGGTTCACCGAGTGCTGGCAGACAGCGTGGCAGCCAAGGCAGGACTGAAGCGCGGCGCAAAGTTGCGCAGCATTAACGGCCACCCGATGACCGGTTTGACGCACGCGCAGTCAGTCACTATCCTTAAGGTATAGTTAAAGGAAAATTGAAAATTTGGAAAACTACTTAGGCATTAATTTGTTTTATGCCGACTTGTCTTAAAATGTTTGGATATATTTACTTTCTCTTGATAATAATTGAGCAAAATAGCTGAGATCGGGGTTTTCATTCTCTTAAACTGTTTTTTTACAGGAGCAACGAACAGAAGTTGTCATCGAAATCGAAAACGAAAATAAATTAAATTCGAACGGTCCACCATGCGGCTCTGAAAGCGGTAAACAGTCTTTCAATGTCATTCATAATACGCAATACTTTTGCAACTCAGATTAATTAAATATTTTCCATTATTTCACAGCGGAGTCGAAGGTGCGGAGTGAGATAGGAGAAAAGGAAAATAGCGATGAAAAATCTGATTTAATAGTGACAGTCTATCTGGAAAAGGCAGGAGGAGGCGCTGGGCTCGGTTTCGGCCTGGACGGTGGCCGAGACTCGCCGCAGGGAGATCGGCCTCTTACTATTAAGAAGTTATTCGCGGGTTTGTATCTTTACAAATGCCATGAACATCAATACTTAAAGCATATTTCTGTTCTCACTAAGAACTGTGATGCCATTCGCACATTTAATTTTTAAACACTGTTTTGTACCGTCTATACGTACTACTTACGTAAGCATTGTAATAAATTTTGTTCCAGGAGGGGCAGCAGCTCAAAGCGGGCGCGTACTGGTCGGCGCGGAGCTTCTCTCAGCTGGCGGACAGTCTATGGATGGGTACACCCGCACGCAGGCCTGGGCTGCACTCAAGGCTCTGCCAGCTGGGCCCATAGCTCTTGTTCTCAGAAACCCGAAAAACAACCTGGCTTCTTGAAAGCTAAATTGTTCCACACGGCACTGATTGTAATCAAAATGCAAAAGAGTTCGCTATATTTATTCGGTTTTCGTATTGGCGCGCAAAGTCCAGGAAATTGATTGGGCTGCCTTTGGTTGAATTAGTTCGGTGACGCGTGAATGCCTCTTGGAATCTGGTTAGCACTCAGTCTAACGAGGGTCATTTATCTGCGAACGTTTACGTAAAGAGAGAATAAAAAGATGCTAACTGACACCTTTCAATTTAGTGAAGTGCGTCTATAGTAAAAGCGTCACAGGCAGAATGCGCCTCGTACTAATACCTAAATACATATTACTCTCTACATCAGTCAGTACTTCGGTAGGCTTCTTGTAAATAAAGTTGTACCATTTTGTTCCTTACTTCAATGGAAATAATGGCATATTTTCGTAAGTTAGGCTTTTTTCAAGACTGTTCCTTTTTGTTAAAAATGTTATTTATTTAAATTTGTTTTGAATTGATGTTCAATTATTGTTTTGTGAAATTACACCACTAGTTTGTTATAATTATTAATACAAAGATCGAATACTTAGAAAAAAATTATTTCGATCCGGCCGGATTCGAACCAACGTTCTCTGGCAAACTGTGTCAGACGCTATACCAACTACGCCACGGAACGAACCAGCGGAAGTCACGAATTTTTCTATATGCTTGTTGTCGGATTTTTGTATTTTGTTTTTCAACGACTTTTTAGCCGTAGCGCCATCTAAAGTATTTCGTCGGTTCGAATTCGGCCAGATCGAAGGATTTTTTTCTAAGTGTTCGATCTTTGTATTAATAATTATAATGTTATTTATTGTTCGTTTAAATTTAACTAGTCTGCCTTGCTATTTCTACGGCCCCAATCAGGCGTTGTACTTAAAAGTTTTAGTGTCAATTGAAACCATTGATACCACTAGAAGTGCCATCTGTGCCCGAAACTTATCGGCTCGATAAATTGAACCTTCCAAAAAATTAAATAATATTTAACGTAGAATATTGAATGGAGTATTCTATGCTGAGATTCCTAGTTAATTTATTGCATTTTAAATTTTTCGCAAATTCTCTTCTCCCAATATAGAAAGGAAGAACGAAGTTTAGCAGGTTACTTGCCATGCCAACGCTTGTCTATCGATAGCCTTATCTTACCACTAAAGTAAATTAGTTTAAGTTGTAAATAATATAGTTGTTTTTATTTGTAGACAATATTTTATACTAATTCGTGTAATAATGTATTTGTGTATTAACAAGTGATCAATGAGAATCTTCAACGAAATATTTAAAATACTGTACCTACCTAAAATTTATACTCCTGTATCGCTCATAGGAATAATAAAATATTATATTATTTTCTCTGTTTCATTTTCTTAAAATATCTTAATTAATAATAATAACAAAAAGATAACTATACTCCCGGACACATAATTCGAGCCACTTTGCATTGTCGGTATTAAATGTCCTTAGCTTAAATAATGTTTGGTTAATCAATAACTAATTCAAGTTTGAAACTGGTGTACTAAACGTCATTTTCAAAATGTTTTGTTGAAAATTTGAATTTGCGAAACCGGGAAAAACTCTTTCTTCAATGATAATAATATTTCTTTTTATTCTAGCACTTGAAAAATCAAAATGCAAGATGGCTCGATTTATGTGTCTGGGAGTGTATTTCCAAATAAATAAAATGAAGAAAATATCTATAAATACATGCCTTTATTATTAGATAATATTAAATGTGTAACAAAAATGCAAAAATAAATGTAAATCCATAGGAAATGAAACTATTTTTCTGGATTTAAATCGCGTATATTTGTTTTTTCAAACAAACCTACGTTTCGGGCCCTTTACAGGTCCCATGGTCACGGTTGACTGAGGTGGTACAGTCTTCTACCAGTTATGTCTAATATTGATGCAAACCACCCTATTTTTTCACTATAGTTACAATAGTTATTAATT
>NW_020653851.1:8281169-8316459 GCF_003589595.1 Hyposmocoma kahamanoa
AATTAATAACTATTGTAACTATAGTGAAAAAATAGGGTGGTTTGCATGAATATTAGACATAACTGGTTGAAGACTGTACCACCTCAGTCAACCGTGACCATAGGACCTGTAAAGGGTCCGAAACGTCGGTTTGTTTGAAAAAACAAATGTACGCGATTTAAATCCGGAAAAATAGTTTCGTTTCCTATGTGTAACAATCCCGAAAACCTAAGAACTCGATAAATGTAAATCCACATTTTATAATTCTGTTATTGATGTTGAAACAATATTTCCATGGTTTTCTGAAATTTTTTGTATTGAATACTTCAACACACATACATATGTACACAGCTGCAAATTACTAAAATACATCTACATACCTTATAACGTTAAAAGAAATAGACGTAATAAAAGACCTTTAATACACATCACTTTAAATGACTTGCTTGCCACCTTGGAATGTGCATGTAAACATTTATATTTTTAAACATGTGTTGCCCTCTGTCGGATATTTTCCAATTAACTTTGCGAACTTATTTCACCTTGGGCTCGCTATAATTAGAGATGAGTCACCCAAAGACCTACTAAGCTAGAAAGTTTCCATCGTATCGAATAGATGGCGCTACCAAACGTAACAATCTTTTAAAACAATTTTGTAAAACACTGACTTCCAGGAATCGTTTAATTTACGTCTCTGCATATTTGGAATAAGGCATTGGCAAATTCGTTATCGTTTACGTAGTAAATATTATTTGATGTATAGTTCAAAGAACGGGCGAGTCATACAGTGAATAATATCAATATAGTATGATTGAAGCTCTTACAAAAGGTGAACTTGATTTGTTCGAAGTTTGCAAAAACAAAAGCAAAATATTTTTCGTATTTCTATAAAAAGATACGTAATCGTTTTATGTTTTATATGTTTTAAACCGCTCTACTTTATTCCTCTTGAGCTTTCTGGTTACGAATATACATCATAGATAAGATACTCTTAACACACTTAGGCAAGACATAAAAACATGGAAATGGGATACAGTTCTTTTTTGTATAAATTTTAATGTATTTTCATGTTTCTTGTTTTCATGCTGACAATTACTGGTTAGAAAGGTTGTAAATAATAAATTTCGTATAACTCTACATCTAAGTATCTATATTGAAACTTCAGGTCTTAAATACAGAAAGGCGTACATACAGCACGCAGTTACATTTATCGCATATAATATAAAAATAAGTTAATCATTTAAAAACTACAAAAACTTATTAAATATTTACATACATCTTTGCGCGATCAGCTTTGAATATCATATCACAGACAATTTTAGATAAACTGTGTCAAAGTTCTATGTCTCTACATAAGGCATTTTGTTAAAATCTTTTTAAATGGATTGTCTATATTCCTCGATGTAATCTCATTGCTAAATAGACGCGTGGTTTAGATATTAGAATGTCTAGCTGTAGACATTTACGTGATCCACTATTGAATGGAGTTAGTCGAACTGTTCTTCTATTAGTTTCTGTAATGTTGTATTATAAATTTCGGATTCCCTTATGACGTTGTTTGTTCTTGTTCTATTCACAATAGCACTATATAAAAACTAACATATATGCGTATACATTCTTATGTCCTGTACACAATTTCTACATTAAGCTCTCCTTAAAGGAGACTTCTGGTCAACAGATAGAGTATAGGCTATGTAGGTGCAAAAGCTACATATTTAATACCATTAAAAAATATTTCTCTTCTTGGCACATTGTTAAGGCGATATAATTTTATATCGTAAGCAATGATCTTAAATACCTATTGCAGATCGTAATAATAGAATTGCATAGCTTATACGAGTAGTAGAACAGAATGCTGCAAAAGCACTGTTCAGGCTGCGACTGCTGCGAGAGACCAATATCACAGCATCTTGTAATATTTAAACTGTGTGATGGTGAGCGAAGGTTATTAACGCCTCGTTCAATATTTTGATAATGACTTAAACGGTTGTACATTTTCGAACAATATTACAAAGTATTGTAGGTTTCGGGAAGGATGCCTTGCGACGCCTGCAGCGGCTGTGGGTCGCCACAGCAGGCGCAGGGTAGTCAGCGCACAGGCGAACGCCTCGCGACGCGGATCAGCACCGGTCCTGCGCGCACGTCTTTGAATAGCCTGATGGCTTCCCCATGGGTTAAACCCGCTGTACCTCTTCCATTTACTGAGAGAATTTCGTCACCTGGAATGTAAAAGTGGAGACGTTTGCGAAACAAGACTTGATTAAGATATTTTTTATTTCATAATATGTTTATTTTTCAATACATATTACAAATAATAAATTATTGGAATTCAAGTCAGTACCTAAAATCAAAAAACATGGTGTTCCACAGGGAAGTGTGATAAGACCTATTTATTCCTACTGTACATAAATGATATTATAGACAGAACAAAACATGAATTCATATTTACTGACGACATATTTATTATTGTAACTTCTAGTAGAAAGACTACAACAATAAGAGACTATGAACTAGACATAAACAATACAATTAATCAAATAATCAATTAATAAATCGACACATACTAAATATAATTATAATTTAAATATCGATACAATTCAGGAAGTACCCCACACAAAATTTCTTGGAGTAACCATAGAACTAAACTGGAAAAATCACGTCGAGAATGTATGGACAAGAATCAATAAGTTTATAAATGCCTTAAAAAAGCTGAAAAATATAACAAATAAGAAAGCTGACATAACCACATATAGGGCGTATATGTAGAATCCATACTATGTTACGGTCTTATAGTATGGGGTAATAATATAGATCGAAACAGAGCTTTTATAGCACAAAAGAAATGCATTAGAGTAATTTGTAGAATTCCCCCGGATGAAACATGCAGACCCTTGTTTCAGAGCATTGGTTTGTTGCCACTACCATCATTGATATTATAATGTATACGTTTGTATCTTTGTACGAAAATATACATTTGTTTAAGAAAGCCTGTATAGACATATATAATACAAAATGTCATTTGGGATAAAACTATTACACTTAAGTTTATTTAAAACGAAGCTGTACAAGTGGTTAAAAAATTTTTACGACTACGAAATATTTGACAAGAAATAAGATTAAAGATTTTGTCTTGATGATTATCATTCTTAACAAAATTCAATTGTAACTTAACATATTTGTGACGTTTTTATTATTGTATTAGCTTAATTGACATTATATAATATTATACATATGCAAATTATTTAATATATACGAAACATGTTTGTACTGGTGTTGTCTCTTGTAAAATCTTCTGTTATATCATGTTTTAAGCAAATAAACGAATTATTGTTATTATTATAAATTGACACATTTCACGTAGTTTGGTCTAGCCGTAGTCTTACGATACAATGGACATAATATTATGACCTTAATGTCGCTTTGTATAATTATGTTGAACGGCAATCTAACGAATGTAGTACCTAACTAAAGTCAACGATGTTTTCACTAAATTCTTATTATAGAGGTACTAATTTGCAATTTTCTGTCTATGAAATATCGGTAATTCTGTAAGGTACTTTTAAATTAACATAATTACATTTATAATATATAATCACGTCTCTAGTTAAACTACAGTAGTGTGAGTCAATAAAGTCTTATCCATATTCGTTGTTTATTATGTACTGCATTACTGTTAGAAGAGCTATGAATTTCGCAATGAATGACTACGTTAAGTAATTAAATAATAAGGAAATTAAATTATTGTTGAAAAGAGTTAATTAGTCGTTAGTCATGCGGTTTGTTTGTCGTAGAGAAGTATCATTGTATGGTGATGTAAACTTTGCATTTGATCATCATTAGTCGGTCTATGGTCTATGGAGTAGTCTATTTCTGAACATATGCCTGTATCAATTTACTTCATAATTAGTTGGGTCTCGACCTCCGTATCGCTTAACGTTATCCACCCGACGTGTAGGAGGTTGGTGGTAGTGCACGGTGCAGGTGCAAATATGGCGAGTATACTTGCCATGCCCGTAGCGCCGTTAGTTAGTACCGCAGATCGTATTAAAACAGCTGTTAAGTGCGGAATGCGCGCCGTTTATGGCAATCCATCGCGTGTATCTAATCGCAAAGCTGATGTTGCTAAAACCATGCCGTACACTTATTAGCCTCTTTCGACATTTGTTTGCATGTCTTTCCTGAATTGTCGCAATGAGACTGGGTTATTTATTTTATTTTCTTGCGGAAGAAAAATGAAAATCTATTTTGTTTTAGTTGTGTATCGTAATTTAGTACTATGCCCAAATAAAAATATTTTATTCGTGTCTTATTCTCCCAAATACAACAGAAATTATAGAATTCATTACCTTCTTTCAGAAGACCGGATTCTGCCGCCTGGCCGTTGTTGAAAATGGTTTTGACAAAAATGCCGATTTCACCTCGAGGCGAATCTCGACCGCCCACTATGCTGAAGCCAAGGCCTTTTCCGCCTGCTGACTTCGTGAAACGCACCTGAAATTGAAATGAAAACAAATTAAATATTTTTTTTATATAATTCTTTGTAATTGTGCATTTGTTTAACGAAATACCTTCGTTTAATCTTTAAAACATATACCTCAAAAGTGTGTGTATCTCGTGGTTCAGGCGCCGGTGTTCTCTTAATTACTTGGCCATTTACTGGTGGTGCAGGAGGAGGACGAGGGGCACGAGGCGTATTACTAACGCGCAGCTCAGCAACACCATTCCGGATTTGTTGCACAGAGTCCCCTCGATCTTGCCTTATCTGTACCCGCGGTAGACGGTATGGTTCTTCCCAAATCCTCTGAGGATCTGGTGAAAGTCGACTGTATCCATTTCTATAAGCGGTTGCGTCTTCTACATTCTCGCTGTAAGGCCTCCGACTTCGTCTTTCAGAGCCGTGACCATTTAATCTTTGCTCTGAAATGTATCCAAGGTCAACTACATCACGGGTTTCGTCTTCTGGGCTTATAAGAGGAGTGCGATCGCGAGGCTTTGGTGATGCTTTGGGACGATAAACATTTGGAGAGCTGCATCTTCGTCTCAATGTTGCTGATTGTCGAGGCGGGGACGGTGAAGGAGGCTGTCTAACAGATGTAGGACTAGGAACATAAAAAGTAGCAGGTTGCTGTTGGGGCGGCGTCAAAACGTCATGAGCCGATAGAGCTCTTCTTCGCAAGCCTCCACCTAGTTTACCCAGAGCGCGCAAAATATCAGGTGCTCCACTTGTTACTCTTAATGATGCAGTGGTGTATACTTTTCCACGATGCCGAAAGGACAGTTTCGATGGTGGTGCTGGTGAGCAGTGCGGTGGCGGTCGTGGAGGTGAGGGCGTACAACGCAAGGGGCTTGGCTCGCGGTTGCCATTTCCAGAGCCAGGGCGAAGCCTCGAGCAGCGACGTCGTAACTTTCTCCATCTTTGTGAGAGATTCGCGTTCCAACCGTCTTCTGAAATGTTTAATACTTTGTAAGTAAGCGTGCCACTCAAAAGATAAAACAACTAGTTCAAGTTATTTGAGTCTTTAAAATCTTGACAAAAATCCGTTATTATTTTGTACCGACAGAACCAGCGTGTTTATCTTTTAAATTGTGTAGTTAGGAGAGTTGTTTTTAAAGACCGTCCATTGAGAGACTTACTGTCTAAAATTAATTGTAAATAAGCGGAAGTTCTTATTGATCGAAGCAAGTTACCCTTCTTATTAGTATCAGCGTCAGAAGCGTAGTCGTGTGTACGAGGTGGCGGAGCGGGCGGGGAGGCGGGTGCTGCGAAGCTATGGCGTAGCGGAGTCATGCGCAGGAGTCGTGGTCGGTCGCCGCCGCCGCGTGAGCCCCACGCTGGCGCACCCATACTTCACCTCTGCAAAAACCAACCAAATCAATTAAAAACTCATTGCAACGTTTCTTGCTCGAATAAGTTTTTGTAACTTGTCTCAATATTTTAAGTATTGTGTATTTATTGTGGTCACAGACCACATTTGTGGTATAACACGACCAATTACAGACTACTAATGTGGCATTTCAGTCCTGGTGTTTCGTTATAACACTACCTAATTTTATTATTTAAGTTTCAGTCAATCTATTTTGTAGTCAATAGTACATCATTATCTATTATATTTGCACAAATTAACCATTCAACAACAACATCACATACGTTGTTCTGATCCTAAAGTAAGTAACTAAAGCACTCGTGTTATAGAAATCTAAAGCAACGACGACCATTAATTAGTGTTTAGTTCGAAAGAAAAACACATCCACGTTAAAACGTTTGTAATCGTACAGTACCGTGACATATCACCTAAAAACTTAGACGAAAGAAGTATTAAAGATATGTAGGCACCTCGTTTTTGCTGCCCACTGGCTATTCTTCCAAAAAATCTCAAGATTCAAATTGAATTATTTTCAGGCTTTAATTTAGAACGTGAAGAAATCTCATAACAAAAAATTCATGTCATGTACAGAGGTATTTAGCTATGGATTCAGAACACACGTGGTTATTTCACAAGTGTTGAAAATTTCAAGGATTATTTTGTTACGCTGATAAAGCGCAACATTGCTTACATTACACTATCAAGTGGGCAAGAAAAGATCTACTCGATCTAGATCTAGGCCGATGTAACCGCAGCTTCTGAGTAGTTGATTGCAATTATAAAGCTGTTTTACCATGGTTTTACCTTTAAGAATATTCTTTGTTTTTTAAAAGATCTTGCACGCACTTCAGTATTACCTCATTTTTTTCCTCAATTTACATATCTAATAACACCTTTCCTTAGACAAAGCATATTGCACTTCCTAGAAAATCATTCTGGGTTTAATAACCCATCTTACCACGCATCGCTAAATATAGGAGCCTGTTTAGCTTGTAAGAAGCTTGATGATATAATTAGATATGACTTTATTGCCTGAGGGCAGCTGGTTTGTACAGAAGCTGTCCTGTATCCAGTTTATGAACGAATAAACCATGTTTAGAAGACTAAGCATTGACTACCGTGTTTGATATTCATTTTAAAAGTATGCAGCGACACCCACTTGATTTTTCGACGTGGGCTTACGACAAACAACCGACGTCCGGTGCTCAACTCCAGATATGGTTTCTGTGCCACATCTAGGGCACTAACATTCATTAGTTTCTCTAAAATTATGGTATTATGAATTTATGACCAGATTATTATAATTTATGACTCAAAATGTATCTATCACTGTGACCAATGAGATGTTCCTTTGTTTACAAGACATTTAAATATCCAATGATATTACATGATGACATACAATGATATAAAACAATGATATACAACTAAAATGTAATACGGTTAAATTATACAATGAAATGACTATGCTCTTTGAGGAAATTGTAATGGTTCGTCGGTCGATCTTACAATCAAAAACAGCCGGTGCGTGTCTTTCTACGCAGGCGCAGGAGTCGGTACCGTTGCGGATATCCGCCCAATTGATTAGCTGCCTTCACCATACTAAGTACTCTTGCCACTGCTAGGAAACAGTGAAACGTTTATGGTAAATTTTAGGCCGTGAAATTAATTTACAAGTATTTAAATAATCGTAAACATTACACGTCGCATGTCTTACTTTATCTAAAGCCATATTTTATGACTAATAGATTAACAACGTGTTCTTGACACAAATCTTTGTGAGCCTATTAAACGTAGTCGAGAGGAAATTTTGGCGACGGAGAAAACGTAATGGTGGTAACAAATGGTTATTAATGTAACCGGGGGAATTCGTGTCCACCGCAGAGAACATTAATCTCAGGGGACTCTGTGTGGACATAGGAGTGTAATTAAATTCCCGGTTTGAGCTGGGGGAGACCTTTATTACCAATGGACACGCCTGTGGTAGCACAAATTTTTTGTCTTGTTTTTATTGCAACGTAGCTCTATTTCACCGAAACGCAAGGAGGTACCTACTTCATATTATATTTATATTACGCATTCGACATAGCCCCACACTGGGTAAACCCTGTGTAGCGGGTGCCATGGACACACACATAGACAACCACAAATTACACCCAAACTCACGAGAGAAATAAACGTATACCATACAAATATTTCTCCCGGCCCGGGAATCGAACCTCTGAACCGGGAATCGGATCTCTGCGTGGCAGTCCGGCATGGTAACCGTTCGGCCACAGAGGCAGTTAAAGTTATTGAAAATAGCTGGTACTCGCGATTTCGCCTGTGTAGTTCCAACTGAAAACCAGCGTTACAGCAGGCGAGCTGTCCGTTTCAGCTTATATTTGTAATTGATTATTGTTTTTTGTTTTGTTCTGTACAAGTCTTAATAAACTGATTAAGCGTTTCTTTCTACAATAAGTACTTCAAGTAACCTACTGTAGTAAGTATAGTAAGTATTACTGAAAGTTTGTATGGAGAACCAAAAAAACTAGTAAATTAGTAAATGTACATACTGTAATTTTTTTATTTTACATAGTGTAAATTTATTAAATTTACATAGCGAAAATTTAAAATTAGTAAAGTTACATAACATATTGTGCCCTCTTTAAGATTTATATTTGTGACAAAAAGTAGCCTATCGTTGACGGAAACCGCATTCCGTTTTTAGACGAAGTCCTTTGCTTACATTTTTAGAGCGAACAATTAAAATTCTATATATCGAGCAATTAAAGTTTATATAAAACTTCTAGACCCTTTTTAAAGACTTTGTTGATATTTATTAGACAATAGTTAAAGTAAACAGGTAAGGTACAATAAAACCTTAAATACTAGAAGTCAAATCTAGGATTAAATTATATGAATAAAATTGGGTTCCACCGGCAAGGTGCCCAAGATGCTGGCAGCGTTCCCTTTGTATGGCTATGCTAATGCGTTGCGCAAGGTAGTTGTGTCGGCCCTTGGGTTTCCCAGATAGTCTATTAGTTTTTTGGCTAAGGCTTTCGACTCCAAAGGCTGTACATAGGTAGTCAGAGCCGGGGTCCTGGTACTTATCACTCTTTATTATTTCCGCAAGCTCAGCTGCGGAGCCTGCCCTCTAGCCTGTGTGCTGGCACGCATTAACTGCATGAAGTCGAAACCGATTTTGAAACCGAGTCGACCTCGATAGCATGTATTTAATGCGTATAGTCGTTATCAACTTCATGTAGTCGAGGTCTCGGATAACAACTTCACGCATTAACTGTATGAAGTCGACCCCGACTTCATGAAGTCGAGATCCACTGCATGAAGTCGAGATCCGCTGCATGAAGTTAATGCGTGAAGTTGTTATCGACTTCATGAAGTTGATTACGATTTCACGCATTAACTGCAAACATTCAGTCAATCTGTTAGCACCCTAATTGTTGATGTATGCTATAATCAGACCTTTAACAACTAGTCCAGATAAAATGGACTAGGGTATTGTACTGGATGCAGCACAAAAGTAACAGAGTAGTCCATGTAGCTGTTACATCGGAAACCAACATTAATTCGTTTGGCGGTCCCGTTGCGTGCCGAATTTGGCTGAGCGTGGTCACTGATCTTCCGGTGCTCGACCTATGCAGTGCGGATATGATTGTCAGACTGTTTAACATAGAATTAATTAGATGTAGGTACATACCGCTAAAGGGAAGTCGCTAGTTTATAGACGAGCGCAAACATTCCTTATTTTCATGAGAGCCGTTTATATTTACATACAATGGGACTTTAAATGATAAGTGCTTGCTGCGTTAAAGCACTGTTATACCTTATTCGGATTTCTTGAACTATGTCGCTTGGGAGACAATATCAAAGTCTAAAATTTATCTCATTGTTCACAAGATAACCAGGAAAAATGTCTTTTTTGACTTGCCGTAACTACGTTGTCACGAGAATACAGATTTTTTCTTGTTGTTACGACTACACCGGAGAGTGCGATTGAGTGAGCGTATTGGGAACGACAGGTTAGTCTCCCACGCTCTTCTTATTAATACAATAACAATACTTCTATAGGAAGCGATTCACAAGGCGCCAACATCTAATTAAGATGTCTTTTTAGATTACAATACAAAAAAATTGGGGCCCATTATATCGATGAAATTGGGTATCGATTTATATGATCTACTAGGGAGTTTTGTACAATATGTTGCGTTGTCAAAGGCAGAATTTATAGCAGTCGCAGAGGGGTAAGTTTGTTTTCGCCCCGCGGTCCCACTTTGAACTCAAGTGGGTAGCCATTATAGCCGGAATCCATTAGTTGTCCATTCACATTCCGTCGAAGCTCAAGTGCATTGGCACAATGAAATGCGTGAAGGGGCAAAAACGGTCTCTCTATCCGTTAGCGGTGGATCAATTAGAAACATACTATGACTCTCAGGAGTTCGAGTTTCGAGAACGAATACTATGATCAATTTTAATAACAATAACAATAGTAGTGACAGACAAACGTCAAATACCTGGTTATAAATAAGATATTCCCTGGACTGTGTGTGTGTAGTACCAAAGCAACAAAATTAACTCGGGGGCACTACCCAGACTAGGAACAGTTTAAGAAAGTTCGTTTCCCAAATTGATCTTACCAAGAATCGAAGCCGGGTTCTCCTCGTCTGGCGCCTACAGTGCTAGCCGCTGGGCCATCGATCGAACATTATATGTATAGGGAAAAAAATATGAACGGTAATTATTTTATTAGTCACGTACCCATGAGCTGAAGCTTATTGTAACCCAAGGAACTTACTACGCATAATTAATTGCACATAATGTAAAATAACATTGTTTTAAATAAAGTTAGGAATTTATAGAGTGTCGCGTAACGGGTTCGTGCCCATGTTGCGCCCACACTTATTAACGAAACTGAGATTTATGCGTGGCTAGAGAACGATAGTGGCACAATGGGCCCAAAGGAATGTGACCCGCGTCGCATTTGTTACACTACGACGTTTTGCCTTTGCTTTGGCCCGTCCAGTATTTCCATTCGTTGTTTAACACTACAAGCTAAAGATTTTGCTTATTCACGTAATGGTCCTTAAGCGTCAGGTTTGAATACGTCACGGTCCTAATTCTGTAATTGCTCGAGCACCGCTGCGATAGAGATAACCTACTGTGAATGTTACGGATAGTTTTATGTTATTATCAGTAATTTTAGAAGTAACCAGGGCAAGTACGGTACCGAAGACACGGATCACCAAAGTCTCATTGTTGCCGGAATTAAGAAAGCCACTAATAGTGCTCTTTAATTTCATCTAACGAATATGGGAGAATGCTTCTCTCACTACATCTTGTTGTTGAGGCTTATTACTTTTTTTCTCGTGAGAAAGCGGGGTTGTTCTAGTTCCTTTATTCCTAAAAGCAACATCCGTTCTAACGTAACATAAACTTAGAAACTTATGTCTTGTAAAACGCAACAATTGAAGTAAAAATTACTTAAAGCAATATAATTTTGGATACAAAATTGCAGAACCTTGTTGAAAACTACGTTATTATGAAAGAATAGAATGGGTTATAAGACCAACCAATCCATGTGAAATTGCAATGATGTAGTCGTACAATAATTTAAAATGCTATTCAATGTTGCAAATGAATAGTTCTAGGCGCCGCGCGTTAAAATTTTTAATTTTCAGAACTCTATAGAAGAGTCTAATGTTGAATAATATTTATACTCCCCGTGTTGCCACGGTACCTATTTCGGCCGCTAAGCGGTAATGTGAGCATTACTATGTTCCGGTTTTGAAGACTAAGGTTTTGGTGAAATTTCAGGCACATGGGACTTGCCAACTTATGTCTCAAGGTGACGGGCGCAGTGGACTGCCACTGCTCCTCAAATCTTTGCGATTTAAAGTTCTGAGTGCTACGTCAACTGCTATAGACAGGGGTGTCGCTTAGCACCGGGCGCACGACTTGTTCATCCAGTCACTTGGTATCATAGAAAAAAATTAGGTAACGGAAATGAGTTTCATGTAAAAACTAAAGTCCTGAAGAAATTATTAGAGGTTTATCTTCAGATATATTGCAACTAAATGATGGCTATCAAGCAACATCCTAAAAAAACGTTTCCCTTATCAAGGTTTCCTGCATTGAATATTTTTTTAAATAGGTAACTATTGTTTAGGACTTTTAAATGGTGTTAGATCTATTCAATTAGCAATTTCAAATGGTAATAAAAAATCACAGCGGATGTCATTAAACGGTCCGCTGGACAACCACGACATAGTTGAGGCTAAAAGGTTTTGTATTAGTATTGAAATTGATACTCCTACATGTGGTCTTGTGTCAAGGATACGCTGTAATTGCTTTTACTTTAGTCTTTGCTTTTCTGCATTAATGTATGTTTTATTTATACATCAAAGGTATACAGTCAGAGTCAGAGGTAAAGTTATAATCTAAGTTTCTCCGTTACGTAAATGAAGTAAATGTTACATTTTTTATGTCATTGTTTTAAGTGTTTTATCTAATAGCACTGCTGTTCCATGTAATTTGATATTTAATTAATAAATATCTTAAAAAATTCGTGGTCATAAAGAAATACATTATGGAGGCACTGGTTATAAAAGCTTTGTATAAGTGAATTCAATTTTATTATATAATAAAATTGAATATTAGTATAATTAGAAAGAAGAATTTTGCTTTGCCAATTAGTAATTCCGTTTGTTTTTTTAAAGGAAGTAAACACAGTTATGAGAGTTTTGATGAATGACTTGTAGTCGCGATTATGTGGGACAACATTTTCGCAACACTAAAAGTAGGTATAGGTCAGACGCATACGCGACTGTGAGTAAAGAAAGTCGGTGCAATTACGACGAATTTAATCACTCTTTTCTTCTGTAAGGTCAAAATGATTTATTAACACCGACAAAGATTTATAAACGTCTTGATTGAGACCGTTTAACGTAATTTTGTTCGTTGATAACGCCCTTTTATGACGTGTCGTAACTAGTATTACGACACAATATTTAAGGCTACGTATTTTTTATTTAGTATTTTTCAAGATATTTGTGACTCATGGGAAATTCGAAAAAAATTAGGACGCCAAAGCCAGTTTGTAGCGATAATGAGTTATAAGATGTATTTGGGTTAACCTTCTAAGGCCATGTGTACATCAAAATGTACATGATATGTGAAATGCTTCAGACCAAACAATATTAGTCCTGTGTTCACGTAAACGCTCACTGTACAGCGCTATAATATGAGCTCTATATAATCTTAGGGCATGCACAAAAATGCCATTATCAATGCAAAAAGTAATTATATTTAGACATTTTAACCATTAAACAAACTCGAGCATCAATTCCCTATCTATAAAATATAGCATTTATAGGTATATTTATAGGTTCCCTAGTAATACAGGGTAGTAAGTGCCATATCCATTGCATATTTTTAAAAAAGAAAACATTATGTTTTTATTAGTGGCACATATGTCACCATTTTACGTTTAGAACTTGAGGATGTAGCAAAATAGTTAATCGATTACTTAAATAAGGTGGTAAATTTTTACCTTTATTTCATTAAAACATTGGACCTTTAGCGCTTTTCTCATTTTAGGATTTTAATTTTTAATGCTCTATCGATCTGTCTACAAAAAGTTTTGTTATTCGGTTTATTATTTTTGTTATACATAAACATAGATATTAATAAAAAAGATAATGATCACGAACGTTTTATATTTTGTTTTTCATTCAGTTAGGTTTGTATGACTTTTCCTCTTCGAAGTATCTAATACATTTGGCGTAAGACGAGGAAAAACTTTAAAAATTGCAGTGTTTTTTTTCAAAAGATTGACCGATTGTTTTTCTTTTTATTAATTCCAAAATTAATAAAATTTAATTTAATTCGAAAATAAAAATAATCTACTATTTTCATCACTTCTTCATAAATTGTTTTAATTTCCTAGTAACGCCGATTTGTCGAGTGACTTCGATGTTGATTTTGCGTCGTACATTTCGTAAACTTTAGTTGAAAAAGTTTTTTATTTATTAAACTTTTATTTAATCAATATTAAATTGTTACAATTTTTAAAATTATATTATATGTAAATAGTTTCTGCTTTATCACAAGATTTAAATAATAATACATTTTTTTAGTTTCGATTTTTTTCAATAAAGGCTAAGTAGACTTTAGTAAGACTAAGTTGGTGTGAAAAGATGTTAACATAATTCGTATTTTATATTCGATTTTTATTTATTTAAGTACAATGCGTTTCTTCTTTATTATCTCATTTTTGTCCTGCTTAATGTGCCGGTGTAGTATAGAAAATATACATAAAATGTAATTGTGATATACTTTTGTTCATCAGAATTGAATTTGTCACTTTCACGTTGTTCACTTTTGTAAACAACACCGAATTGAAATGCACCTGAAAAATGTGGAAGTTTTGTTTTAAAACTTCCTCCACAAATTGCTTTATTGTTCTACATATACCTATACAGATACAGTAGCTTGGCGTATTGTTGGCTACACTAATGAAGTCTGAGTGGTCTGATTTATCATGCGTCGTCTACGGCGACGCGACGTCGGACTTCGGTTTGAACTTATCAAGATTTTGCTCCATGAAAGGGAGGCATTGTGGGAGTACATGTAAATTATTTCCCGAAGATGTAGTTATCTTTAAAAAGTACATGCTTCTCATGAATAAATGGGAATGAAATCGTTGTGCAATCGCTCTATCTATAAGCACAATGCTTATAGATAGAGCGATTGTACAGGGCTAAATTCAGGAATTACTAGCTTGGAAATATTGGATTTTTTTTACTTTCATCCAATATCTACTTTAGATCGATTGTTACCAAAGTTGTGGCGAATATTAGCATACGCATTCGCGGACAATTCGAGTAAATTAAAATATCTGCATCCACATGAGCCTCCGCATTGATTAATGCTAATATTCATTGCGGATAGTCGCGTCGTAACATTAATTTACAAACCATCTAAAAACAGACTGCAAGAGCAAAGAGGACCTTTTTGCTCTTTTTGCCTTTGAGGACATCTCGGTATGATTAAGATAGGCAGGCTGATTGATTTCATGCAGGTTCATTTTTTTTCAATAATTTTGTAACGGATGCTAATTTTGTCCATTTAAAAAAAAATGGACAGAGATCTGCCCATTATTGACGATTATTTATTTTTAAAATAGATAAAATAAGCATCCGCATCACCATCTTCTGATGTTTAAGTAAAAAGGTCGGTGTCTGCGTCTGCTGATATGTCCAAAACCTGCTGATGTTGGTTGTTACATTGATTTCTATGAGAAGACAACATTTGTTTGATTTAATTCCGTTGACCTAATAACAAATAAATTATTAAAATTTATTTTTTTCAAATCTTTCGGAACGTCATGCATAGCGTTGTAAAGTTGATCCCCTATAGAAATTGCTTCTTTGTTCGTCAATTTCATTATCCAGCGTGGGAGGCCCGGAACGTGATGACATCTTCATACAGCCGAGAATTACTCCTACAATAAGACTTGTTAAAATCAACTCATGTAGTTGTATAAGTAACGGCTGAGACGAATGATAAATTGTCCCTTTTGCAACTCCGTATTAAACCAAGTGCAATATGATTTTACTACCACGTCTATAATCTAGACTTCTTAATAATTGAGCGCAGTACCTAAATTTAGCAATTGTTACAAAAAGCCTATACGTAGTATGTACGATACAGTAATTTTTTTTCGTTCTACGATTCAACTATACAGTGTACACGATTTAACGTGTGTAAAATGATTTCTAAATACTATTTTAGTAAACAAAGTGACTTACTGTTAAATTATAGTAAAATTGACAAAGACTCGATAAATTGATTTATGGTAACTTTTTGTAGGTACGTTATTGAATTTGGAATGACTAATTAAACAACAAGATAGAATACGAAGCTGTAGAAAACGAATTTCATTAATGTTTGCGCATCTGCTTGCAGGCTGAACTCACTTACAATGTACTTATTTATACTTAGTTAGGTACTTTACTCTGGCAAGTACACGTATTCTAAACGTATTCCATTATATTATACGTCAGTATGTAGGCACATGGTGTGCGTCATACTATCTACATATAAGGACAAAACTAAAACTTAAGGACAACATGTTAGAGCTCTGTTTTCCTCAAAGGTATGTAGTGAATATATATATATATATATATATATATATATATATTTGACTATACGTATCTACGCTCTGAAATGTAGGTATTATTGATTGATACATGGATTACTCCAAAAATTATCGATGGATGCATAAAACGGCACATCGTAAATCTATAAGTATTCTCTATACATTATATAATTATAGACATTTGTCTGGCAATCTCATTTTCCTTCAAGCGATAGGTCGGAATTTGAAAGTACTCTTCAAACGGTCAGTGCCAGGCCTGCCATAGAGTTCATAGTACATCGAGTGTTCAATACTATTGTGTCCGCGTTTTGTGTGGACTTTCCTTTAAAATACAATTCATGGGTAGCATACTTTAGTTGAAGGAATTGTAAAATAAGTTATGTAGGTTAACGCATAATATTTCATATTATGGTCGATATTTAAACTAAACTCACTTTTTAAAAGACGTCCTTGCTCAACAGGGTATGTATATGGGTTGATAGTGACTTCACGTTACACAAATACCATTTACATTACAAATTGTAATTTTTTTAATGTGATCACGTGACGGTACGAACGAGTCGTGCGCCTGGTGGTGAGCGACACGCCTACCTATAACAGTTGCCATGCCACTCAGAATTTAAAATCGTAAAGATCTGAGGGACACTGTCACTGCGCCCGTTACCCAGAGACATAAAGTTGACAAGACCCGTGTGCCTTAATTTCACCAGCACCTTTATCCTTCAAAGCTGTAATGATCACATTACTGCTTAGCGGCGGAAATATGCAAGGTATAATATAACGTTTGTCCTTTTTAACCGACTTCAAAAAGGGAGGATGTTCTCAATTCGATTGCATGTTCTTTTTTGTATG
This sequence comes from Hyposmocoma kahamanoa, assembly GCF_003589595.1. NCBI lineage: Eukaryota > Metazoa > Arthropoda > Insecta > Lepidoptera > Cosmopterigidae > Hyposmocoma > Hyposmocoma kahamanoa. Next base: position 8,298,021 of record NW_020653851.1, read on the forward strand.
TACGTTACGCGATAACTCCGGTATTTGTGAACCGATTTTCATGATTCTTTTTTTGTTGGAAAAAGGGTGCCTCCATAGTGGTCCCAATTCATTTTGAAGAAAATCATCCACCTCTAAGGATTGCTGTTCGTTCACGCATGAAGATTCATTTTATTTATATGTAATTCCACGTACGTTCGAGGTCGGTTTTTTTAGTACTCTGTACTGAGATTATTAGCGTAATGATTTCAAAAGGTAGGCAAATCTTGACGAATAGCCATGTTTTATTTACTTATAAGTACGCATAACATCACTTTTCCTATATTTTTACGAGCATATTAACCTTGGAAGATTAGAAATGAAGTAAAAGTTTTAATAATGCCTGCGTGACTACTAAGAAACCGTGAAAGGTTATGGAATGGAATTGTATTGAAGTTGAATTAAAGCCATCAAGCGTTCTCATGATGATTACTATAGATCAAGGACCTTACGTGTGAATAGAACAATAAGGTTTCACCATTATGAACTTTGATTCAATTTCCTTCACTATAACGTTACTTATATTCAAATGTAAACAAGCGTGAAATTCTTATTAAGTACATGTATTTGAGTACCTCTTAAAGGCTGTCAAAAACCTTGAAAACTGCGTTATAGTAGGAAAAATATATTATTCAATTAGATTCGTGTTAGGTAAATAAAAATACGTACTTCTAATTGCATCTGACTTAATAATAACATTATTGTTATCGAAATTCCCCGTTAGTTTCGCACATTTTCGGTGTTTTGTAGAAAGAACGAAAGCGCTATTTCGGAAAAAAAATCATGGGAGCATGGTTTAGTTTTTACCGACTGTTTTAAAATATTAACGTTCTGTTTTAAATTTAATTTTAAAGCAAAAAACCAAAATTTAAAACCGAACGTAAATATTTTAAAACAGCCGTTAAAACCTTAAAACCTGCTCCCGTGAAAACTTTTTCGAAATGGCGCGGCGCTTTCGCTCCTTCTACAAAACAATGACGATAAGCTTTCGCGATTGCTACACATTGGAAATGAAGTTTTTTTCTGATCTCATCCTATATTTCTGCCCTCCTTGTCATTACTAACGCATTTGCATTTTGGTAACTATCGAGATATCGTAGGGGATAGAGCAATCCGCATATGTAGTATTGATAACAAGCGCTCATCTGCACTAAATCAAATTTCACAGGAGAGGGATTAAACTTTATTATTTATTTGTTTAAAATAGCTACGACTTTCATTTTTGCACAGTGAGCATTAATTCATGTTCATGTCTACGGACTGATAACAATAACAACTCTTAAATCACGTTAATTTGGTTGCCACGACATTTACGCGGGTTTGATTTGGCCATAAAATTAGCAAAATGGAAACTCATAATCAAATGCTAGTTACGCGTAATTGCACTATCCCCGACGATATGGCACCAAAACTACGTGGGTTTTGATGAACAATAAAACTGAAAGTAACTAAGATATAAAAAAACGCTTATAATGGGTTGTGGATCTCGTTTCGCTGTGTTTCCAGATGTGTTAATAACTCAAATTTTTTTTTAAGTTAAAAACGTTAAAAATATCAATTAAGTTACTTATGATAAAGAGGGCAGATTTATGTTTCTAACAAACCAATGTTTCGGGCACTTTACAGATTCCTTATCAGTCAGCCGCAACTAAGGAGCCTGAAAATGTTGATTTGTTTAAAAAAAACAAATGTACATGATTAAAATAAAAAAATGTATAATTTCCGATATAAGTACAAAGATGACTGTTTGAATCATAACACTTTATTATGCGGACTTATTTTGTGACCTTTTGAGGTTTCTTTACTAATGTTGAGCCCACACTTGTTGCCATAAGTGGACGATCTTGTTCGCATCCGCGTTAATGACCCATGCCATGCTCGGATACAAGGATTTAATTTAATATACCAATATGTCGCCGAAACGAAACACTGGACAAGTGTCTCAACTTTCATAATTTTAAAAATCAGGCCGTTTTCAGTGAATGATCAACAAAGGTGGCTATTATCGCTTCACTTCGCTAGACACCTAACGGTTTTAATGACTTGCCTTTTGTTAGATAGTATTTGAATTTGCAATTTGCAGCTGAGAATCGTTAACTCTTTTTCTTTTGCACTGATTACCATTTTGCACAACAATGTGTGATACTACAATGCGACGGATTAATCATCTAATGGATGGCGAATCACAATAGGCACCGCAACATGCATACCGTATAGGCAATAAACTGAGGGTGCGTTGAATGCAGCACGATGAAAGATCTAACAACCTTATTCATCTCTCCATACATCGAATTTTATCCTTACAGAACTTAGCAATAGGGATGTTAGAATCTGCATAATGTTTTTTGGTGCAGTTGACTACCGGAGTGTGGCGAACTGCGAGGGTCTAAGGTACGAGGGGACCGAAAACCCTCCAGTGTTCAATGTAACAAACAATATTTTTTTTACATTTACTTATCGCTTTACAGCTGACTGCATGATACATAAATTTTTATTTAAATTAAACATTTAGTAAGTAATATACAAAATAACACCATCATAATATAGGGAAAAGCGCGCCAAATTTGTGACGTGAAGTAGAGTCGTTGACTTCAAACATTTCATTTGAAACCGTTACATTTGTACTGTAAATTTTAAATTTAAAACATAACACACATTATCAACACAAAACATCAAAACGATAATAACTATTAGAGAACAAAAAACTTTGACAACTACAACTTACCAGAAGTGTAATGTAATGATAACCAATAAAATTAATTAATCCAACTGTGATGCGATCGTTAAGCACTGTAATTCAAAAGTGATCATCTTTCAGTTTTGGGAGCGACACAGAATATGTATGTGCGGGCTCTGCATGTCTGCAACTCAAATTCTGTCTGCACTCAAGTTCACCGAATATCGATCGCGACGATGCATTCGACACAATCACCAGACGCAGCGCACGCCACACGTTCACTACGAACGAACGTCGAATTAATACTAACATAACCTCAAAATTACGAGCGCGCCGTTCAAGAAATTGTTTATACTGCCTGTCTGTCTCTGCGTATACCGGCGAATAGGGTTCAAAGTGACGAAATAAAAAATACCGTGTTCTATTGGAAAGAAAAAGACAGAAATAATTTAGGTTTCAAAGTTGTAGAGTGTCTTTCTACTAGGCAATTTTAATAATTTATAGATTTTACATTAAGTTATCTATTTACAAAGTTTTATTTACGTTTTTTATAAGAACTGTTGTTACCGCATTTTCGAAACATCGGAAACGAGTAGTCTTGTAATGTAGAGCGATAACGTAAACGGCAAATATAGCACAAGTTTCCTACAAGTTACGCACTTTATTGTTAAATGGTCCATTCACGAAATGTATTGTATTCTGCTTATCTTATTCGTAAAAAATGTAGTGTAAATATTCGAACAAATGTAATAATTTTATCTACACTGCAAATATTGCAATCGCGTTATCCGATGACTTTTAAAGTTCGTTAAAAATCCAATTTAACCCATGAAATTAATAAAAGCGTTTTTATATATAAGCAGACCAATTATACATATATCATTCTAATACAGAGTTTTTGCCATTGCCACTTTGGTATGGAGACAAGTAGGTGCGACAAAACAAAAACTTTTATAGAGACTGCATTTTGTGTACCTGCGCAACGTTTCCCAAGGGTACCATTCCTGGCGCGTACAGGGACCATTCAAGCGTGAAGAATGAATGATTTTAACGAAAACCTGCTTTAAATTCTTGCCACTCTACACATTCAATGTGGCTTTTGTACACATAGTAAATAGCTTTTTTTTGTATTGTCTTTTGTACTCTAACAAAGCGTTAGCAATTAATTATCGAGAGGTTGTTGTTGCTATTTTGGGAGTGTAATACCATTAGTTAGGATCGTGGTGGTCTTTGTGCTAACTCTTTCATTAGGTACAGAGATTGTCAAGGTTAGCTTGGGAGTAGGTGGAACCCACACTGTTTCGAGTCACGGCAGCTTCGCAAGGCTATATAGCTGACATTTCCATTATAAGTACATATTATGTACATTTAGGGAACACGTTAGATAATATTTAAATTTGTTTTAAGCAACATTGCGTAAACAAAACTGATACATATAATTTCCGGTTTGTGTCTTTTTTTTTAAGACTTTTATAAAGTTACATTATACTAATGAAAACAAAAAGATTACTGGAATGTTTTTCAAGTTAAATTATTCTTTAACACGGTGACCACCGACAAAGGTATCAATGACACTGTGTATAAAGGAGATTAAACAACTTTACCAATAAATCTAAAGCTTATTGTCAAGTTTTATTACTATCACGATGAATAAAAGTTTAATATTCAAATTGCGCCTTGACCTGCATGAACTTTATTTGCCTGGTCCTAAAGTGAGGGCTAGTGGCGCGTGCTTCCTGCGTAAGCGCGTCTGGAGGGGCACATGCGCACGCGCACGACTCCCTGAATGCGTGTCGAAAGGTAGGGTATGTTGTGTGCCTTTTTAGTATAGGTTGCTTCAAAAAGTAATAGCACAGGTAATAAAAATATTTTGATGCTCTACTTCTTTACATAAAGAAATTGGGGAATACTTTCCTGTACGTCTGGTGTAACCTGGGCAACAATTCGCGAGTACCTTACACCACGATGGCAAGCATTTTAGTATGCATGCCATTGATACGATAAAAAAGTGTTAAACACATGACGCCCTTAACGTACTGATATTAATTGATTTCATTGCATTTAATGCAGTATTGTGAGAACGTTAATTGATAGGTTATATAGGTATGTGGTTTACATATTTAATGATTTGTTATCGAAAACATACAAAATTGTTTTATTACTTCAACATTTGGCTTATCGTATTGACTCTCTGGTTTCTTCTGTCTTCGTTATTTTTTGTAATAATAACGCACACACTCAACGTAGCCACGCACTAGGGAAACCCTGTATCGCGAGTGACATGGACACACTCATAGACAACCACAAATTACATCCAAACCCACGAGAGAAATAAATGTAGGCCATACAAATATTTCTTCCGGCCCGGGAATCGAACCTCAGCGTGGCAGTCCGGTATGGTAACCGTTGGGCCACAGTGGCAGTTAAAATGTAAATATTTTTTTCAACAATAAGTATCGTGTTATTTATGCAAAGTATAAGCAGAAATAAAACTGTACTGCACTGTATACCTTAGTATAAGTGTTAAAAAAGTACAACATTGAGTCGTGGCGACGCGACGTTATCAGATCATGCTGTGTACAATAGTTTGGAACACGACCGTAGGTGTGGGCGCTTAGTTTATTTTCTTCAAGTCGTAAACCAGTTTAACTGAGCAGTCGACAAACGTATTGTTATCGAAGAAAACATGATAAACTTTCTGAACTATTTTATTTTTCTATACGAAGAAATAAGTTTGTCGAACTGTACCAGCCAGCCGTTCGAACATAACATGTTACATTACACACATAACTTATAATAATGTACAGTGTTTGATCGGTGTACGCATCTACAAAGGTTGTAATTACAGTAATTTACCCAATCAAAGAGAAAATTATGCGTTTCGAAATTGTACAGTTAAGTTTTTAACAGATGAATGACATGTAGAAAATATTACAGTATTACATATTTAATTGTATTTTAGTTATTTTATCTTTAGGTGAACTGTCCACCTTTTATACGTATATAGATATTGGACAATGGACAGTTATACGACGGCCTCCGTGGTCGAGTGCTTGCACACCGGTTTTCATGTGTCGCCATCTCAGAGGTCCTGGGCTCGATCCTCGGCCGGGTGAATGTAGTAAACTAACTTTTTTATATAGTCTCGGGTCTGGGTATTTATGATACCATCCTTGTTTCTGACTTCCATAACACAATTGCATATGTGATGTTGTCTAATATTTATTTATATTTGTTATACATATATTCGGTATAATATAAATATAAGTTCCAGTTATATAAGTTCTTTACAGGAAATTTTTACTGCTGAGTTCAGTCGCTTTTGAGAGCGTTCACCTCTTTATTAGGCAAAATATGAGGCATGTAAGTGCGCTTTGTTTTAATTTCGAGTTCACCGGCGTGTTATTGTTCCAGACTGCTGGGCACGGAAACCATGGCCATTACGAACGCATTCTAACCGGGAATTTGGTCGAAATATACAAGAGGAAACGCCATGTAGCCAAAACATTTCATATTAGTGCTGAGTCATGTAGAATTCGATTTAATTGTTCACACAAAGGAAACTGCTTAGTCGTCTTTTTAAAGAATTTCAAAATATTAAAGTTCAAGTGTATCTTATTGTAGCCGGGAAGAAGGTACCGTTGAACGTCTTTGGCAAAGCCTATTGTGTCGATAGATTGAAAATGACTTTAGAATTTCGATTTGAAATAATTTTTATTTAATTTATTTACATTAGTGTCCATGTTCGAAACAATTTTAAGCACACATTCATTTACTTTCATTCATTATGTAATAATAACAATTAGAAAACTAAACAATTTTGTAAATATATGTAAAAGGTACCTACCAGAAATAACCTCTTACTTAACAAAGATTCTGTCAATGACAGGCCATCCAGCAGCGTCAGACAGGAAGTTAAACGTAAACAGAAGGCGACACGTGTTGACTATTATAATTAACACACAGGTTTATCTTTTGCTTTGAGCAGTAAAAATATGATCCCTGTTTAGTATATGGTGTAAAACAACAGCTAACGTAGGTAAATATGTACATTAATCGATTTATAGCTTCTTCATTAAAAAAGGCAGGTGACAAGCGCAAATGTGAACAGCACGTGCTCGTCACAGACAGGTGCATATCGACCTCGATATTTTTAATTCTAATTACTAATAATTGCTCAAACGATAAACAGCAGATGCCGTTGATAAAGTAACGGGAAATAAACGTACTTTTTGCACAGTTTTAACAACAAAATGTTAATCTTTATAGGTATTAAAGAATAAGAAACGGCCAAACATAAACCTGAAGAATGAAGTTCTCACCAACAGAAAAGTTGAAGGGTACTCCGAGGCACTCAAACACCTACAGCTCGTTATATTGTCAGACAAAAGATAACATCAAAAACAAGCATCTCCCATTGCGAGTTGGTGGAATTGTGGCGTCATGTCGTGTCGTGCCCTTCGCCACTCCTGTCATTTGGAATGTTCAAGGTAGCACTCGAGGGCCTTTTCATTTGCATTATGATAACTTGACAACTAGCGTTAGTCATCGAGATTTTCAACCAGTTTTTTATAGGATAATATTGTATCCTTGGTATATTAAATACACATATAATAAAGTTAAGATAAAGAAGGATACTACTTTCGTTCGTAAAATGCTAAAACCTCCAATACGATATGATATAATAAAACAAAACAAAAATAATTGTAAACAATGTACTCACTGACTGTTTAAATAGGGTAAAATAATATTTACATGTCTATAATATTTATATAGTCTCGAAAGCGTTGTGATGCTTTCAAAATTTAATTAATAGAGCTGCCTCATGTTTAAGTCACTCTGTAAATAACTTTACAGTTCATAAAGTACGTCCTTACAAATGGCTTGGAAAGTCGGCATAATAAATCTTAAACATTAAATTCTGCTTATTCGTTTCACACAGGACCAAATAATTGTCCTGATGACATCATAATCTGGTGGTCTCGCTTGGTGTATTATGCGAATTAAGTCGTCCAGTCACGACCGTGATTGTCTTTTTGTGTATATATATGTATGTAGACCATTAGTTATACAATGTGATCCATTAAAGGTTATTTTGAATAGGAGCGGTTTTAATTCAAGGTTACATACACGCCATTGTGGAATGACCTTTGTTTACAGGTATGTTTAGTCCTTCGATAGTCAGTTTTGTGTAAACGAAAATGTGCATTCTACTTTGAGTACTTTTTTTGTTATAAAAAATGAGAGCGCATTTGATCTCCATCTCACCTAATGGAAAGTGACGATGAGGTCGAGGATGTAGCATGCACACCTAAATAATGCCTATTCACTCTTGCCTTGAAAAGGTCCAAGTTATAGCGTTCGGGGAACAAGTCTGCAGGCAGGGAATTCCACTCCCTAGCCGCTCGCTATCCAAATGTGGAAGCGAAACGCTTTGTGCGAATCCGGGGAATATCCACAACATAGGGGTGGAATTTGTTAAGGCCATGAAACCATTCAAAGTATTTTGGGCAAGTTTGGTAAGCATTTGCCAACCTTTTTGCTCGTTTAGCCCTGCCCAAAAATACGAGCATACATATTAATATCTATTCTATCTCTTTAAAGTGACGTAACTTTGTCACTGCGACTACAAGAGTTGAAAACTAAAACTAACCATCTTTTTCACTCTTTCTCCATCTTCCTAATCCCGTTTCGAAATTTCATTATTATGATATTTTAAGTTTCCCCGGTTCAAAAACAAACCTTGTAAGTGGCTGAAAGGTTTACCGTGAAAAGTCAAGAAAAAGAATGATTTGGTTGTATGGTTTTAACGTTTGCCTTTTCCTTAACGGAAAAATAAACAAAAAACAATTGAAAGCAAAAATAGATAAATTTTTTATACAATTTTTGACCTACCTTTGATGTACAACATACATAGATAGATAAAAACTTTATTCACTTCCATTCAACTTATTTACATAGAACCCACTAAAACATACACCATTATTATTATTATTAATATATTGAACCACTTAAAATAACAAATTTTTATAAGAAAAGGAACGTACAACTACACATATAACTAATAAAAGTAAATAGTTTTGGAAGTCATGGCAGTGAAAAGGCGCAGGGCCAGCATAAATGCCGCGGTTTCCCACGACGATTCTGGTATTCTGTCAGAACCATGTTCAAAGAGACGCCACTTATCATCTCAGACAGTCCTCTGGCTTTATCATTTAAGTAAATAAACATACAATCAAATCTAACCTAAGTAATTATTATCATCTGTATCTGATCAGCGAAGTACACGTACATGTCGCATCCTACAGAAGTGAAGGTGAATGCCAACATTTCTTTTTCTAAGTTCCTTTTTTGTTTTTATAGGTAGTCTGTCAGAACGTAGAAGAAACCGAAAAAGTTTACTGCTCTTTTAAAACTGAATTACTTCAGACACGAAGCTTCATTATTCTATTTTTCACATTAACTCTACTTTTGTAGCTAACGAAATGTATCTTACCAAGTATCTTACCAAGCCAACAAATTACATACTTGTTATTTTTGATGAGAAAAAATCTTATCTTCGTGGTACTTCAAATTTAATTTTATGTTTAATACCTTTCAGGTTTATCATGTTTAACTGCTTATTAAGTATATGACGTGTTACTAATAGTGCTTCGACTCTGAGGTTCACAATAATAAAATAAAAATATAATAATATAATATTAAAACAAAATTATATTAAGTAATTATATTAATGTGTAACCTATTGCTACATGAATTTGAAAGTATAAACAGCGCGCGTCGACGGAACAGTTGAAATCAACGCAGTTGCGACGACGCAACGCCCGTGTGGCATCTCCCTTAGAACGATGCGTCACGATGCGTTGCGTCGGCGTTGCGACGCCTAAGCGGTGACGTAGCGTTGTACTATATATAAATTAGAACTACAGGCTACATGGTGCGGACTACAGACTACTGTTGCTAATTTATAGCGTTGCGACGACGTAACGCACTGGCATCGTGTAGCATCGCTCTTACACCACACGCCACTTACTATGGTGCGAACATTTTCTAACGCCACAGGAACACCATAACTGACATAAAAATCATTATGTTATGTACAATTTCGTTACAAACATTCGCTTCCATTCCATTCCCCAGGCATGTAACTTGAGCCTAATGATGTTTCTGGTGTTCTGAAATATTCACTTTGACAATGTGAATTAACACAAAGTAAGAAACTACATGTCACACGCCGTCGTAACAAGAATATCAGTCGACGGATCTGAATAATATCATACTCCTAATCCAGGTCGTTATGATCGTTATCCACCAGTTCATTATTATGAACTCCACTATGATTGTTCTAAACGAATTTCATCATGAACATTAAAGAGAAATGCGTCTTATCGACGTATGTCAGTTAAGCAGCGTAATATATTTTTCTACTTTCCTTAGACCAGGGGTTTCCAAACTTATTTTGTCTACTGCCCACTTTGAGAATAAATTATTTTTAGAGCCCCCATTTTTTCACCTACTTAAAAGCCACTATAACTTCAAATTAAATAATTAAATTAATTATTGTGAGCTATATTAGCGGAGATTAAACATTCATTCTAAACGAGACGTTTACTATAACCCGCAAGAGTTAACGTGAGACCTGAGCACACTAGATAGTACACAACGGCGCTCAGGTCTCAAGTTAACTCGTACGGGCTACAATTGCCAGTGAGAATGATTATTGAAACGCAACTTTATAGTACACAGACAGAGTATCTTTTATTAAAAATAAAACAAATATAATCGATTCTAATATAAAAACTAATGTGAAGGATGAATCTGATGCTGTTTAATAAGTTTGTCGATATCAGGTTCCAATTTACTCAAGAACAGCCGCAAGTCACCACGTTCGGTAACATGCAAACGATTTCTCTTTTTATTAAGCAGCGGTGTAAAACCACGTTCACACAAATATGACGATGGGAATGCTATCTAGAATCGTTGAACGATTGACCACAATCCAGGGTACAATTGCGGGATAGGTTTTTGTAGCCTAAATTCTTGGTAGCCATTTTTGAACTTGATTTTTATTTCCGCGTTTGTTGTCAATTCCATAAGTTCTTCTTCCGACTGAGGTAATATTGCTATGTTGGCATTTGAAAATGGATCCAACATCCAGTCTAATATTTCCAAGTTCAAAATGTCCTGGTATCGTTCGGTGAAGTCAATGTGGAGGTTTTCCAAATGTTGGCAGTAGGCAAACAAGACGTCGTTACTGCAGGACTGATAAATTCGGAAAATTGTGAAACTCACGTCTGCCCGTATTTTCTTTTTGTGTAGACGCAGTTTGGCTGCGAAAGCAGCAACGACATTTTTTGTTTTGATTAAATTTAGTTCATCGCCTTGCAGTTGGAGACTCATGTCGTTGAACAATTTATACAGGTCTGTCATGTAAGCTATATCATTCTTTGATGTAATGAGCTTGTTGCGCAATTCTGTATCTTTAGTTTCCAAGAACTCTGTCACCGAGTCACACAGGTTATAAAATCGAGTCAGACAATTGCCTCTTGATAGCCAACGAACTTCAGTATGAAACAACAAACGGTTGAAATCTTCGTCATTAGTAACACAAAGCTGATGAAATAATCTATCATTCAAAGAGCTGTTACGGATTTCATTGACTGCTTTGATGACATATTGCAGAGATTAAAATAGTCGTTCACTTAAATTTCTAGCAACCAAATGTTGTTTATGAATAACGCAATGTACAGCAAGGACATCTGGAATTTTATTTTTTAATTACGCTATGAAGCCTTTATGGCACCCTATCTTAGCCGGAGCGCCATCCGTAGCAACTGATATAATATTTTTCAAGGGAATCTCTTTCTCATCACAAAACTTTTCCAATGTATTGAATATGGTTGGTGGTTTGTATCGGTCTCTAAATTTCTAGCAAACAATAGTTCTTTACATATTTTCTCATCTTTAATAAACCTCACGTAAGACAGTAACAATGCTTCATTAGTTGGTAAAGTGGACTCATCGAGCTGAATTGAGAGTTGACTAGTTCTCAGATGATTGCACAATGATTCTTCAATGTTTTCAGCAGTTTCATCAATTCGTCTTGCACAGAATTATTACTCAAAGGAATTTTTCGGATAATATCTGCGGTCGGTTTATGAAGCACAGTAGTTATTACTTTCTTTATTGCTGGCAAAATTATCTTCTCCGATGTTGTGTGGTTTGTCTTTTTGAGCAATTAACAAAAAGATATTGTACGAAGCTCGAAGTCCGTCGTCATCTTGCTTAGCAATCGCCGAAAAGAGTTTTGCTACACTTGGCTGAGAATTATGCATCTTCTGTAGGTCTTGAACATGTGTTACATTCATGTCTTTCTCATCTGGATGCATTTTACTCAAATGATCTTGCAGTCTTGAAGGCTTCATTGCTTCAATCGAAAATGTTTTTAGACATAGAAGGCACAAAAGCGACGATGTGTTTGTGGGATTTTCAATGAATCAGAATTTAATATATTCCGCACAGTATTATCGTCTCTTCTTTTTTACTTCCGTCATTGTTTTGTTTTGAGAAATATGTAAGTAAGTGTTAAACTTAAGTACTGCTTATCTATTACGCGCGAAACTGCAAATGAAAATAAAATAAATATTACGTTGTTTATATAGGATTGCATAAGCAGCACGCACCGACAGGAATAAAACAAACATGCATAAACTCGTTTATCTCATTCGACGCTCAATCGTACTCAACAAGTAAGAACAAGTATACTATGAACCAGCTGATTGATACAAGAATGCACAAATCGGGTTATTTAACAAAAACTTGTTAAAACATGATTGCCCGCGGTCTATTATCTACGAAAATTACCTATCTAGGAATACTAATAACTATTAAAATGCGAAACAGTGTCTATTGCCTTTTTATTTGTTTATTTGTGTCTACTTTCATTTCGAAACGGTACGACCGATTGACATGATTTTTATTTTATTTATTCAATAAAACAGGACAGATATATGAACTACACGGAGAGAAATATCGAACCAAGTTAGTTTGAGCAATCTCTTAATTAATATTAGTTGATGTTCACAAGTTGTAGTCGAGAGTCGAGAGCTCAGTCGGTGTCTTAGGGTCGTATTCCAGAACTCTACTCAATGCTCAAGTCAGGATTGCACTGGCAACACAAGCACTGGAAATACGACCCTAATGGCAGGGACTTGAGTATGATTTCGAGTGCTTTAAACCATACTCAAATCCTGACTTGAGCATTGAGTAGAGTTCTAGAATACGACCATTCAAGTCAGGATTGCACTGGAATCACAAGCACTGGAAATACGACCCTAATGGCAGGGACTTGACTATGATTTCGAGTGCTTTAAACCATACTCAAATCCTGACTTGATCAAGTAGTAGTAGTAGATCAATCAATAGTAGAGTTCTAGAATACGGCCCTGAGAGTCTTCCTAGATGAAATTACAAATTTCCCCCTAAGTCTCTATACAACACCCCCGTTTTTTTTCAACGCCCCCCTTTAGGCCTGCAGCGCCCACAAGGGGGCGTTATCGCCCACTTTGGGAAAGGCTGCCTTAGACTTACGGAATATGTATTTTTTTGACTGACACATTCTATTGACATCACGACTTCAAAGTGTAATGAATATTTAAATAATTGATTTTTAACCGACTTCAAAAAAAGGAGGAGGTTCTCAACTCGACTATATGTTTTTTTTGTATGTATGTTACGCGGTAACTCAATCTTTAAGTGCAATGTTGTTGTTTTTTTTTGTTGGAAAGAGGTACCTCCATAGTGGTCCCATTTAATTTTGAAGAAAATCATCCACCTCTAAGCGTGGCTGTTCAAGCATGAAGACGCATTTTTATAAATAGCACCTAAATTTTATTATAAGGAGCAATTATGTTAATGGTTGATTTTGCTATTCTCCAATTCAAGGCGTTTTCTGTCTCAATATACTTTGAGTAGTGAGAATTGATTTTTATTAGCTCCTGTGTCCCGTCCCGTCCCGTATAGTGGCGAACTAGGGGGATGAATCCGGGTTTGCACACTTTCCGGTAACCGATTTCAATAAAACTTGGTAATTATATGTAATACCACGTACTTTTGAGGTCGGTTTTTTTAGTACTCTGTACTGAGATTATTATTTTTTGACTCAATTGATATTAAGCGATGATGCTACGCGTTTGGCCTATTCACTCTAGCACTTTAATGGTCCTAAATTAAAGATTTCGGGAAACTCATAAAACGCTGTACGCATTAAAAAGGACGAAACAAAACGATTAGTGTGAATAGGTGGTAAGTCAATGACATAAGTGTGGAGTGTTCCGATCTTTCTAATAGACCGTAGGAGGAACATTGAGGGTGGAACTAAATTGTAAAGTTCTTGCGCACACTTTCTGAAATATAAATATATCGATGTGCGATAGAAACCCGACATCGGGGATCGAGACTTAAAAGTTTCGACTCTACACGAGAGTCGTTGCCAGTTACTCTCTTTATTAGCTTAACCAAAGACAAAGCTAATAATTGGTATCGGGCACAGCCATCTTATGCTCCAAACACGACTGCACTTGAGTGTGATAAAAGATCTAAAAGCTATCCCTGTGTGAATTACCGCCTGACCTTGAAAAGGATGTCTAGTTTGTGATAGCAGTTTTAGCTCAGGATGTAACCAACTTAGATGACAAATCCAAACCAAGTAGCTCGTCACTTAATGGCACTGGATACATCTCGGAAAGTCGGAGTAAGATGGAGGGCACTCCGGTTTGATGAGATTTTTTTTTAATTGATCCTGTTTGCGTCTCTCCAATCGGGAGTGACTTTTAAGCTCAAGTTCAACCGTGTGACATGTAGCTCTCCTTCACTATGCTATCGAGATTGAGACTTGTCAACTTATGTCACAGAGTGATGGGCGCAGTGCCCCTCAGATCTTTGCGATTGGAAGCTCTGAGTGTCACTGCAACTGTTATGCATAGGCGAGTCGCTTACGACCAGGCGCACGACTTGTTCATTCTCACTGGGTATTGTAAAAAAAAGATGAGCAGACGAGAAGCCATATACGTGTAATTACATGGATTCACCTGTTCCTTAAGAATCGCCTATCCATGTGCAGAAACTAATGAAAATTATATGAATATAAATTTCTTACATTCCTCAGTAGAGTGGCCACAGCTAACATTAAACTGTCGATTTCCGAGAAGATCATTAGCTTCAAGGTATCCAAAGAGGCTGCTATTCAATACACGCTATTCATTAAGCGCAGAGCCAGGAGACTTGTTGGCGATAAGGTCGAATCTAAACTTCATAGCATAGCCCACCGCCGCAAAGTAGCCCGTCTGTCGGTTTTTACAGAATATATTTAGGTGACTGTGCTCATGAGCTCCATCAGCTCATCTCGCCCGCCCTCTTTTACCATCGGACATCCACGTACGGCAGGATATCATCCTTAC
Source organism: Hyposmocoma kahamanoa (assembly GCF_003589595.1). Classification (NCBI taxonomy): domain Eukaryota; kingdom Metazoa; phylum Arthropoda; class Insecta; order Lepidoptera; family Cosmopterigidae; genus Hyposmocoma; species Hyposmocoma kahamanoa. The sequence goes on from NW_020653851.1 coordinate 8,313,174, forward strand.
TTGGTCGATATTCCCTTCAGACGTACTAAGCGCTTTTCATCATCTTTTATTACGCGCACAGCCCAGGAATGGAACTCCCTGCCTGCCACTGTGTTTCGGAACTCATATAAACCGAGTATCTTTAAGGTGCGACTGAATAGGCATCTTCTAGGCGAGCTCGTTCCATCGTAGATCCTATCTTTGCTCCAGAGCTATGAAAACACAATAGACACTTTTACTATATCTTTTATTATTTTTCCTAGATCACGACTTTACAACAAATTATACTCGGGTCAAATATGGCAGACCTCGCCCTTCCTTTCCTTTTCCTTTCTTTCCTCCTCCTTCCTTTCTTCTTAGAGTCAGTTGAATTACTTATTATGATATAATTAAATTATATTTATAAATGATTTATAACAATGTTACATTAATTTAATTACATATTGTTATTTTATTTAATTATCATAAGAAATATAATATCACATAGCACTATTGAAAAAAGTATAATAATGGTTGTTAAATGTTGAAATCAAGTACAATTCTTTTTACAAATTAAATAGTTAATATTGTTTAATATTTTTGGTAGAATATACTTTAAATATGTATTAATAATAATACAAATTAACCATTTGCTTTCAGCTAGGTAGTGGTCAAGAGCAAGTCCATTTATTAAAAAAAAAAACCACGCACCATAGTCTTACAAAGCATGGAGAGGAAAATGTCGATAATTCGATGGGTATACGAGTATCTTTTTTGTCCTGAACTCATACAGAGGCGATACTGGCGGATTACGATATACCGGAGATAACTCGGGCGCAGTTCCACAGAACGATAAACGAGATGGGAGACATCGGAATGTGGAATAAAGTATTCTAAACTTCGAATAATCCACACAAACGGAATGCGCGCATCAAAACGAACCGTCAGAGAGAAAAGCAGCTGTAGCCACTTTATTTTATGATTTGTAATTATGAAAAGAATCCCAGTACAGAGTAATAAAAAAACCGAATTCAAAAGTGCGTGGAGTTACATCTGTTTGCCAAGTTTTATTGAATTTGGTTACCTGAATTTGTGCGAAACCGGATTCATCCCCTAGCTTGTCACCCTTAGAGGTGGAATATTGCCTTCAATTTTAATGGGATCACTACTAAGGCACCCTCTTTCCAACAAAAAAGAATAATCAAAATCAGTTCACAAATACCGGAGTCATCGCGTAACAAACACACACAAAAAACATACAGTCGAATTGAGAATCTCCTCCTTTTTTAGAAGTCGGTTGAAAATATAATTATGTCATTGTTTCTAATTCCGCTTGCATATTATGCGAGTATATTGCCTTGCATATTATATATGCATTATGAAAAGGCTTTGTTATAAGTATTATTAACAAAACCTTTTCAAAATATTTGTGTAAGTTAAAGTTAAAGTAGCAATGGAGCGATTAGAAAATGTAAATATTTTTTCCTGTACTTGTCGTTCACAAACAGCACCTACAAGAGTTTTCCATTACCGTCGAACTCCACCGGTTACGGTAAACGACTTTAGCGTGTGAAATAGCACACTTATTGGAAATGTCGACAGTTTTGCGTCCTATTACATGGGAAACTTTCTTGCTTTGTTTAAACAGGCTTACTGCTTTTTTATAATTTAATTACATACTTCTGTAGCCCGTATGTTATATCGTTTTCTCATCCTTGATTTGTCTGATAACAAGTTTCTGTAGAGGCTTATTGCTTCTTTACGTATCACGACCAATTTCAAATACATAATGATGCTCGGTAGCTTCGACATTCTGAAGTTCTTCTCAGTATGTGCATAAAAAATTACTTCGCACTTTTGTTTATTCGTTATAAAGGTACTTATGAAACTTTTTAGACATTCAAACAGTATAAATTTACCAGAGAAAAGGCACATCCTCTCGTTTCTACAATTTTAGATGGGAGTGACGACGGATACAACAAAGAATAGCGAAGGAAGAGAGAATTCGAGAACGATTCAAAATTGTAAAAATACAGGAATCAGAAAAGAGGATTATAAAAAGGTGGGATGGTGATGAAGGAGTTCAGCATCGTTCACTTCTTTATTCACACTTGGTTTGTTAGCATATTGGGTAAGATATCTAATTATCTTCTATATTGTAAGATAAAAAAAAACTGTTGATTGCATCCCATTTTATCACTGCACAAAGGTCACATAAATATCGTAAGGTAATTTTGTTGGAAATCTTTATCAGAATCGTTGCAATACTATTCCTTAACTATGTAGTCTACTTTAACTGACTGTATTGTGATTATCTTTGAACTATTGTGTGTAAAAGCAATAACATAGGAAATTGCATACCTGTAAATTCTTTTAAATGTCAGGCTTAGAAATGTGTGATCTTTTAGATCAATTTGAAATCAATTTGGCCTCGGCGAAGGTCATACAATTTCAAGCATAGTAGAGGGATAACAGTAATTCATCTCTACACAAACGAACTCACGCTCCTTGGAGAGCTTTCGTATGAGTCCATAATGAAAAAATATCCGTTCTCATGCGAAAACTACGTTGTTTCTCATTGGCGTTAATTACCCTCGCGACCGCACGGGTGTTTGTCATTACCAAAAAATATGCCATTTCATTACTACCACCTTGAACCTTACAGTCGAAGAAGGCACTAGAAAAAAGAGTAACCCGCAAAAGGACAACAACGTTGTATGGGTATTCGGTTTGACTATTTCATTATAATGCTACGATTCGTGCGAGTGTGGGGCCAGGGCAGGTACAACCTCGACAATAGTATACGGTTTCAGCCTGGGAACCATCGTTCTACTTCATCTAAGGGTTCTACTTGGATGCGCTCGAATTGTCTGTCAACATGTCATAGTTCCGTTATATTCTCAGCGATTGATAGATACCGCAGTAGTAAAAACGTAATCCAAGTACTTTATTTTATTTTTATTTTATTTATTTGGGAAACATACAGCGTCATATTATACATTTCATTAATAACACATATAAAACAAACACTGGCCAAAACAGTTTCCACTACTGTTTAAACTAAGTTACGTTAGATAGACACTGAACATACGTAAAATAAGGTAGCAACCAACAAAATAATTACCACCAAGCAACAAATTGTAGGTAATTTTTAATTATAATTTTAAGTTTAATGAATATCATGATGTGAATTACCATGACATTCAACCACTTTATCAGAAAACTCTCCACCAGTTCGCTATAATAAAGAATACAAAGACCGAACACTAAGAAAAATTGCGTCGATTGGATAATTACGTTAATAAGATCTTCGTAATGGCAGATTTGA
>NW_020653851.1:8316859-8417550 GCF_003589595.1 Hyposmocoma kahamanoa
AAAAAACAAATATACGCGATTTAAATCCGGAAAAATAGTTTCATTTCCTAATATATTTTTGTTGACGTGGAATAACACCAAGATTATTTATATATTTTTTAAATAACTTACGTAGTTACCTGTTTATTTCACTCTCTTCTTCTTCTTTCTTTTTATTACCTCGTGGATAGCGTTTGAGCCAACAACAATAATTTACATTTCTATTTTTTTGGTACTAAAATGAGGAAGTTGTTGGGAGAAATTATATTGATCCTTTGTTTGGTAATTTGCGAAGTTCAGTCACTCTAATGCTGTGTTACATGTGTGGTGATTGCGTTCCACTATTTGTTTTTTACACCTGTGATAATTAGGTAACTTCACTAAGAGCCAAAAACATTTAGAATAAGACCAATGAGGTTTGGTAAGGAACGGAAAGGGAGGCGAGGTAATACTAATAATAATATAATTTAAATTAAATTCTACTTTGCATTATTTCGCCATGAATAAGATAGAATGTCTAAAAGACCATCATATCCTGGCTTAAGAATAAAACTTAATATTATGGTGATACAGAATGATTACAAGAAATTATTTCATAGTTTTATTTATACTTATAACTGATAACTAATTGTTTTGTTATTAAATGAATATTGCAAATCTGTTTATAAGCTTTTAAATACAGTTACCTACTCATTTACTGAGTTTGGCATCACAACTACGCTATTATGTTCTAAGATTTAATTGTATAGCTTTATGAACCTAACATAATAATTAAGGTTCCTTTTTTATTGTTTATTTTTATATTAGCATCGTTTGCTTTTTATTTGTTTTACTTTTTTTTGTATAAAAAATAAGTGCGCACTTGAACTCCATCTCTTACCACCAAAATAGTACCAGTCTCATAATACCAAAATCAAAACCAAATAGAAGGGTTCCTTTTCTATTTATAAAGGAACAGTCATAAACTATTCATGTTAAATTTTGTCACGTTTCCTTACAAACCTGAGTGAGTCATAATCGTAAAATGGCTGGATTGGTTTACGGTAGGGACCACCATTGGAATACTAAATATAATATTGTTATGAGCATTTAATATGACTAATATCGCACGCTTTGTTCTCATTGGTAAATCTCTTTCACATGAATACGGAAGAAAGCGTTATTATTCTAAGGAAGAAAGATTATTGCCTCGAAAATATAGCTTCTCCTTATAAATATCTAATGCGACTCGTACAAAATAATTTGTAACTTTTTCATTGAAAATAAAAGTGACCTCAAAAGTTTAGTTTAGCTTAGTCGGGTTTTTTCGATTTCCATGGGAACCTCTCATCAGATTCTGACTTCTTGGTGACAATGGGACTGTTACGGACTCGTTTGCATATTTCATATTTTCTTTTTTTTGGTACTGTTTTTCCATTGGAAAAGGCAAAGGCACTAATGCACCATACAGTCAAGACTGAGAGTAAAATCTTTCTTGTATTCCATTACAAGAATTACATGTATATTCTGGTTGTTATGGTGACAGTGACTTGTTGATTAAATGTATTGTGTCAAGTGAAAAGTCGACTTTTATTTTGCGGAAAATAATTATTAAGTTGTGATAGTATACCCTTCACCTCGAGAGTAGGTATACCCTTTCAAACAAAAGAAGAATTTTCAAAATCGGTGCAAAATTGATGGAGAAATAGGCGAATACACGGACATGCCTATAAAATTTGAGGATTTCCTTAGATTTTCATGTGATCCCCTCATCAGATTCTGACTTGGTGATAATGGGACCACCACGAGAGTGCACCCTTTCAAACAAAAAAAGAATTTTCAAAATCGATCTACAACTGCCGAATATATCTGAAAACATACATCCAGCCGAACATATAACCTCCTCCTTTTTGAAGTCGGTTAAAAATCGTAAATACTTTTTATGATAATAATCTCAGTACAGAGTACTTAAAATACCGACCTCAAAAGTACGTGGAATTACGTCTATTTGCTAAGTTTTATTGAAATATCCCCTAGTTCGCCACTATACAGGACTTGACACTGGAGATAATAAAAATATGTTCTCACTACGACACTACTCAAAGTATATTGAGAGAAAAACGCCTTGAATTGGAGAAATAGCAAAATCAACTATTAAAGTAATTGCTTGTAAATTAAAGTTAGGCGCTATTTATAAAAATGAATCTTCATGCGTGAACAGCCACCCTTCGAGGTGGATGATTTTCTTCAAAATGAAATGGGACCACTATGGAAGTACCCCCTTTCCAACAAAAAAAGAATCATGAAAATCGGTTCACAAATACCGGAGTTATCGCGTAACATACATGCAAAAAAAGAAAAAGAAAGAACGTACAGTCGAATTGAGAACCTCCTCCTTTTTTGAAGTCGGTTAAAAAATTAATAAAATTTGTCAGTAACTTTCTATATCTTACCCTCAATAACAAAGTAACGTAATTAAAAAATGATTATTTTTTTGAAAACTGACATAATCACAACACGACACGACACGACAAAATTCTAGTTATATTTCGTAATTTATTGATTAGTTTAGCAAATATGTTATTTTTGAATTTTGTCACATATTATTATTATTATTGAGGTTGCTATATGAGGTGACGTAAGCAGTATCAGCCAAATAATATATGCGCAAAAATAAATATTCATTTATCAAAGAAAAACATTTTTATTTATTTCATAATAAAATACCAGTCAGGATAAGGGCAGAACTAAGATAATAGTAGAGATTGTAGGTGAACTATTCCTCAATAACATTCTCGTATTTTTTTATATGACGCCCTCTTTTAAAAGTGCATAGAACTATTTTCTGAGGTCGACGCTGTAGAAGTCAGTGTTGCACTTTTTGTACGTAGTTCTATTCGTCTGTGGTAGATGGCGGTATACGAGATTCATCAGTTCGTCACCAGACAGCTCTACCATCGCTACAAACTCCGAAACGAGCTTTTTGAACCTCCAATATAGAGCAAAAACAAGTTTTGGTTCGACGCCTTCAGAAATTTGTTGTACATTGCTAAGTTAGTATCCATAGTTGGATCACTCACATACCAGTCAGTAGCGATGTAAAACTCAAGTTGGTATGAATCCTGAATGAGTGAGGGCTTGTGTTAGTGTGGCGAGGTTAGAGAGTTGTCTGCGGGACCGGCAGCCGCCGGCAGTAGAGACGTGTTGGCCGTAGTGACAGGTGGCATTGATGCCCCCGCCAAGTTACACGCGCTCGCGAATTCACCCCATTGTTTATTAACACTTGTTGTGCTCTCTTTCCGTGATAAGTTTTATTAACGTAACACTTTTACCAAAGTTTCAGATAGGATGTGGACTTAAAAGTGTCGTGAAGTGTTCGGTGCGAATACCGTCCCGTGCGGTCATGTCGTTAAGTACAATTTAAGTGCAAAAATTGTCTTACTTACTGACGACGTACTAACTAAGAACCCGCATGGATTTCGTTGGTGATAAATAAAACTCAGTTTTATTCTTCAAGTTACCTGTAAGCAGTCCAAATGGCTCTCACAATAATATTATTTTTTTGTGACCCGCCCGAGAATACGAAGTTATAGATAACGGGTTAATTATTATAATTAGTGTTGTGTGAATCGGAGCGAGATTGTTACCTGGAAATCTCGCGTTTCTTTTTCTTATAAGTTCATTAATAATATGTCGTTTTTAATTTACACAAGAGCTCAACTCTAGGGTATTACTTACATTGAGGACAAGTAAATTTTGTTTGATTATGGTAGTATCAGAGGCTCAGAAGGTAGAGCAGTGGTTCGATGCGCGCGAACGCTGGCGCTGGAGTTGAATGGCCGCGCGTCGTGCATCCAATCGCACTCACCTCACCTTGGCAATCTAATTCAATGTTTACGGAACTTAAGTTATCCAATAGACTAAAAGAACCTGTTCTTTTATATACCCGAGATCTCTTATTCTTACTAAAGCGAAAATGAAACGTCTGCAATTTCATTAGATTAATAGCAGTTTCAAAACTTTGCTAGCATGTACATCAACCGAAATGTAGTGCTGTCCGAATACTAATCTTGTGTACCTAGTATTAACGAGTTCTCTCTGCATACTAGATACTTGATTGTCTTAACAAGTTTCCAGATCTAGTTGATTATTTATTTGAAGTTGAAATGTTCCCATTTAATTAGCAACCACAACAAACTCTCCGTATATACGATACGTAAATACGATTGGCGCCTGTGCATGGTATATCTGTGTCAATAAAATGTAAGAGCCTTTTCGTTTGTAGGTCTCCCGCTTTCCGTAGTCTCCCAAGAGACTGCCATATTTTTTGCTCCCAAACTGACGTTGTCAGTGATAACAAAGTCAAACTCATTTATTAGCCGCTCTTTTTCATAAACTACTTCGTTGAAACCGACATTGTCCTCCTTTATTTTTGAAAATCATTCGACTCATCATCGTCTGAAAGATATATTAGATAGATTTTGAGAAATGTCTCAAGTCGCGTTAGATATTTTTTGCTTGCAAAGAAGTCGCCTTGTATGATTCGGATTGGATCTGTATCTATGTTCATCATGATACGAAAATGACTCCAAGATAACATATACGATATTGGTGCCATGAAACGGTTTTTCATTAATAAGATGTGGATAATGGATGTGATATACGTATCTATATGGTTTTTATTTTTATTATGTACGAAGAATGTGCAAAATTTAATTCTTTTGTTATAATACGTATTTTTTATTTTTTATGAATAGGGTATTGGTTATCATAGTGGAGGAAACAATTATCAATTATTATAATCTCAGTACAGAGTACTAAAAAAACCGACCTCAAAAGTACGTGAAATTACGTCTATTTGCTAAGTTTTATTGAAATATCCCCTAGTTCGATCTATCTAGATCTCTTTTATTGAAATATCCCCTAGCTCTATCCACTATACAGGACTTGACACTGGACATAATAAAATCGGTTCTCACTACTCAAAGTATATTGAGAGAAAAACGCCTTGAATTGGAGAAATAGCAAAATCAACCATTAAAATAATTACTCCTTAAGTAAAATCTAGGAGCTATTTATAAAAATGAATCTTCTTGCGTGAACAGCCACCTTTAGAGATGGATGATTTTATTCAAAATGAAATGGGACCACTATGGAAGTACCCACTTTCCAACAAAAAAAGAATCATGAAAATCGGTTCACAAATACCGGAGTTATCGCGCAACATACGTACAAAAAAAACATACAGTCGAATTGAGTACCTACTCCTTTGTTAAAGTCGGTTAAAGAAATTTAAAGAATTCACTAAATAGAATAAATAAAATATTGTTATTTTCGTTGGAAATAAAACCTTACTTTACCTAAGTAGGATTACTTATGATACCTGGAATTCTTTACCATAGTTTAATATATTAACATTCAATTATTTCAGAAATTATGAATCATGCCTATTGACATATTTTCCTTAGATCACCAGGCATATCTAAATCTAGTCGGCTTATTGTGAACTGATGGATAAACCTTTATTGAATGTGCCACATCTTAAATCACAGTGAAAGTTGGGAGCGATACGACCACCTTCATCGAGAGGGTCAAGTGGCCTCTTGTCCCCAATAGAAATTTGTAAATCGCGGTCCACTCGGAAGGCACCCTCTTCAAATCTTTCTTTGCTTCTTTTGTCCTCCGATTCAAACACAAAGATATCTTCAGCATCTTCATTTCGACATTCAATACAATAAGTCCCTTAAAATTTTAAGAGCCTAAAAATCAATGCGCATATTTCAGCGCCTTGTGAAAGCAGAAAATTCATTGAAATTCAGTCAACGTGGAATCGAAATTAATAGAAGTATAAAAAGATGTGTAGGTAGATAAGTTTTATGCTAAATATTTGTATTCAATGAGTTGATTATGAATTCCTTTGAGTCACATACTTTGTTGTACTTTCTAATAAGAATATAAATAGTAAGTAATATTTCAACTGTAATTTTTGTGTTTAAGCCTACATTATAAGCTAATTTAGTATTCTGGTATGTATCCACGTAATACAGTATCGTGTGACGGTCTGGTGGACATGTCGGAATCTGTATGCGCGCTGTATCATCAGTCCAGTATGAATATTCGAGGACACGCGGCGCGGAGCCCGAGTACAATAGCGCCTTTGTTACACAATGCCCATTTCCGATTACCAGATTGAATCGTATCCGTCAAAGCGCTCTGCCGTCCCAATAATCGTCTATATGGAATGGGTGACATTTTTGGAGTAAAGCCATTGTCATATTCGAACGCTCCGGGAGATGGGAACTAGTGTATAAAAGTTTGCAGCGGTACTCCATTCTGTCATAGATGTGTGAAAGAAGTGTAGAATATTCAGTTGTATGCTTTAAATCACAGTAACTTCCATGTTTCACATTTCTCTGAGAAGGCAGACAGTAGCAATCTGTAAGCTTATGGTATTGAAGAAGTTTGTATGGCACAGCTTTGCGGTTAGAAACTTTCAATAGGAATCGATGTAATACAACTGAAACAACTCACGTTGTAGCGTGGTGTTCCACCCTATACTCCAGGGGTTCTCAAAGTTTAGTTGTTATTTAATTTAACCTCTCGTTATGCGGGCGGCTGCGTAGCGCACAGTCGACGGAATGACGCCTATCGTTCGCTCATTGTAGCGGAAATTTAGACGAATTTGCAGCGATCTCGATTCACTAAGGAGCGTTTTAGTGCGTAAGGTACGCCGATTTTAATTCACAAAGCGAGTGCGGTGAGCACAAAATAAAGTTTTGGAGGGGGTTCTTCGTTAGTTGCTCGCTCACAAGTGTACGCGCGCCTGAATGTGATGAATATGTTAATCGCTAAAGTCGCTTTAAATGCTTAGAGACTTCTAATCGTCAAGGACGACAAACGGGAAAATATCTAAAAGTAAATAATGTATTACAATGTACGAGTAACATGAACCTTATTAAGTACAGTTGAAACATTTGAAGTTTATTTATTTATTAGGTGTACAAAACAGTTTACATACACTCCTTAAGAAAAGCCTAAACATTACAGCTAGTTCTAGTCTAGAATATAAACATGACAGCAGGACCAATCACGAGTGAACAATTTAATATATAATAATTAAAACGTACTTAGGCATAATAAAAGTGTAACCTTAAATAAAATAGAATTACTATGGCTATAACTATGAAAAAAGAGAGAAATTGTGGTGCTTGTAGATTCGATTGCGAAATCTTTTAATATTACAATCAAATATATCCATCTTTAGTTCATCGCTAGGATCAGCCACAATTAAAGCCCTATTTTAGATGCAGTCTTGGTGTAATAAGGCCACACTGGAGGTTCATTGGAGGTATCGATGTGATATAAGCGCTTTTGATATATATATTTGGTATATTTGATATATATGTCGCTATATTATTCCAAGGGCACAAAGTATATATAAAAGCTTCAAATCAGAACCAAATTGTCAGTAATCCATTTCATGCTAAACTACACTTATTAACATTTCAATATTGGAAGAAAGATCGAGATGGTGCCAAAAGAAATAATATAGATATAAATTGAAGCTATTCACAGAAACTAAACAGATGCAAAGATAGCTAATATTTCAATTGAGATTACAGTTTACACGACTGAATATCAAAAGTCCGTAGAATAACTTTCATAAAGATAGAGGTGTCCTGACTTCCCATGCACGGCCTTATTATCTAAATGCGCTCGACGTGAGGGGGCATTATTAAAATCCTATTTAATGGCCCCGAACTCGGAGCCCGACTAAGCGTCGCTGTGATCCTTATGTGATAAGTTCAAGTTTTTAATTAAATCTGAAATTTAACGCGCTAAAAGTAACTTTAGTTCTTTCCACATCCTATGGTTTCTGAGATTATGCAAGGAATATGAAAGTGGTGCACAATATGATGTTCCCGGAGTATCTGTAGTGTATGTTTTATTTTCTATTGTCAAATGCGTTACCAATATGTTATTAATAATATAATTACCTAAGTGGCCGATCGGTTACCATGCCGTACTGCCACTCAGAGGTCCTAGGTTCGATTCCCGGGCCGGGAGAAATATTTATATGGCCTACGTTTATTTCTCTCGTGAGTTTGGGTGTAATTCGTGGTTGTCTATGTTTGTGTCCATGGCACCCGCGACATAGGGGTTCCCTACTGCGTTATGTTGACTATGTGCGTTATTATTAATTACTAATATAGTAACATAGTAACGTAGTAGTATTAAAGACAAAAGAGTATGCTTGAATAAGCCATTGACCCATAGGTTATGCAATAAGACAACAATAGCGTCTTCGGATCGGTTCGACTAACTCAAAAATAATAATGACAGTATAATTACTAAGCTCCCTGCTCTATAATAAACAATATCACGAGCTAGCTTTTATTCCCATGCGAGTCGAAAAATGTTAAACGGTGGGCGGGTTCCGGAGTAGAGGTGTACAGAGGTGAGTCTTCATATGGGTAGTCCACTGATTACTGCGGCCCGGCGGCCTACAGCGCCCGCAGGCTACCTGCCGTAATTTGAGGCTCAAGAAATCACTCATAATAATAAATGTACCTACTAATTTATGAAAAAAGAAAAAATACTCAAAACTTCATCGTTGTAGTGGCGGTTGAGAGATTCGAACTTCGAACAGATTAGTTCTGAGTCAGCCTCGTTTAACTCAAGCCTTTGTGAGGTTCTGTAATTATATATTTATTGCCTTTATATGGAAAACTTCTTTACACTGTGCGACTTCAAAATTGCTTTCAACAACACTCTCTTATTTTAAACTGTGTCCCCGAGGTTATATCATTCGTGAGCAATTCACAAGTCCGTTTTTTGGCGTGGCTCCAACCGACTACTCGGATCCAAGTCATATGTTAACCTTATTTCAAGGATATAATACAGCCTGTGTGCTTGATATATAAGGTGCTTGGCAATGTCCAACCTAGAATTGAAAATAACTTTTCCTCAAACATGCTCGGAAATATTGTAACAATGAACTATATAAACAGGCAAAAGAAAAACTTATACAGCCATCTGTCCAGTGTTCATTATTGTGAGAATTAAAAATACCTACCTGTACCGCTTACTTTCTTATAAAAACGGCGGTAAAATAAATTAAAGTCCTTTGGTATTCTTTTCTGTTTTTTCGGCTTTTTTGTATTTGTGTCGCGAAAATGTGCTTTAATCAGAAGAGCGATAACAAAAATACAGTAATGGCTTGTATTGGTATAAGAGGCAATGTTAGCCAAATATCTAATATTACTTTTAACATTAATAAATATTTTTTCTTTTTCTAAATATACATCTTCCTCTCTCCAGTCTTTCATAATTTCCTCACATTGTTTGAGAAAAGCACCATGAAAAAATCATGAGATATATCTATATCGAACGAAATAGATATAAAAACATTGCAAAAATAGTAATAATAATATATATGTCAGGCCAAAAAAGAAAAAGAAAAAAATATATATATATATATATGTCATGGTAAGGTAGAAAGGACTGTTGTCCACAACTCGACGACCAGGCGCCTATTTTGCGTGGTATATATATAATAAAATATTATTTTAATTGAATTAAAATTAAATAATAATAATTAATTAAAACCTTTTTTTATAAAATATAAGTACGAATTTGACTTCCATGTTACCTGATGGAAAGTGACGATGAGGCCAACGATGGAGCACGCTATACCTAAATAATGCGTATTAACTCTCGCCTTGAAAAAGCCCAAGTTTTGACGTTCAGGGAACAAGTCTACAGGCAGGAAATTCCACTCCATAGCAGTTAATAATAGCATATAAATGTGGAAGCGTAACGCTTCGTGCGAATCTTTGGAATATCCACAACATAGGGGTGGAACCCAAGCCTATGCGTAGTCCCCCGGTGATGGAAAAGGGAAGGCAGAATTTAATCGTGTAAGTCCATCGCACATTCTCCGTGATATATCCTGTAAAATACCGATAAGCAGGCAACTTTACGGTGGCGTTTAAGGCTCTACAGCTTCACTTCCACTAATTCCGAGTCACCTATAAACCTTTTGGCACGGTTGTCAATTGAATCCAAAGTGGCCAGTTGATATGTAGCAGAGCCACGCCAAAGCCAGAGCTATACCTACTTATGTGTATCGTGTTAAGTGCATGCAACTTAGACCTGGAACAGGTTTCTTAAAGAAGCACTATGAGCTCCTATGCATATTAAATTTCCGAACGTTAACTTTTCTCATTTAGCCAATCACATCCAGGTGAAGCCGCTATGCGAGCTATAGTGATCAATGCGCTGGTTTAACGGACCTGAAGCACAAAAAGTGCGGTTTCTCTCAAACTTTATGTCCGTCCGGTAAGATACGGCCTCTATATTGCATCATTTATTAAACGAGATTACAATATAAATGTGGAAATATTTTTTTTAAATTTAGTTGTTCTTATGGTATTAGTATGATGGTCCATAATGGATTAATCCATTTATTTTATCAAATCAAATCATTTATTTGTTCGTAAAAACTTTTGATTTTGTTTGAAAAAATTGTTGTTTTTATTCATAAAAACATGGTGGTCAAGAGATAACAAATATTTAAGTAGGTACAAACATGTTTACCCGAAAATAAGACAGGCATGCGAAAAATTAGTTGTCACGAGTTTACATTAAATTAATATAATTAGTATAACAGAAATTCTATGTATATTATTATTATAGTCATAGACACTGAAATTAGTTTAAATTCTTTTATATTGTTATGGACAAAAAAAAAATCCTTATACATTTTATTCCTAATAATAAACTTTATTATTAGGGATAATTTTGTTTATTTTAGGTTTTTAGGTTTATTAGGGATAACTTTATTATTAGGAATAAATTTACAATAGAGTAAGACTTGCCAGTCTTACTCTATTGTAAATTTTATGACAATTATTACTTACTTCTTTTTTACCAAATCGAAACAGAAAGACTCAGAACTGCGAATCGGTACAATTTTGCATTCGACTGTTGTGTTAACATTGGACATACAATTTTTTTTTTCTTAACACATTTAAAAAAAACGAAACTGCCATGTAGACCTTCACAATTTCATTGTGCCTAAAACAATTACCATGTTTAATTTGTATATAGTTCGTGTGTACAAAAATCGCGCATGCAGCTCACGAACGGTCTGGCATGTTCGTATAAAATTCGTTTTGGCTCATTTCACTTAATAGGAAAACGTATTGCGCCAAACTAATTTTGCGATTCAAGCAAAAGTAAGTAACATTTTTTACAAAAAGATTTACGACTAAAGACATAATTGGTTATTATATATACGTTGCTACATTATAGTTTCTATCAAATTAAAAACTTTGAACAATCGGATTTCGCATCATTGTTATGACTCAAGTCGTAAATTGGTAGGATTTAAAAAAAAAAGTAAAGTAGTAGATAGACGAACAGACGGGCCACTTGATGAGACGTAATTGTTGGTAGGTCAAAAGACGTAGTCATCATCACCCATGGACATCTGTAATATCAGATGAGCTGCCTATTCGTTGCCAGCCTTTGAGAACCCTATTGACACGCTTTACGAAGAACCCTATCGTCGCCTTACTTTCTCAAACTCGTACGTTAAAGCACAAAGTTACTGAAATGTAATTGTATATACAAATTTTGCAGGCTGATTTCACGTCACATTTCCTTTATATATCACACACTGGCTTTTACTTACTCGTAAAGTAATGCATCCAAACCCTTGATAAGAAATTATAAATAAATTGAAATTTTTGCCATCTCCTGAATAATCACTCTTTATAAGATATGAGTTTTGAGAAAGTAAGGCATCGCTATGTCATAACGCAAAGGAAATACTTCAGAAAGGAGGGCATTCTACATCTTGCAGGTTCGAAGAAGGAACGAACGTCATGCCCGTGAGGTCTTACAATGTCAGGCATCAATGAATTAGGGATGCGTTTTACTCCTTTAAATTTAAATATGAGTTTCCATACAGTTTGAATAATATGCAAGGTTTGTAATCTACAAAAAATAATCAAATTTCAGTAACTGGGAAGATGGAGTACAATTTGTAATTTACGTTGTAAATAATAGCCAACGAACTGAAAATTCACGCTGAAAGTAATTTCGGTGCATCTTATCACTTAGTTAAAACGGTGCAGTCATGCAATACTCACGTTTCGTTGATCAAACGGATGGCGATACAAATATTTATTATCTTCTTGTTTCTAAAACTAATTGCGTAATCCTAGACAGTTGTATATCAAACTATTTTCATTTCCTGTAGATACAAAACCTATAATAATATAAAACTAATAGTTACATTTCAAACAAAAATAAACAGTTATAAATATTAAACGTATTAAATACACACCTGGGGAAGACAAATTGCAACATTTAAAACAGTCGATTTTAGTGTCGCGGTATCGATCACGCGTCTCTATCATTATGCATGTAGCGCGCGCGCAGGCATGTGCCAGCGTCCGTTTGCCTCCACAATTCTCATATATACGACTGTAATAACCATACGATTTATTCCATAGAAATATCTCCATGTTGAATTTTTCATTTTGGCATTTTTCCAAATCAAGTTTATTTTAAAACTTTTCTTGAAAAATGAAAGATATTACATTGCCATTTCTCCGTGTCCATTTGATCTTTTTTATGCTGTGAATTAGACTTCGGCGACTAATAAGGTCTCTGACTTATATTTTATGGAGTGCACCAGCTGTATCCGAAGGCCCGCCATAATCCGTTCAAAACCACAAAATGACTACACGATCCGAATGCAAGTGTAAATCAACCAGTAGTCTCGCCACTAACAACATGGTAATTGCCGACAGTCTAGCTGGTTCCTCGAATGGCAGTCAAAAGGTGTTCCTAGAATGCTTCTATCCATTGTGATATTTTTGTAATATGTTTTTATACTTCAAAGTGTGATGACTAAATTATAAAACGACATGAAAGTAATACATTACTGACACCTTTTTTAGATAATTATTAGTGCAGTTGTTGGAAAACAATATTATTAGTTTCTATTATCTGCGTATCTTACGGTTCTTGTCATCACTATTATAGTAACTCGAGCGTTTTACGAGTCATAATGAAGAAACGTAAACGATGATAAAATAAGTCATTATAGGTACCGTTTCATTATCTTAGTCTTGATGAACATGGGAAAAGTTTGTACGTGAGAAAAGGAGCGATAAATTCACAGAAATTAAGATGCTATCGCAGGTAGCTTGTGAGTATATTATACCGATACCGACTACTATATCCGTAATTTTCCCTCTTGTGTGCATCATCTGAAACTAACAAAAGGAAAAAAGTTGCAAGAGGGAGTGGGTCCCAGCTCGTCCCGATCACGTCAGGGACTCGAATGTCAATCGCGGCTCCTCTTTTTGCTTTCTGCAGACAATGGCGGGTAAATGTTATCTACGTGTGGACACGGAGGTGCGGGGTAGGGGTCAATAGCTGAAGCACTAATCTCTGCCGGGATCGTTTGGATTAATGGTTCGCATTGCCATCAACGTTGTTTGTTCCTAAAAGTTCGTGGTCGCTCTGATTGTTAGAAGTTTTGCAATGCGGCGCATTAACAATGTTTTATGCCGGTATTTACTTTTCATTGCGTGTCATTTCTTTTAATCCTGGATTGTTTATAAATATGGCGTCTTACTACCGTATTTCGATTAATTCGAAAAGCCGTTGTTATGCCAGCTATGCGCTGGAAGTTACATTTAATTTTAATGGAAATTTACAATAAACGCCAAAAGCTTTTTATGTCCTATTATGTTCCCTGTGTGTTGATTAATTTTTCAATTAAAATGAGCAAACATTGTGAAAAATGCAACATTGCAGCCGTCAATTGTTTTCGGCCGATTCGAAAATCACAACAATACAACGAAACAAAAGGCGGGGCGTATTGGGAAACAGTGAAAATTAAAAGTCATCGAGTCCATGCCCTGAGGGCCCTTGGTCGAGTCGAAAAGTGGACAGTGTGGGAAAATTTATCTCACCCCGCAAGTTGGACGGTACAGAAGAGCGGCATCTGCAACAAATATGAAATTGTGATTTGTATATGTTATGTGAGATTTTTATTTTCCGCAAATAATATTATTTTATTTCAGCTGACATACAAGTAAAATAACTAAATTCGTAACATTCATTCGAACTAAATAAGTGGCATCACCTATTGAAAGAATTAAAATGGAAAGCCCGAATGTACTCAAAATATTTTGCAGATTCCGAGCTCTGAATGAAAAGTTTTGCCGAACTCGAATCCGCCTATAGGGGAGCGCTCTGTTGCTAATTAAAATAAAATTGTTAAAACAGACTCGATTTTCGCTCTCTCCCGTCTAACTTTTAACGAGGATATATTTGGTTTCCACCAACCCTTTAATGATTTTACTATTGAGTCTGACTGCAAATAACTTCGTAATTGACTTCAAACAACTTCACGCTTTGTGGGTAGAATATAAAGGTTACCTACCTCATTTTAGGATACCTGCATAATTGAGGCAGACCGGAAGAGAGCTCGTGAGTGAAGACGAAACTACATAATTTGGAGGCAGGTAGCTTAATGCACCTAGTCTAGATAAATTGGAAGTCTGAGGATCAACTTTACTGAATAAATTGCGGCATTTAAATTTACTACTTAGCTTACTTTGTGCTTAATTTATTGACTTGCAATAAATCACGTAAACCATAAACGATACACATATTACTATTGGGTGTGTGTATCGTATTATTATAAATATTATTCACGTAACGCTCAATTGGTATAATTTTACTTCCTTTATAAACTTATTTAATATAGTAATTCGCTTCATATAACGAACGTTTAATATAAACTTACATTCTATAATTAAATTTTTTATAACGATCATAAGTTATAAACCATAGTTAACATATCGTCATTTTATCTAAATTTCATTTCATCTACAAATAGGATTATTTCCGAAAAACGATTCCTATAACTAATGTTATACTAATTATAATTTGGCCTGAAAACACGTTTGGAAACACAAACAACTTCGTTTCTGGCACTCGCCGGCCGCTGCCGCGGTACGCTCGCTACGCTCTCTCCGCTCGCTCAGCTCGTGCTGCATTTTCATGTTCTAACCTAAACTAACCTACTGAATGGGAGCTGCAACCAGGATTTGACCTATATAAATTACGTTTATTTTATTTAAACCACCGAGTAATCCAGTATCTAACAATAATAATTTTGTTGAAATGAAAATTCAGCATTGTGAACTATATTAAGGAAAGCAACTCTCCCTCCGCGCCTCCGGCTTTTAAATTACACTCCAAGTATTGAACAGACAAGTACCATGGCGGTTTAAACTTATTATTTATGAAAAGTGATATTATACTACGTAAAAATTATCTAAATTGGCAATATATGAAATGATTGTTATATAATATGACCTTTATATAAAAAAAATTATAAAATGTGAATGTTATGTTTAATTATTTAATTTTCGTATACAGTTCTACCCACAGGTTATACCTATTACTACGTACCCATTACTATCGATTATATTAGGAATGAGACTTTAATGTTACTGAATTCTATTTAATGTTGATATAACTTAAATTTATATTTATTTTTGTCACTAAATAATTATGATTTTCATTTTTATAATGTAATTATATGGAGAGCGGCTAGAGAGTGGAGTTCCCTGCCCGTGGACGTATTCCCCGAACACTATAACTTGGACCTTTTCAAGGCGAGAGTGAATAGGCATTATTTAGGTGTGCATGCTACATCGTCGACCTCATCATCACTTTCCATCAGGTGAAATGGAGGTCAAATGAGCACTTATTAAAAAAATAATTAAGGACTTCGTGCCCTCAACATTTTGCAGTGTTACATGCCATGTATCTACATTAGCTTAAGAACACCTCTTTTATAATCATGTGACCTGCAAATAAAGAATGTGAATATGAATATCTGGTTTGTTTACAGGCGTGAGGAGGCACGGTCGGCAGGATGATGGACTGCCTGTGTCCCGCGACGCGCACGCTGGCTTGCCGAGTCGTACTGCTCGACGAACGGGAACTCCTGCATGAGATACAGGTATTATTCATAAGTGTCACTGTTGAATACATAAACATTTCCCAATATACTACTACTAAGCTTACACTAAGCTGTACATATTACGAATCCATTTATTTCACCTGTAGGTTATTCACAGAAAGTGGCGACTTTTTATTATTTTATTATATTTCCTTTCTCAGTATGCAAAAATTCCGTTAAGCGATCTCGTTTGAGTGGTTGCATCGTGGAAGGGGAAAACAGCCTTAAATATGATACATTAATGATAGATGACTTTATATCAGAAGAGTTGTCGTAATGCATAGACAGGCTAAACTGTATTATAAAAAGGTAAACTACAGGGGGATGACAGGAGCACATATCAACATATTTTTTCAGTATAACTTTTGATATGTTTCTTGTGAGACGTCGATCAAGAATTATAACCAAAATCAACCTCAGTTGCCGTAGCAGTTCTCCAAGCGAGTTGTTAACGGAATTTTCCATTTTTCTAGTGTAGAACAAAAGTGTGGGTTTCCCTTTTTTTTTCTCAATCCTTACTTTAGAAGTGCAGCTATTCCGAGACGAATTATTTGAAGTACACCCAGGGGCTCGAAGGTCTTATATATGCGAGGCTCGGGTCTAAGGTGCGGATGAATTCACTGAATCGTACGTCGACTCTATGAATATTAAATTCTATTTGGCTGGTATTGTCGCCGCCCGGTGAATGTGTGATCGTTTCTACATGGGTAGAGTTTACCGGTGAGGAGACGCCGCTTCACGGCCCGGACAAGGGCAGTTCTGCCACCGGTACCGGTACACCGACTCACGCTAGTTCCGTTTTAAACATGTGTCTATGCTTTGTAGATTTCAAGTTAGTCAAATTGTGTTTCTAGGGGTCTCAGTTGATATTTCGAGGGTTAAGATGAGATTGAATAATATTATCGGGTTTGCGAATTTAGTTACCCAATTATTAATTATAAATAATATAATTAACTGGATAAGTATTGCCTGTGTTTAGACACATACTTTTTTTTTAATACAAGAAAAATTGAAAATTCGATTAATGACAGTTTATAATAATTTTGTACAAATATAAATTGACGCTATTATGTACGGCAGTTTATTAAATATCGAAGTTTCGTCTTGATATTGAATTAATTCCGCAAAGGGAACCTCGTTGAAACTTGTTGAAAGAACAGCGCAGTATCTTTTCCACTAACACCCACGCTAGCGCTCGCCGGAGAATAATGGCCGCCGTCGACCTCACACACAATCTCTATTATCTCGAAAATTCCCGCAAACTTGAAAACATACGAGTATAAGTCCGCTGGCTTCGAACGAATCCGCATTCATTCAGATATACTTACAAACTCCGCGTCATAACCGTAAACAACAACGGAATTTGTCCCCGCCGCCTTTGTTTGCCGCTCTGGTAAGCTCCGCAACTTGTTCGTCACACAAATTCCCAAGATATATTAGGGCTAGAATCGTCCAATTTAGGTAAAGTGGAGGCGACGAGAGTTCGACGTTTTCCGCGAAATGGTATGGATATTTTAGATAAATCGGCGCCCTTTCCTCGCAGTTTCTCTATCTACAAAGGGACATTTGTCTTGAATGGATCTACCGAAAACTTTTCTTCTTCCCTATTACCAAAATAGCTGGATTTATCATTTTACCAACTTGTTTTAGTTTTCCTCAACTCAGCAACCGCAGACGAGTAAAGATAATATAAGCTGATAGTTTTCTTTTGGACGTCTATTCTATTGCAACTTTGAACTAAATAATTAGAAAAATTGTGAAAATATAATGCAATAAGACGCAAACACATCCCGGGATAAACGGCGGGCCCACGATTTGTTCGTCCCGTCACTTGGTATAATTAAAAAAAAAATTCGAGGGGTATAATCCTTACAGGAAATTCAGATTGACTGTTAACTGATGAGCCTTCATCTTCGATTTTAAAGATTCCGGGGCCAGTAATTGGTTGAGCTTGTGCTCTTATTACGTTTATTACAGAAGATTATAGATGAGCCGGTCGAGTGATCTTGCCGCACGAGTTGACCGTTAAATAAGAGCATTGATTTATTTAATATTACTCTAATCTACATCTAATGTCTACGCCATTTTCTTCGAATCGTAATGGAAGAAATTCTCTGAAAATGCAAAATAACACGAAGTTTTTTATTCGTACTGTGTGAGACAACATTGTCGCCATATGGAGTTATGTTGAATTTTCACCATTCAGCGACGTTTTATTTGACTCAAATACTGAGAAGGCGACAGCAAGGAGTTGTTCAGCAATTTATAAAGCAAGCCTAGTGCTGGTTGTCATTGTCGTGTAGTGTCTCGGCGTAAATTGAGTCGACAGCATTTCACGGTCTACCGCACGCCGAGGTGCACTCCGGGCCTTGTTCTATTTATTGACGGTACCTTTTTCCTGCGTAACATCACCATTATTTTACTCATGCTACGAATATCTTAATTAGTATTTTATATAACCTGATTCTTTGGAAAATCTGGTGTATTGATATTAGGACAACATTATTTATTATCATTTTGTGTTTGTACATTATGTAGTAGGGTGTCAGACAACAGAACCTTCAGAATTTTTAGTTTGGATTATCTCAAACTAAGATTCATCATCATTATCAGCTTACAAAAACATCCACTGCTAGACATAAGCCTCCCTTTGAACACGCGAACTCTCCCGGTCTTGTGCCGCCCGCATCTAGCCACTGCCGGCCACCTTGCTCAGGTCGTCCGTCCATCTTGCCGCAGGGCCCACACTACGTTTTCCTTAACGTGATCGCCATTTCAGAACAAGTCTGCTCCATCGGCGATCAACCTTCCTAATAAAAGCTAAGATTATATACTTTATATTACAGTACTACTGACCAATACTATATCATTCATGTTACACCTATATATAGGTATACTGGTACGTCGTGTGACGTACCGGTGCGGCGCCGTGAACAGAAGAGAGATCGCGTGCACATACAACCATCGCCAGATTTTGAAGTCATTTGTTATTTTTTCGTGCCGTATACGCCGATGGGAGCAAACGCGGTCTGTTATTAAATCATTTATTATTCAGCCCAACGAACTGTTTCGCAATTTTCCCACAAGCGGTGGAGGCTGTACAGACATATTTAATATACCTACACTTACAGTGATACTCTCGGTTCGACACACGCTCATTTACCAATTGCAATTTACCCTAAGCACTTGCTTTGTATATCATCAACTGCGACTGTATAACTTGCAAATTGCAGGCTGATTACGTTTAGGCATATCTACGCGGTAATTGGAATTAATTAGTGATACAATAAACGTTCGAATTTTAATCAATTTAAGGCAGGTGCTTTCACTGTACCCCTAAATGTTATAAGTTACTTTACCTACCTATTTCTGCCGCCTAGCAGTAATTTGAGCACTATTGCGTTCAGGTTTCTGAAGAGTAAGGGTGCTGGTGAAACTACAGGCACATAGGACTTGTCAACTTATGTCTCAAGATGACGGGCGCAGTGGCAGTGCCTCGTGGTTTAAAGCTCTGAATGGCACAGTAACTTTTATTGAAAGGCGTGTCGGTTACCACCAGGGACATCTTGTTCGCCCATTCATTCAAATATTCATTTTATACACAGTTATATTAGCTGTTTCTTTACATAATGTAATTAATTAGTCGAAAATGTACATCTTACAAAAAAAAAATAGTACATATCTTATAAAAAAAGTATCCCTTAAAAATTTTCAAATTTTCTGTATAGTAGTCATTGTTTTTGGAAATATACCGATGCAGCGAGTAGTGTGTAGTTATCATGTCACGCGCAGACGCACGCAAGCGGTAGTATTTATGGCCATCAGACGCGCGTGAGAGCTGCGCTGTGGTGCGCCCGCCGGCACCCACTCATTATTGTGCCAATACAACATCACTGTCGACTACTGGTATTACCGGGCTCTGGCTATCGCGTGCGAATTAGCCTAATTGTGGAAAGCATCGAGAAATGCTAATGGAGATACTATTTTGCCTCCGTGAGCGATTAATTTGCTCGCCAATGTTCATGGCTATCTTTTCGTACAATTATCACGTTTGTGTATAAACTCATATATTTTATGCCCTTACCAATAAGCTTGATTGGAAATTAAAGTTTTTTTTATCTTCTATTACTATATTTGATAACATAAATTAATATAAATAAACAATTAACAAACTTTCTTGGAATTGTATGTATTTTACAGTTTATCACTTTATATTATAGGTACTCTACGTTGTTAAACAACGTTTTGATTTATGAAAGACTTATTTCAAAGAAAATCTTAAGTAAAATGAATTGATAAAGGGTATTCTTTTGAAGGCGCGTTAACAAATACTTTTGACACGCCTTAGGCGAAGATGTAATTTTCTCTTAGAAAATTTAATAAGAACAAACATGTTTTTCTGAAAGGCTGGAGTAATATTTTCTTTTCATTTTGTTACGATAATAACCTCGTTGTCGGAACTATTGTTATACAATGTGGAAACAGATACTGAATACGTGATAATAAAAATAAACAAAATAGTTAGAACAAATATCGAAATTCTATCTTCATTTTAATCGTTAACCCAGAGAAATCACAAAAACAAAAAATACAACAGAGTTTCACTGTTGTATATCATAACGTTTCTCCTATATATAAACATGTTCTTTGTTATTATTATTGTTCAAGTTTATATCTCATATTTCGTCCCCTGATTCTTTTCTCTCATTCAATACGAAAGGGGATTATCCGTTACTAAATTTCCATTTTATGTTGTAAAGTATTCATTAAGTATTCATTTTGCAGTCAAAACCTTGTCTGTGACTGAAACGCTTATCGCAAAAGGAAAACATGTATAAAATTTATTGAAAAAAAAAATTACCTGCTTTCGGAAACAAACTATTGGCGATCGTATGACGAAATTTCGAAGAAAAAGAAAAAATAAGTATTTTGACAATCGTAATTTAAGTGCGACCACAGATTTAGTACATAATACTAAATCTATGAGTGCGATTTATTGTTGAAAAAATGTAGTTCGGAAATATAAGTATTTATTTACTTTTGTTTCGTGAATTAAATTAATTTTTAATAATATTCTTTATTGCACAAATAAATTACATGGATAATTACATATTAGAAAGGTTGTACACAAAGGTGAGCTTATCTCTAGAAGAGATCTCTTCCAGCCAACCCTAGCCGTGGTGAATAAAGCAAGTCAGCGGGATGAAATTGTACAATAAATTTAAGAAATATACCTCTAAATACAAATAAATATTAATGAAGACAATATAAATAAAAAATATATATACCTACATAAACTTTACATAAATAAATATATCCATATATATATATATATATATATATATATATATATATATATATATATATATATTTATACTAAAATCTAAACAAATTATTATTAGTCTGTATTTATTTCACCGATTAACTTCTGAGTGTAAAAGTAAGTGCTCATATAATTTGCGTTTGAATATTGCAACCGATGGACTGTCACGAATACTAGCTGGTAATTTATTCCACATACGAGCTGCACTGACAGTAAAAGAAGTTTAATTAAAGTAAAAGAAATTTTTAATTAATTTAAAATAAATATAATTTAAAAAAATGATTTATAAATTAAATTATTGTCGAATTTAATTTTTTTCCCTGTTTGCCGTAAGAAACAAACCTTTAAAAGTATTTGCACTTTTTATATGTATATTAGACAGTATATGTATCGCAAAGTGCATTATGCGTAATCAAAATCGTTCTGTGACACAATTCCCTATATTATTTATTATTTATTATTCCCTATATTCCCGACACTCTCCTAATATTATGCCTTGTGTAAACATTAACATTGAATAGCAGCTCAATTAATGGTCATAATGATTACTATTGATTTGCTGGTTCCATTAACGAGCTATTGTTTACAGGACAACAACACGGGGCAGGCGCTTTTGGATGTGGTCTTCAGACATTTGGATCTGCTGGAGACGGCGTACTTTGGACTGCGATACGTTGACCAGGAAAATCAAACTGTAAGAAAAGTTTATTTGAATAGCTTCACTTCGTTCAAAACTACCAAAATAGTGAGCATAATAAGTTTAACATTTTACCGCTAGGGGGTGTTAAGGTGCTTTTCAATCGGCAAAACGAGAAGAGATGGGGCGAGACGAGAATTGAAAACTTGCCGGCCTATTTCCATCAAAAATTATCGTAGTAGCTCGCGCTATAACCATATAGTATAGTATAGATTCAGTGTTGTTCAGTTCGCCTAGCGATAAACACGCGGCTGAAGCAACATATCCCTATGTAATCCATATATTAACTGAAGACGAATCAAATGAAGCCATCTTCTTTAAATCTGAAATCGTACGTATCCCACAATCTCGCGATCGGTAGTAATAGCCATCGCGAGCTAGCGCGAGACCGTGCGGACACTAGCGAGCTCGCGCGAGAAATTTTGTTTCCGTTACAAAATATAATACTCTATGTGAGCAGCAATACAGTTCAATATTACATCAACAAATATTTCAATTCCAGGCTCGCCCGTCCTCTTCAATCCAGACCATTTCCACCGAAGATGGTTTTAAAAAAATAATTGAAATTTTGCCATACAGATTTTAATCCTCATCCCCACTGGATTATAGCGCGCTATTGGAGTATTAACATGGAGTAATGAACTATTATCAAGTGCTTAATACTACTAAATAATAATAACCACGTCAAACTAGATAACTCGCTGTGCTTATGAGGACCTTAGCAACGAAATTAACGAGAGTAATACGCTTAACACCCGAACTAAAACCAATTTAGAAAATAAATTAGAAAATAATTTCCCCAAATTGATCCGGGATTCGAACCGGGGACCTCTTCATAGAGCCAATAGTATTGTATGCTAAAAGGGTTAGCCTTCAGTTCGCACTTTTCTCCAGTGGTAGAGTGAAGACCATCACAGGCCAACTTCTACATGTTCTTCAAAATACTAAAAAGAAATAATAAAGTGTGCTGTGTGCTTTTGCATAGGGGCTTTTACAGCATTTAATAGTACATGCTTACGACGGTGTTACTATATTTTTACATACATTCACAGCCTCGCACTAGGGAAACCCTGTACCGCGGGTGTCATAGACGGGTGTCTACACACCACAAAACACACCCAAACTTTCGAGAGAAACAAATGTAGGCAATACAAATATTTCTCCCGGCCCGGGAATCGAATCTGGGACTTCTCTGCGTGGCAGACGTTCGGCCTCAGTGGCAGTTAATAAAGGAACTCTACTTAGGTCTTTCATCAATCAGGCGCATAACTTGTTCGTCCCGTCACTTGATATTACATAAAAAAATTAAAATTAGTAAAAATTACAAAATTGTTTGTAATAATATAAACGTTTTTCTCAAAAAAGTACTCGAAGTCATTAAAGAAGGCCAAGTCAAAAGTAATAAGGATAAACGAACGTGTGTGAAGACTGATGCGGGTGGAGTAAGGAAGAGGTACGTCAAAAGCGTAGGGGGTGCTAACCACTGTGGGAGCCAGACGTGATAGTGTTTAGAATGTAATCGGCAATAAAATTGACAACGTCGATTTTGCAGTGCTAACTTTCTTGTTTTCTAGTATGTAAACGTCTTGACCCGAGTAAAAGTAGACTTTCCTGTTATAAAATTCTAAGCCGTCACTAAGACTCGCTCTTGGACTAACTGGTTTTAACAATTAGTAAAAATGTGTCTACAAGTTTTTTGCTCTAGAAAACCGTGGCAGCCTAAAGGTTTGATCTATCGCCTATAAAGTAGAGTCTGAAAGTTGGAATCCGAGGTCACACTGCTAAGGTTTTCGATACTTATACCTGAAATTTAATTTAAAATTTACTATGAGCAAAAAACATTGTCATGAAACGATACACGTCGAAGAAGATTTACCTAAATGTTCATGGCCCAAACCCTCGCCTGAGAGTAGACTCGTGCCCAGTACAGGGATGTATAAATGGGTTGATGTTGCTGTTAGTTGTTTTTGCTCTAAAGATTAAAGATTATAAGTTTATATTTTGGTCAGTAAACTTGCGTATTAATCAACACTAATCAAACAATACACTTTATATTAGTAATATAACAATAATTCTCAATTACTCAGTTGAATAAAATAAAATACAGTTCTTGTAGTTGTTTTTGTTGTTCATTTCATTGTTGTGTTTGTATTTTCCTTTGTTATTATTGTTTCTATTAATATTGTTTTCTGCGCATCAGAAAGCATCGGTTGCTGGTAAACGCGTGAGTTATCAAATAGTGAAATGGACTTTTTTGTTTTTCTACATAGCACTGGTTGGATGCGGGGAAAAAGCTGAAACGTCAACTTCGTGGTTCTGACTCTCACACCTTCTACTTTGGTGTCAAGTTCTATGCAGCCGACCCGTGCAAACTGCTAGAAGAAATTACAAGGTACGTTAGAAATGACTCTAGTTTTTCGGTTCTAAATCGCGTATATTTGTTACGAGCCGAACCAATGTTGCGGGCATTTTACGGGTTCCATGCGGCAGTCATATAGCGACCATGTGACAAAATGACTACGAAACGTTGGTTTGTTGAAAAAAAAAAAAACAAATATATTCGATTTATATCCAAAAATAGTTTCATCCCCAATGAGCAACAATTGCGAATACCTAAGAACTCGACGTAGTGTTAGAGCAGTTTTTATAATTTTAGATCCTAAATATTTTCGCAATCTATACCATCACTTTGTAGCTACTATTACTACTGTAATTATGTATTGTCCTAACTAGGATAATCAATATTCAGGTTATAATACTGAAAATATGTTTTTGCTTGCGTTTAATACACCAGAAGTAACAATAAAGTAGCGCTAGGATGACGGTACATGCTAATTCAAAAAGTAAATGTTAGTGGTGTCGTGTACAATTAATGGCTGATTCAAAAACCAAAGGTACGACAAATGTAAAATTTAATTTGAATTTGTAATGCCGTAAAAGCTTTAGAAGATCTAAGAACTGATATGATATATACGCTATACAAACTAATGTGAAGTACAAATTTTCAACATATAATTTGACACACTCGAAGTTGACTTACGTCTGAGCCCAATATTTATACAATTAAGTTGGTCCGTGCTGATTGTACATCGTTTACCCAAACCCGTTTTAAATAGAGTAAGTACAGCTCATTCCCAGTGACCAGTATCCAGGCGTAATGATCATTTTCCGAATTTTGTTTTCTTATAATGAGATACAGTAAAATCAAATGTGAAATTTAAATTAGTGACCTCGTTTAACTTTCTAATAACATTTTATTTGTTTTATAACAAGTTGAGAAAAGAATTATTTTTACCGGGTTCTCTTTCAGTGAGCCATTTTTCTTATATGCATAATTTTTTATACCATAATATAAATAAAAAACATTTAAAATGTATTAATAAATTTAACTAACTTTTTTGCCATCTTTCAGGTAATTTTCGAATTTCCCTTTCACAATAAGTCTTATCTTTTTTATAAAATACAGATCAAAGGGATCTTTTGATGATCTCTTCGTTATCAAAGTCGTCAGAAATTTGTAAAGACAACAGAAACAGACACAAAAGAACAAGTAAAAATCTGTACAGGGATATGTCGGATGAATATGTTGGATG
The DNA here is from genome assembly GCF_003589595.1 of Hyposmocoma kahamanoa. Lineage (NCBI taxonomy): Eukaryota > Metazoa > Arthropoda > Insecta > Lepidoptera > Cosmopterigidae > Hyposmocoma > Hyposmocoma kahamanoa. Next base: position 8,342,494 of record NW_020653851.1, read on the forward strand.
AGGTAACACATCCTAACCTAGCTGTAACAGTTTTTGATGGCTTTTTAAAATATGTGTGGTTTGGCTTTATTATAATGATATACGACACCTTTACGATTAACCAGTCCTGGGCGTTTTTCATTAATTATGAGCGTAAAACTTTCTCACATACTTAAAATGCGCGCTAAAATGTAATTTTTAAAATGACCATTAACATCACATTGTAAAAGGAAAACAATTTTTTTTCGTTTTTGTTAGGGGCAAAAACATTTTTGATCTTTTTTTTTTTATATTTTGACCAACTCATTATTTTATTACATTTTTTTCCTTTTTTCTTTTTTATAAGAAGTAAGTGCGTATTTGACATCCATCTCACCTGGTGGAAAGTGACGACGAGACCGAAGATGTAGTATGCAGACCTAAATAATGCCACTTCACTCTCGTCTTGAAAAGGTCCAAGTTGTAGCGTTCAGGGAACAAGTCTGCAGGCGGGGAATTCCACTCCCTAGCCGTTTGCCATCCAAATGTGGAAAGCGAAACGCTTCGAGCGAATCCGGGGAATATCAACAACATAGGGATGGAACCCTCGCCCACATCTTGTCTCCCGATGATAGAAAGGGGAAGGGGGAATCAAATTGCAAATTGCAATGCAATTCCACCGCATTCTCTCCGTGATATATCCTGTAGAATACCGATAAGCTGGCAACTTTACGGTGGTGTTCAAGGCTCTGCAGCTTCGCCTCTACTAATTCCCAGTCACCTGTAAGCCTCTTAGTACGCTTATCTACTGAACCCAAGGTTGCCAGTTGGTATTTAGCAGAGCCATCCCATAAATGGCAGCAGTACTCCATACACGACCGGACTTGTGCTTGGCACAGCTGAAGCAGTTGCTTAAGCTGTGCCAAGCTGTCCCGGTATAAAGTAACGCTTCACCTTGGAAATGATGCCAAGCTTCTAGGCTGCATTTTTGACCATGGATTCAATGTATCTGCCGAAGTTCAGATTGGACGACAGGTCCATTCCAAGTAGGTGAAGACGGTCGGCTATCGGTATGGATATACGAGTATCACGAAAAGTCGGAGTCAGGTGAAAGGGACTCCGTTTAGTGGAGAAAAGACGCCTGCGTTTTGGTAGCATTAAATTTGACAAGAATGGCATCGTCCCAAATAGAGACTGCCTTAAGTGTCAAATTCAAACGACTAACCATGGACTCTCGACTAGACTAGATTTCTTCGCCACTCACCCTTGCATTGATGAAGTGCCTGTCCACAACTGAGCTGTCTTTAGCATACCCAAAGGTACTTGGAATAAACATATTGTATATATGCAGCAGAAAGAGGGTTGCGGATAGTACAGAACCCTTAGGAACTGAGCATCTGTCGCCCGATGTTCGGAAGAGTAGCCTTCTAAGACCACTAGAATCGAACGTTCACTCAAGAAATCCGAAATTCAATTGCAAAGGTCAGTGGGAAGCCCATAAGAGGGAAGCTTGCTTAAAAAGGCTTGCATGCTAGTCCCTGTCAAAGGCCTTAGAAATATCTAAAGACATTGCAATGGCTTCGCCCTGCCCTTCTATAGTCTCGTTCCATAAGTGAGAGGCGTACAGAAGAAGTTCCCCAGTAGATCGTCCTCTTCGGAATCCGTACTGGTGACCAATGAGGAGATCGTTGTCTTCAAGATACGAGGTTGTTAAGTACACGTTTCATAGTCTTGCAGAGTATGGAAGTGCCTGAGATAGGTCTATAGTTGACAGCGTCGGCTGTTTCCTTTTTTAGGTACTGGTTGCACATTTGCAAGCTTCTACGACTTGGGAACTACACCAGTCTCAAGCGAAAGGCGATACAGGCGTGTGAGAATAGGAGACAACTCAGGTGCACAGTTACGCAGGACTATTATTGGAATTCCATCTGGCCCACTAACTTTATGCACGTCTAGACTTCGCAGAGTTCTGAGTACCTCTTTTTGACGTATGCGAACTGCGTGCCATATTGCAGTCAGCTTGAGATAAAGGTGGTAGGTATCCTGCGGCATCCAGACATGAACTCTTCTAACTTCTAAGAGATTCGCCTACTCTTCCGCAGTATGGGTCAGCGAGCCGTCTGGCTTCAGCAGAGGTGGTAATGAGTGGCTACTAAAGTTTTTTTCGACCCCTTTGGCCAGAGACCAAAAGGACTTGCTGCCTGCTGGAAAAGAGGCGTGCTTGGTCCCTATGCGGCGCACTTTTGCTCTTCTTGGCGGCTTTATTAAAGATTTTTTTCAGATTCTGAATATTAGGAGCTTTGTGTAGTCGAGCATCTGCCCAAGCTTGGTACGCAGACTGTTTTTGAGCTTCACCACGACTACAATCAGCGTTAAACCATGGACGAGCTTGGGGTCCATTAGGTACATCTAAGTATGGTATATAATACTCCATGCGCAATCGCAAGATCTCAACTACAGCATCAGCACAGCTCGACGAATCTCCTGAAGTAAAGCAAGCGCGTCAGCGTGATATGAAGTAAAAAAATGGCGCATTTCGTCCCAATCTACTAACCTGTATCGCCGCTCCCGTCTCGTACCACTGGGGCCCTGATCGGGCGGGGAGTATACGAATACAGCTTTCAACAGACAGTGGTCAGAGGTACCCAACGGTGCAGTTGTTAGCAGACTCAACATCTGGGATCCTTGTGGTGCCACGCCCTTTTTTTCTATATTTATGGGCGCCACTGACAAGCTGGGAAAAGCTTAGCGACAGCGCAAATTTTCGCGTGTCTCTCTCAGCATGATCGGTCATCTGGTATGGGAACAACCATTCTTGATGGTGTTCATTAAAGTCCCCCACAATGACTAGTTGCGCCGCTGGATACCTGAGTTGAGCCTCATCAGACGTCTCGCTCAGATGTTGGAACAGCTTAGTTATACTACTTTTTTTTTTGCTTATATATATAATATATAAAAAAAAGAAAAATAAGAAAAAGAAAACAATAAGAAAAATACCAGGGAGAGAAGAGAAATTTCGTTTTTGTTTTAAATTTACGAGATCTACCAAAAAAACGTGTTACAGTGTCCTGATCTCCACTGTACGAGCTGTAGACACAGCGCTATACTATTTGTGTAATTCCTGTGTCAACCAGAACCACACAAAACAGAGAACCTCGGTGCCTCAAGGTTCTTGAGATGCTTGACACAGATGTCATCACGAACGTACACACAGACTCCGGCACGAGGTAGGAACCTGTACTCCAGAGTGTACCCTGGGTAGCTGAGGTGCGCCGTGTCAGTCAGACATCTGATCTGCGTCTCGGTGAGGAACAGCAGCTGCGGTTTATTGGTTTCAAGATGTTGGTGGACCGAATTTAGATTTGAGTGCAGACCTCGGATGTAGGTGAGGTGCACTTTTAGTGGGAGGACGTGAAAGTGCTGTGTAAATTTTATGCTTTTCTTGTGTTTCATGATAAATTGGAGAAGCGAATAGGCAGGAGGAAGGTAGTTGAACGAAGCATTGCGTCGTGTCCAACTAAGCAGCAAGCTCACACTGCCACACGAGGGTACAATCGGTTTGGAGACCGCGGGGACGCCCGAACCCCCCCGCAGATGGCCACCTGTTCCTCCCCTCCTGTCGCCAACCGGCAAGGTGGAGCGTCCCGGGATTTTTCGTTGAGTGGCGGAGGCAGCCTTTCACGGGTGGCTTTTCCGCTACTTGGGCCCCCAACTTCCCACAGTCGGGCAGCGGTGCACCGTGCTTCGGATCCCGCTAGCCTCCAGAACCGAGTGCTCAGTGTGGAAGTACAAGCAGCTACATCTCGTCGTCAGACGCAATGCAACTGTTCAGACCCGACCTCCTATTGGCAACTCTCGAACACGAGTCGGGACACGGTGAAAGCCATTTGGCGACTCGACTGCGTCGGGAGGGTGGTTACCAGCCACGGCCGTAGCCGTTGTACCAGTAGTTGTTGCTCTTTAGCACCACTCAGGGGTCATTTGTAGGTCTCGAGGGTAAACCTACGGAAGCGAGCAATATCAACCCCCCAAACTGAGTAAAAAATACTTTTATAAGGACTAGTAAAGTGGGAATTTTAAGCATGAAGTGACAGCAATGTTGTAAAAAACAAACATCTAGATTTATAACATCCAGTGACAACCAATGAATAGCACGTGTCGACACTCGACAGAGTTCGTAATGCTTTCATAGCGTCTCATATAACATTAATATGATCCGGGAAGGATAGGAAGTGATAATAAAACACATCTGTGCCACATACGTCTATTCAGTGCTGCGTCAGCAGTATCTATATTACAGGCTGAACTGCCATGCTACGATAAGAACAGTAAGTCTGAAAAATATTTCAAACATACTGTCAATATTGTAAGCATGGCAGTGTATTAAGCCACCAACTTATAATGTCAAATGGGAAAATGTAATGTTAAGCAACTACGATCTAAATTTCTATGATAGTGACGCTCTGGCCTGCGTAAATAAACTTGTATTATTGGATATTTTTTTAGAAGCAGTGGAGCTCCATTTGAAAGGGTTCGTCCAGGGAAGTACTGCCGCATTACCTATTTCTGCCGCCAAGCAATAATGGAAGCATTAATGCGTTCCGGTTTGAAGGTTAAGAGCTGGTGAAATTAAAGGCACATGGGACTTGTCAACTTACGTCTCCAGGTGACGGGCGCAGTGGTAATGCCCCCCAGGTCTTTGCGATTTAAAGCTCTTAGTGGCACTGCAACTGCTATGGACTGGCGTGTACAATAACATCAGGTCCACGAATTGTCCGTCGCGTCACGTGATATTATAAAAAAAAGATACGTACAAGTACTGTCCGTGAGGAAACAAGTGGAACTTTATTATGATATATATATTCTCTTTTTCTTCACATTTTCTTTTCTATTTCAGAGTGATCGTATATTATTTAACTTAAAAAAAAATACAAAATACTCATTGGTTATTGCGCTCTGCTAAATGTATCAGATTCTCTCTTATTTTTTATGTCAAGTGGTTATAGTAAATAGATCCCACACTCCCACTTCTCCCCTTATCGCGATAGCATCATGGGAAGCGGTAGTTGCACGCGTAACAATAATACACCCTAACGTCATTATGTGTCCACCACACCATACAATAATACATTCATGTAATAAACTTACTTTAACATAATTACTATCACATGTGGTTATTGCCTCATGTTGTGATAATTAATTATAAACATCGTTAAAATTTCCGAGGGAATACTACAATTAAGGGATGGTAAAGTAACAATCTATATAAAACTTTATAAGATGCATTCCCACTAAGTAACATAGTTTACTAAAATAGCTTTCAATTAGCGGTTTTAATGTACGCTGCAAGTCTACGCGTTTGGCGCTTAAATGTGACTATAAATTCATCATTCAAAAGCGTTTTAACTTTATTACGAACTGTTAAAATTTCACGACCATAAAACGTAGAGAAGCTGAGTAAAGGAACAAAGAAGGGCTAGCGCCCTCGTAGTAAACTCAGCGAGCGCATAAACAGAACGTGGCTCTGACGAAATGAATGGCCAGACGAGCGATACTACTCTCGACTACACGCCAAGCCTTGAGTTAGAAAGAATTTTCTTCCCATAGATACTTTTAATTGGATACCATTTTTTGAAAGTAGGCGCCTTTAAATTAAATTTCTAATTTCTCCTAATGCGACTAATTTTGTTTTCAATTCACGTTCGTCCTTGGGACTGCCAAATTTATCGCTTATTAACTTTTGATAATCAAGTTGAGTTTTTCTACATTTCTTTTTCTTGTAATTTTTGAAAACAAAAGCTAAATCCAATTTTATATAAAATTATAAATTGTGAACCGTACATTTTTGTCATTATTCTGGTAACGAAGTCCCACGACGTGAGTTAATTACGACACTTTATTAAAATTTTGTGATTGCGGTCCGGTTTTAGGCCAAATCTATCCTAAATATATATATAAAAAAAAAGAGTAGAGCTTACCCATAACATTTTTGAAATATTTTCGTGATGATCTTTTATTAATTAGTTTCTGTTATCCCTTAAATACTTTACGTCAGCCTTTCTTTAGGTAGTGGGAAAATCAGTATAAAATAAGTTAAATATCTTCACGTTTTTCTTAAAATACTTATTCAGCTTTCATAAGAATGCCTTTGGCAGGCCGCCTTTGTGAACTTTGAAGTTGTGTTGATGGTTTCGCATTGTTCTTGTACTTTAAAACTCGATAACCCGAGTGAACTTTGTTTTCGAAACGCTTAGGTAAATCTTCGCTGGTATAATAATTACACTCAGAATTTTGACTTTTATTTTTATAGGAAATGAAACTATTTTTCCGGATTTAAATCGCGTATATTTGTTTTTTCAAACAAACCGACGTTTCAGGCCCTTTACAGGTCCCATGATCACGTTTGACTGGTGGTGGTTTTTATTTTTATTTTAGTTATTTATTTCAAATAAAAATTTTATTGCACACAAAGTAGTACAAATGGCGGACTTAATTCATTAGGCATTATCTAAAGTTTTAATTTAAAAAATAACCTGTCTATTATATTGATAGGTACCAGCTATTTCTGCAGCTGAAACAAGATGTACTACGTGGGCGCTTACCAGTCAGTTTTGACCTCGCCGCTGAACTGGCGGCCTTCGTACTACAGTGTAAGTACCTATTTGTATTCTATCATTTATTCTTCTATTTGGGGTACCATCTCTATCCGGAAGTCGGCTATCATTATATGATACTTATACTGGACTCGTGAAGTTGTAGCTCGGAAAAGTTTTGTGGTACTCACATTGAACCACTCTACAAGATTTTGAAGACATTTAGTTTTTGTACGACCACGTCTTTTGCGGCGAATTTTTTAGTGAGATTTTTCGGATTTGCAGTAGAAAGTATTTTTCACACCCCACTATGGGCATGAAGTATTGCAGTTTCCTCCTTTTTACTGTTTTCTCTGCAATACGTTGTCATCCGTGACTCTATCCGTCCACGATATTTTGAATATACTTCAATAGATTCACATTTCGTAGGCTTTTAACAGTTTACATAACGTCTGATTTAGTGTCTATGCTTCTACTACATATCGCGCACTATAAGTTTCCGGAACTGGCACTTACATAAACAATATTTAAAAAGTAATTATATAATTATAATTATGATTATATAATTATATTGAAAATGGAACTCTTTGGATGTAGAATACAGTTTGTTTCATCTGACTGTCACTTGTTTGTACATTGTGGAGTCATTTTAGAATTTTAGAATTTTAGAATTGAATTGGTTGTCTACATCACCATGAATTTAACTCGTGAAAATTTTCGTAGTGTGATTTTCTACGACTTTAAGTGTAATTTAACAGCTCGGCGGAGCTTCGCTCGGTTTCACACTGCTTTTGCGATGAAGCACCATGCAAGACGTCTATTTATAGCTGGTTTGCAGAATTCAAACGTGGTCTTGTGAATCTCAGTGACGAATTTTGTAATGGTCGCCCGTCCACTGCTGTGAACAACAAAAACATCGATGCGGTGCGCGTATGATCAAAACAAACAGGCATGTGACATACCATGAGATTCGGGCATCTTTAGGCATAGGCATGAGTCAAATATAATCAATACTACACATACATTTGGGTGTGAAAAAGCTGTGCTCTCGGTGGATCCCACACGATTTGACTGAGGTTTGAGCGGATCGCGTGACTAATTGCAATGCCATGCTTACTAGATTCAGCGAAGGGGCGTCAAATTTTGTGTGGGACATAGTAACAGGTGACTAAATATGGATTTATAGTTACGATCTTAAAACAAACTAGCAATCAAGTGTATGGGTCTTTCGAGATGAGCCGAAACCAATCAAAGCGGCGCGCGTGGAAAATGCATCTAAGCGGATGATTGCTTCTTTTTTAATAAAACTGGACACGTGGCTACTGTTGCTTTGAAAAATCGTTGTACCGTGAATAGTGATTGGTACACGACCATTTATTTGCCGGAAGTTATTGACAAACTCCGTAAAAATGACCGTAAACGCCGTATCAACTTGCACCAGGATAATGCCAGTTCTCATTCGGTCAGACAGACAAATGAATTTTTAAAGGTGAACAATGTTGACCTTACGAGCCATCCCGCGTACAGTCCCGTACTGGCACCTTGTGACTTTTATTTATTTCTAAAAATTAAGAACCAGTTACGCGATCACCGATTTCCATCACCTGAAGAGGTTGTCGAAGAGTATGAAAAATATGTTTCAGATATTGTCATGTTATATATTTCAGATATAGAGAATATTTTGAGAAACAATAAATTCATTTCTGACCTTTTATAGTATTTTTTTCTTATTAATTCCGGAAACTTATAGTGCATCACACGTATAATATATTTATTACTATATATACTATCATTTATAATGCCCTATAATAGCTTTAGCAAATATTATAGGGGCCTTTCTGGAAATGGGATAAAGATATTGCCCGGCGCTCTTGGGGAGTATATTGTTGTCAGCAACGACAACGCATTAGAGTCTCGGTGTGACAATATACATGGCAGTAAAATCTGCGACCGCGCCGTGCCCCGTTTACCAAGTGGCTCTCGGCCACTAACCTTTATTCTTCTTGGCGTCCCTACAACGACTACGTGCAGTTTACTATTTCCCTTAATGGCACGATCTATTTTATTATCCTGATTGAGCACTTCACGCGGTTCCTAGAAAATGACTTTTTTACGGTTCACTTTGAGAAATATTATATTTATAGGTTCGCGTTGTGTTTATGAGTACCTAGAGACTAGAGATCGACTTTGAAAGGTTTTTCATTTTTAGCTTATGGTGTAACATATCTACAAAATGTCTCTTAAAAGTGTATTAGAACATCTCATAGACACGCAACAATAACAAAAGTAAGCTTTGACTTCTATAGTTGCAGATAAATTGCTGTTATTTTATCTTTGTTACGATATCCCATATTTAAGTGGTCGTCATTGCCTAATTATTGTAACAATTGGTTCAACATCCATGACGAAATTGTAAAGTACACGCAAAGGAATAATTTGAGGTTGAGTGGATGGGATGCCAGGCCGTTGACTCATCGCTAGCGGCGGTGGCGAATGACCACTTGTAATCTCGACATTATCTTATAAACAGGTACTAGAGAACATTAGCATAGAAGCGAGATTTAAGTTATAATTGTATTACGAATTATACCTGTAGAATGTTTCATTATTAATACGAACAATAAAGCATTTCTTTAAAATATTTTCTCTGGAACAGCGTAACTCAAAACCTGGGTTCGAATTCGGGCTTGCATCTCTGAGTTTTCGGAATCTATGTGCATAATTTGATTTGAAATTTACCTATAATGATCATTTCTAGTGAAGGAAAGCATCGTGATGAAACCTGCTTACATCTGCAAAGCAATTTAATGATTGTGTGTGAGTTCCCAATCCGCATTAGGCCCGCGTGGGAACTAACGCGCAAGCCCTCTTATTGTGAGAGGAGACCTGTGCCCAGCAGTGGGACTATACACAGGCTAACTATTTATATGTATATTAGATTTATTATTTACAATATAGTTGTCTCTATTTCTGTCGCCAGTCGTAATGTGAGCATTACTTCGTTCCGGTCTTGAAGGGGTCAGGGTGCTGTTGAAGTTACAGGCACATGAGACTTGTCAACTTCGTCTCGGGGTGACTGAGGCTGTAGTGAAGCTCTGTGTGGCACTGCGACTTCTATTTACAGACGTGTTGCTTACCATCAGGCGCACAACTTGTTCGTCACATCACTTGGTGTCATAAAAAAGGTTTATCAGATTCTCTTCATTTCTAATTTAGTCAATTGGTCCAATAGCGAATCCGATGGGAGCAGAATCTGTCTCAATACCGCCGGCAGCAATCGTTAGAGTCATTCTTCTCGAGAATGCAGCTACAATAATGAATACGAGAATTCTTGCCACAAACGTACTCCAATTATCTTGCAATTGAATTTTCTCTTTAGAAATATATCCTTATTTATTTCTGAGGTTCTTTTCTCTGGATTTAAGGAGTTTAATATCCCTCTATACTTAAAAGATTCATACACTTTTAATTGCGTCTTGAGTTTGATATACGTATCATACACATCAATCCAATCTAGTATCATAAATGCGAAAGTAACTCTGTCTGTTACACTTAAACCGTTGAACCAATTTTTATGAATTTTGGTATAGAGATATGACTTAGGAGAAGGAATATGTCCTTTTTGCCACAGGATTAAACCTTAACAAATACTGTTTATTGTTCGTTTGTTTAATACTCGTGTTTGATTTGTCTGAAGCTATAGGTGGGAACCTGTAATTGACTATAAGTTTATTTTCCTGTTTTTGTCAATTGTAAGATGTAAGTTGGTATTCATTAATAAATAAATAAATCTTAAAGAGAGTGAAATAGGAAATGAAAGTTTGAATGGACTACCAATAAAACTATGAAAATTAGTATATTACACAATAGTTTGGTAATGAATTGCTTTCTTTAATTCATCTAAAGTACGAGGCTTGCTCTCGAAGACACGTGATTTGAGAAATCCCCAAATCACTCAAATCGACGGCGACCTGCTGGAATTCAAATTAATTTTATTTGCCGACTTCAACTATGTATCAACGGAAATGGCCATCACATGTCAGATGTAATTTTCCGTTCATTAATAAATTTATTATAATCTCAGTATAGAGTACTAAAAATACGACCTCAAAAGTTCGTGGCATTACATCTACGAGTATTTGCCAAGTTTTATTGAAATCGGTTACAGAAAAGTGCATGAAATCGAATTCTTTAAAGGTAGAATATTATCTTCAAATTTACATTTAGGACCAATAGTGAGGCACTCTCTTTCCGACCAAAAAATAATCATCAATTTCGGTTCACAAATGACGGAGTTATCGCATAACATACATACAAAAAAAAAGAAGAATACGGTAGAATTGAGAAAATTCTCCTTTTTTGAAGTCGGTTAAAATTAAAATGCCGTGTTCTTATGTATGATATTGTATTAATACATTTTGCTTGGATTAAAAACTAAAGATTTTTATTATTATTTCAAAACCAAGTGGTTCCTGCGACTCAACCTGTATAATACTTACCTTAACTACCTTGGCGTAATTAATAAAAAAAAAAGTTGGTTTTTCCTTCAGTGTTTTATTATTATTTTAAAATTATGTAGTCATCAAAATAAATCTAGTAACATAAAATCGACTTCGAATCGACAACTATAAATTGGTAGACGCGAAGCCAAGTCCTACTTTGAGTACATTGAATCGTTTTTGTTAGACCATCATTTATAGTTCTTGTTTTAGACTATATTATAGAGATTATAGAGCCGTAAATTTATATTGTATTTTTCAGCAAAGTAAATAACTTCTTTAATTTACATACATTTATGGTAGAAATAACTAAAGTATATGCTTCTTTTGATCCAACGATGCGTAATGATGGTCTGTGTAAGCGTCAGCGTTGGGGTGGGCTAATATCAATGCTTTATTCAAAAGGTAAATGAGCCATCAGCGTCGAGCATCGTTTGCATCTAATCTTGCTGACATCAGCGTCGTAAGTGTGGGGCGCGGTGTGTAGACAAACCAACGAACTGTTGGAAAATGAAATATTTGAAAACTGAGACAACAGTTTATTCGCCACTTATTTATCTTTTAATCGCGTCAATACACTCACATGCAAACATGCTGAGAATGAATCTGAATTCTGAATGATGATGAATGTAAGATGAATCTGATCGTTTTTTTGATATCCCATTAAACACTGGAGATATTAATGGTTATAGTCAGTAGTGGGGAAGCCCTCTGTTTCTTTTCAGCTAGTCGCTAACTTATACAACGACGTAACATTGTAATGTTACGAATTAATACTTGAATATGTATTCTTTTCTGACTCCTGATTTCTACGAACCAAATATTTTATTTCGTTTTTCGTATTATATTTTAATTCGGTTATGTTTTCACATTTGACTGTCTATTTCCATTACATACATTATCTTGCAATGAAAAGGATGCTATTTTTTATTTAGCCTCTTTGTTATATGACTATTTTGGGTTGCTACCTTAACTTATAATAATATAATAATAATGCGCCAGAGAACCACACCTGCTCTGGTCTTAAAGTAGGAAATTCTCTGTATTAATAGTAGACCATACCCGGAGCAACGGAATTCACTCCGGGGCACTCCGGGACACATAACATACCCAGAACACCCGAACGAATTTAGAAAAGTTTGTTTCCCAAATTGGTCCTACCAGGAAACGAATTCAGACCCTCCTCATCCAGGGTCGAGCCACCGAGGTCGTCGGATAACTGTCAGGTCGTCGGATAACACCAAGTAGGTGTTGGGGTATTTCAATTATATTGTTACAGATCATCGAATAACGATATTTTGTTATAATCTGTTAATATGTCACACTGCTATTGTCCAAATTCAAAATTATAATATTGCTGAACGTAAAATTTGAATCTCTACACGATACACGACGTCAATGTAATCATCGTTCGAATATTGTAAGAAACAATAGATATTTACTTCACTCAAATTGAGACAAACTTTATATGACCTAGTTCTGATCAAAACTGTTCTTACTGAAAGGTATGATAGTGGGACCGGGACTGGTAGTTCCCGAGGTAAGTTGTTCTTTACAGCAATAACTTTGCAAGAAAAATATATAGCAATACATGTGAAGCACGTCGTTAAAGCGTCAGGTGATGCGCATTGCCGGCAGCCATTTCAGTTACTCCAGAGACGACGGAAGTGTGGCTATGTGCGTGGAGCTGTCAAAACATCACGTAAGTACATTTTTTCATACATTTCTCATAGATGGCGCTACGACTAAAAAGGTCGTTGAAAAACCAAATACAAGGACACGACAACAAGCACATAGAAAAATTCGTAAGGTCCGCTGGTTTGTTCCGTGGCTTAGTTGGTATAGCGTCTGGCACGGTATGCTAGAAGACGTCGGTTCGAATCCGGCCGGATCGAAGGAATGTTTTCTAAGAGTTCGATATTTGTATTTATAATTATAACAAACTAGTGGAGTAATTTCACAAAAATAATTGAATATCAATTCAATAAAAATTTAAAATACACTGAATAACGACATCTCTCGTCAGGGCTGGTAGCTGCAAATTTATCTAACTGGGTGATAAAACTTTCATAGATTTCTTATAGATGGCGCTACGATTAAAAAGTCGTTGAAAAACCAAATACAAAGACACGACAATAAGCACATAGAAAAATTCGTGAGGTCCGCTGGTGCGTTCCGTGGCTTAGTTGGCATAGCGTTTGCCACGGTCTGTTAGAAGACGTTGGTTCGAATCCGGCCGGATCGAAGGAATTTTTTCTGAGTGTTCGACCTTTGTATTAATAATTATAACATTTTTTTCTAGTTTAAATTTTTTGGTGTGTCTTTGTTTATTATGGGCCGATTCATACGTAACTTTTCTAAATTGTAGTGACATTAGTAAGGAATCTTATTGTTTGAAGTATTTTTTTCATTGATTCTATTACTTTGTCGGTATGTCAGTCTTCGTATAAAAACGTAATTTGGGGCTATAAGTTCCTCCCTCGAGGGGCTGGTTGTTCCTAGGAACAACTTCGCCAATTGACCTGCAAGCATACTTAAAATTCTTATGACCATTTTTCTTTGTTTTAAGGATGCGAAACTACAAACGGGCTCATGTCAAATATTTATACAATATGACAGAGTCACTTGTGTGTGTCTCAACTGTGATTCAGATGAAGAAATGAAAAAAATGTAGAAAAGAATGTAGTTGTTTTTTTCCTAAGTTATTTGTGCACAATATAAACATTACATACATACAATTATAAAAAAGGTGGTTTTATTTAAGAAAATCCTTGTTATCCTGTCATAATTTAGGCGGAACAATTTACCTCAAAGGCGGAACAATGCGCCCCAAAGCGGGCTGAATGTTCCGCTTCGAAATTTGTCAAAGATTTGCCTCTATGAAAAAGACTATTGAGATATTAGTAGGAGTGACTATACTATTAAAAAAAGCGATAAACATTTGTTTAATATTTCCCCATGTTGAAAATAAAATCCTTCATTTTCAATATAAAACTTCAACTTATTTAAAAATCGGAACGTTCAGCCCCGCTCTCCCCTATTATTTTTAAGTAAGAAATTGTTTAGATGCCTGTAGTAAATTTTTAACCGACTTCAAAAAAGGAGGAGGTTCTCAATTCGACTGTATGTTCTCTTTTTTTTTTGTATGTATGTTACGTGATAACTCCGGTATTTGTGAACCGATTTTCATGATTCTTTTTTGTAGGAAAGGTACCCCCTTTCCAACAAAAATTCCATAGTGGTCCCATTTCATTTTGAAGAAAATCATCCACCTCAAAGGGTGGCTGTTCACGCATGAAAATTCATTTTTATAAATAGCGCCTAACTTTAATTTAGGAGCAATTACTTTTAGCAATTATTTAGTTGACTTTGCTATTTCTCCAATTCAAGGCGTTTTTCTCTCGATATACTTTGAGTAGTGTCGTAGTGAGAACCTATTTTTATTATCTCCAGTATCAAGTCCTGTGTAGTGGCGAACTAGGGGATATTTCAATGAAACTTAGCAAATAGACGTAATTCCACGTACTTTTGAGGTCGGTTTTTTTAGTACTCTGTACTGAGATTATTAATAATTTTATTATTGACTATACTTATTACGTTATATTGTAATATCGGCAACATTTCGATCATACTTTACATGTCGTAAGACAAAATTACATGTCATGTCTAATCATTATAACCTATACATAAATTTTAATAATCTTTCACGGGAACTGAGTAATTTATTGTTCATTTTCTGTAAAAAAAATACACCTTTTGAGTTAATACACTATTGTATTAACAGTGCAATCAACATTATTATTATTTTTAATTATGATAAATGATTAGCCTTTAAACCGCAAAACTGACTAACAGCAGCATAAAAAAATAAACAAAAACCCTCCCCTTCCTTATATATTTTATTAAGAGTCTCTTTATCAACTTACTTACTGTTACTGTCCAAAGTACCCACTCCTAAAATACCGCCTACGTAAAAAGACGTAAAAAGTATAATGAAACATCTTAAGAAGCGACGAAATACGATTAATCACGGCGTGTGTCTATTTTTAGCCGTCTACTGTAGCCGTTCGAGTTTGGGAATAGTGTTGAAACGTTAAACTAGACAATTTGAGATGGACCGAGTTGGTTCGCAACAAGTTAGCGGGCTTTGTCCACCCCTCGCATTAATCAGACCTATGGACAATGGTATACATGCCGTAGAAATTAGACTTACTACTTTAGCAGCTTTTTCAGCTTATGAGATACTTCTTCCTTAGTTTCGGCAATATGAGTAGTTTTGTTACACTTATTTTGAACATTCATCGTTATCATCATCTAACTATTTTATATGTCCGAACGCTGGGCACGGGTCTCCTCTCAAGTGAGGGTTTAGACCAACCGCCACACTGGCCCATTGTGGGTTGAGGACATGTTTTCCGAGGGTTGTGAACCTTCTTTAATGTGCAGGTTTCATCGCGGTGTTTTCCTTCACTGAAAAGCTCATGGTACATTTCAAATTAATTTTCGCTTACGAATTCCGAGAAACTCAGAGATGCTGGTCTGGATTCGAACCCACGGCCTCTGCTTGAGAGGCGGTAGGTTAAACCATTAGGCTGCCACGGCTCTTAAACAGTGGAAAATCATATAAAAATCTTTGAACTACCCTTGAATACGGTTAGTTACGTTTATGATAGCTTTACATATGATAGGTTTGGTCGATTTTTACTACCCATCTTTGTGTATATGTATTCGGACATTTCGGTAAACGTTTTCTAGAGATACATAAAGTATTTTCCGCTAGGAAGTTTGTGTACTTTAAATGTAGCGCAATAAAGAATTTTGTTTATTCGTCGACAGTAAAATGTGGCGAGTGCGAGACGCCCCGGCTGGCTGGATCCACTCGTCTCGCCGCGTATGGGCGGTCTGCCCCATGATCGATGTGCTCTAAACAGATATTTCACCACCAAACGTGAAACAGATTCACGGCTCTCGACTTGTACAGATGGCATAACTGATCGAAACCATCCATCGGCGAAATTCTTTGATGCTAATGTATACAAATGAAACGACTTGTACTTTGCAATATTTTAGATCAAAACATATCTGTAGTGATTTAAAGTTACTACGTGTATTTACCATTACCACTATTAATATGTTAACACTCATAAAACTACTTAACTTATTTGTGCATGTAAAGAGTCCATAAAGGAAACCAAAATAGTTTAAAAATAATAAAATTTATGGCCGTCGCCACACAGCATCTCAACGGGATAATAAGTGTCGAGCGTAAGTGCATTATGGATATTTCAAGGAAAAATTCTTAGTACTTTTTACGGAGAGTAAGATGTAAGATGTAAGATGTAAAGATAAAACAAATAACATATTTATACCGGTAACGTTTCATATTTAAAAAAATCAGTGCCATAAATACTCTCATGACCGACACTTTAGTAGTGCGCAATGTGTTGAATATATTATATGATTACTAATGACAGCAGTCTCAAGATAAACATGGGCCTCATTACTGCGGGATCTCAACGCCATCTACGTTTTCGCATTGAGGCGCACCAGATGTTGCGATTTCCGAGGACAAAAAAGATAAACGGGAAATGACTGTCAGTCTCGTTCCCTTATGGTTTTTCTATGCTCGACCCCTCTATCTGCGAAAACACACGTGTTTTGCACGGCATTGTATCAAGTTTTATGTACAAACTGCATTTATACGTAATGTCTAGTCCTTTTACCATAGTGGATCAGATAAAATAGTAGTAAGCCAAATATTATTGAAAAAAAACCATACACTCGTGAAATGTTAACCCCAATTATGTTATCATTGCGAAGTCAGATATTTGTGTTCATAAGGCGTGTGTTTGGTTAGGACACAATCGCTCGCTAAATTAATTGCAATTGTTAAAGACGGGTCGTTGTCATAATACGGATACTGACACACATGGGGTGTTTGTTGTAGATATTTTCGGTCCGCTACACGCGTTTCTAAACAGACATTTTGTTCCAAATGCGGAGCTCCAACGACGCCCGCACTCCCGGTTTATTTCTATCTACTGTTTGAAGTACCCCATCAGCTTAATGAGCTTACATGACACAATGTTGTCGTGTTATTTTTTAACTTTATGGCGCTTGGTTGTTTTTTTTTTTACTTTGTATCGTTTTCATTTATGTGCATGTTGCTTATGAAAATTACTGTAATATTATTATATTTTTTTATGCAGCGGAGTTAGGTGATTACGATCCCCGTCGACACACACCAGGCTACGTGTCGGAATTCAGACTGCTGGCTCATCAGACTCCGGAGCTTGAAACTCGCGCTGCGGAAATTCACCGCACTCTCACGTAAGTTTACTAAAATATTCAGAGTACCTAATACTCTTACATCGTTCCTAATAACAAGTAAAAGCAACTGGTATAATAAACTGTTACACAAAACATAGATAGTAACTTATACACTGTAGATTTCGCGAGCGCGTCTGGGGAAGCAACTTTTCCGAAATTAAGATTTCAGAGAGAGCAGTTTCACACCGAAAGCGTCGCTCCCGTCCCGGAAATTAAACTTCGCCGCCTTTCTCGACTAATTGAATGAATTTTTAACTGTGCAAAGATGCAGTCTGCGGCCGGCGACGCGTCACAGAGTCGCAATTACATGCAAATTATGTGTACTTGAGGCGCAGAGCGGGCGACGGCCGCTCGAGAGACGTGATTATTCATTGTTACTTAGCCTTTTGTGAATTATGCGCCTCTACTTATTAATTAAGGCTAACAATTAATTTAATTGCCTACAGCTTTCAGCCGTTGTTTTCTTTTGTTTGCAGAGGCATTTCTCCAGCGCAAGCCGAGCTTAGTTATTTAGACAAAGTGAAATGGCTCGACATGTATGGAGTCGATCTTCATCCTGTTTTGGTAATAATTTTATACTTTCCACCCACAAAATTTACTATCGAAGCTGTATATTGACATTATTGAACGAGGTTTATATAGCGTACTTTATCAAGGGATGGGATGTTTTAACAACAATATATTTCTGTATCATAGGGCGAAGACAGTGTAGAGTATTTCTTGGGCCTGGCGCCAAGCGGTCTGCTGTTACTGCGCGGCAAACACACAGTTGCGAACTACTATTGGCCTCGCGTCTCCAAACTTTACTACAAAGGACGTTACTTCATGCTCCGTGTAGCAGACAAAAACGTAAGTGGCCCTCCTCCATATTTAATAAGTTGCTCTCCCGGGAAGCGAACCGAAAATGCCCTCGTTCAAATAAACATTAGAACACTTGACCCGTTTCTGAGGATCTTACGTAGCGATAGTGAGTTCAGTTTTGAATAGTGTAAGATGGAGTCCACCTTCTGAAGCTTCCTTGAAAGACACTTGGAGGCAAGCAATTACAGATAAGTCGCGTAGAACTGAGCGGTGTATTTGCTGCGCTCTGGGAGTGAACTGATAAGACGCGCCCGCCGCGGGACTTGCGGCCTTAAAGTCTCTTTTTGACATACTCACCGTGGAAATACTTTTATTTTAGAATTAATCTTTCTCGAGTTTAACTTCACTTAATGAGGATCTTTTAGTCAAAGAGCAAGGAGGGCAATCCCGTAATTAATGTCTCGTAATTTAGGTGTACTTGTGTAAGGCATGCACAGTGAAGACTTACTTTCATCATTATTTGTGTTATAAATTTCAGAGACCTTCTCCATAACGAATAATTTTGGATGAATATACGTTTCAGATTAAAAAATGTTCTAGTGTCGCGTTTATTCACAGAATGAGACGTCGACTTATGGTTTCGAGTCTCCCACGAGGGCAGCATGTCGCCACTTATGGCGTTGTTGTTCCGACCATCACACTTTCTTCCGACTGCAACAAATTTCACCGGCGTCTGCTGATATCTTCTCATTAGGAACAAGACTGAGGAATAGGTATTATTGCCTTTCTTACAATACTTATTTAACTATGTTTGAATATAGTTAATAAACATATGGTACAATTGTAACAGTGGGCGAGGAACAAGACCACGACCGCCTCCTGCGTTTACGAGAACACCATCACGACGCATCTCACGGCCTTCCCATGCTTCCCACACGTCTTTACATGATGGTAAACTACATCAAATGACTGAACTTTATGGCATGGTAATTAAGGTATCCATTCCTTTCTCATGATTGTAATTTCCACAGTGCCAAAATTAGAAGACTTGAGAATAAGAGACTGTCAACCAGAAATGAAACAACCTACCTCGGTTCATCGGCCTAACTCGTGAGTATTGTGTCTCTCAATAAAATATACAATAATAATATAATTATTTATTTATTTTAGGAAAATGTAAATCCATATTTATAAACTTATAAACTATGTTACTAAATTATTTTAAACAAAGATCGCGTAAAATCTATGAGGAGCCTTATGAAAGGCCCCTCTAGTTTCTCAGCAATCATTTTCAGGATACTGTTGCTACTGTTACGAAGTTTGTTTAAAAGTGAGTCTTCCGTAGTATGGCAGAAAAGGAGTCTGTCCGCGCTTACGCAAACATTGCAGACGCACCAGCATCCTAAAAGCATTATTTTAGTAGGTGCAGACAGCAATGTACGACTTTTGTGTATGTCGGTTCACAGGCTACCCGCGTAAAAGAAGAACAGTAAGCCTTGAAAAGTGTTATCTTGGCTGTAGTAGAGTATAGAGCAAACCTGTGAATCAACTATCAGCCCTTACTGAGAAAACTCTCCGCTCCCTCTTCATATCATCATCGTCTCAGCGATCAGGCTTAATCACATGTTGTAGATAGTTAAATTTAAACACTCTGTTAGGATATACCGAATTAATTTTTTTTTTTTATAATATCAAGGGACAGGACGAACAAGTCGTGCACCTGATGGTAAGCTACACGCCTGACCATAACAGTTGCAGTGCCACTCAGAGCTTTAAATCGCAAAGATCTAAGGAGCACTGCCACTACGCTTGTCAACTTGAGATATAAGTTAATAAGTCCCATGTGCCTGTAATTTTATCAGCACCCGTACACTTCAAAACCGGAACACAGCAATGCTGACAATACTGTTTGGCGCCAGAAATAGATAAGGTGGCAGTACTTCCCTGGACGAACTCTTTCACAAGAAGCTACTGGTACTAAAAACTACAATGTGATCGGTGGTACAACAGCAGGACAGTTACTTCCTGATATCGTTATAAAGTACTTATTATAACGTTTAAGTATATTATCTTTTGTGTCTAGAATAAGTGGTGAAGTGGCAGAATGCGAGCCGTCGACAGCGCCGGGCGGTTCGCCGCGGTCGACGCGGTCGGCGCCGACGCGACGCGGACTCTATTCTGCGTCTCCGACTGCGACGCGGCCGCCGCCTGCGCCGCGCCACCGCGACCGATCCGCCTCCGTTGATTCACAGAGCTCTAACGATTCACGATCTAACCGCAAGTGAGTGGTCCTATTTATTTCCTCATGTGTCGCGTTTCCTACTGGTGAATAAATTGATGTGTTTACCGCCATTCCTAATGAGTTCTGGTGAAATTGTTATTAAATACGAAGCTGATTTCACTGAGCTACCAATTTCTTGGAAATCTTAAAATAATCTATCTATTTTAGGCAACACTCGGCAAATAAATATTAATTTTCATCATCATCATTTTAAAACATGTTTCAATGCCATCACAATTCGCACATGAAACCAAATACTGATGTAACTCAAAAATGGTGAAAATTAAAAAAAATGCTGAATGAATCTTATTGCAAATAATGAGATTATTTATACATAATATTTAGCTATCCTTTTATAACGACGACGAGAATATAAATTTATTAGTCTCATTCAGTAATTTTTAAACTTTCAAATCGAGTTTTTTCAATTCCACCATTTTTTGTTATGACAGTATTTGATTTCATGTGCTACATATACTAACTGATCTATGCGCATTCAACTATATATAGATCGAACTTTATTATCTGCGAAGAAACTTTCTTAAACATTTATTTATATAGCATTGTCTAAGCTTCGTAATTAAAAATTCTCTCTTATTCAATACGTTAGTAGGGTGTTTATAACAACGTAATTAGGCGTTAGGACAAGACGAGCAATATTTTTTCTTTTTCGTTCAGACACAAGCATCGGTCCCGGCGGCAGCAGTCCGACGCGGAGAGCGAGATGTCGCGCGGCTCGGGTCGCTCCGGCAGACGCCATCGACGACATCGTTCACGGCACAAGCACGAATCTGGCTCTGAAAGGGACGATACACTCCCTGATACCAAGTTAGTGTACTCCGAGCTTCTTAGGTTTAGAGTATAGGATAGACTACACAAAAAACCTACACTTGTCTTTCGAAATTTCCATATAATGACCGTACCCTTCGTTATTTAAATAAATAACGCGCTTACTCATTGCCCTGAGCTAGGGTAACCCTGTGTCGCGGGTACCATGGACATGCACATAGAACACCACAAATTTCATCCAAACTCACGAGAGAAATAAATGTAAGCCATATAAATATTTCTCCCGGTGCGGGGATAGAACCCGGGACCTCTGCGTGGCAGCCCAGAATAGTAAGCGTTCGGCCATGGAGGTAATTAATTTGAGAAATTTTCAGATTAGTTTTCTCTACTTAATTTCGGTGGCAATTTTTATTATTTAAATATTATCATGAAGTATTAGGTACTTAATATTCAAGTGTAGTATTCTGAAATATTTTAATATTTCACTATAATATACTCAAATGATTAAATAATAAAAATTGTCACCGAAATTAGGTAGAGAAAACTAACTTGAAAATTACTCATTTCATGTTTTGCAGAGAATACGAACTAGTAGAGTCAGAGTCCCAGTGGAAAGAAGTACTAAGGCAAACAAACTCGGGCGGCGGCGTTCAAGTAAGTTCTCTCAGGCGTCTTGTTTAGCTTTTACGTGAAACAATGTTTTCAATCTCACGTTGCACAATGTATTATAGGTTGCAAGCGTTCGACGCTCACAAATGGAGCCTGACACCGGAACGCATCGATCGTCGCACAGGCATCGTAGACATAAAAAGCATCGGTAAACATTCGCTGCTTGCAATTCCGTTTATAAACAACACCTTTCACATAAACTAACAAAGGTTATTTATCAGGTCTCGGTCCGGTTCTCCGAATGATAAGAAATGGCTCCCGGCTGAATTAAAACAACATTTAGAGTTCTCATTGGTTGATACTACTGGTATGACTGAGGAACAGTTGAAAGAAATCCCATACACAGTTGTTCAGACCAGCCATGCTCGACAAACGAAGCTTAGAACCTCATCAAAGCATAAACAGTATGTTATAATATCCCATTCCAAATGAATGTTGTAGTTGTGCAGATGCAGCAAACTAATCACGTTTTCAATTTTAGAACTGAACATGGCTCATTGGCCAGACGAGACAAGAGTTCTTCGTCACTTAGCAAAAATGTCCACGACAATCACCACCAAGGATCTCTTAGGTCAGGTTCAAGTACTATAAGCACACATAGGACCAGCATGGAGAAACATGGAAGGTAATTTATTTGTTTTTAGAAGTACTTATATACAGTTAAGGTACGCTGTATAGTCTGTTCCAATCCATTTTGAACAAAAAAAACCTGTTTGGTTAAAATTCTAAAGCAATCATTGAATAAATCGAATCAGTAACACTTTCACGTATATTTCGAAGATTTCGACTTGATATATCATTACTTTTTCCAGCAATATTTATTTGAATAGCATCGTAAAATCGTATTTGAAAAATGGTAGTCCAAAAGTGAGGTTATTATTCCTCTGTAGGTACTTCTATGACTTGCCTATTGTTGCATAGTGCTGTTCGAAAAAAAACATTCGGTTCAATCAATTAAAGTTTAGTAATCGATTATTAAATTGAACATTTCAATCGCAATCGAACGAGTATCTAAGTGTAAGGATTTGAAGGAGGATTTAAATTGAAATTTTAAATATGCTTATATAGGTTATGTAAGGAAAACCGCTAGTATGACTCCGTTGAACAAATCGATTCATTCAATTAATTAATCGATTTGTAGTTGGCATTACAACTGGCCATCACTAAACCGTCATAGTCAGGTCAGTGACTTGTTTGTTCAAAATGGATTGAAACGAAGTATAGCTTCAAAGCTGAAGATTGTATTTTTCTGCAGACGTGTATATCCCAGTTTGGATGAGACTATCGGGCAACCAGGAGATGACTTCTTGACGAATCGTGGGTACAAAGGCAATGTGACTCCGGTGTCGAACAACAACAATCCGTACAGCCCCGTCACGAATAGCAACAGTAATAGTTCTAGCGGAGAACTTATATCGGGCAGCGCTCGCGTTTCGCACGAACACACAGACTCCGGACTTGGCGCTGACCAGGACTACGCGTATTCTTCTGAGAGGTATTTTTTTCCTGCAAAGTTTCTGCAGCGTAAAGGGCCGTATATATTTTTCCTCGAAACATTGGTGGGATGTGGGCTTGGGGTTTGTTCGTCCAATCACACTCTGCTAATCTTATAAGGTCATAGTAATTTTATTCTGGAATGGGTGAAGTGTGTAAGAGTACGTAACTAGATGTGCTGCAAGAGTTCGCACGTAATATTTCACTATTTTTTATATTAGTTAATTATTACAAAAAATAAGACCAATAACGAGACAAAAAATGTCATCACCAGAACGATTTACCCCAGCGTGCCAATAGATTTACAAAGAGCCTATATTTTTATTTGTACATACGTGAAGATTGGTCTGAATGCTCTCAATACCATTTGTGGTGCCATGAAGCTTGAACTGAATACGAGAAATTTGCGTACGATTTGTGCGACCGATAATCGAAATCCTATCAAAAAAGGGGTTGCGTACTCTTGCCGATGCATATACGAGTATGTACTCTTACCCATTAGTACAGTGTAAAAGTACGCAAATCCCATTTTGCACTATGTTATTAATTACAACCACATTATTAATTATAATTACTTTGCATGTCACTATGTAAAAGTTAGATTCGTAGACTACTAAATAAAATAATTATTGAGTGCATAGTCTTAGACCAGATTACTCTAGTTTTTAACCGACTTCAAAAAGGAGGAGGTTCTCAATTCGACTGTATTTTTTTGTGTGTTACGCGATCACTCATCAATCATAAAAATCGGTTCACACGATTTTTATGATTATATTTTTGTTGGAAAGTGTGTATGTACCTCAGCATTGGTCCCAATTTGAATAGGCACTATTTAAGTGTACATGGTACATCGTCTATCTTATCTTCGCTTTCATTCAGGTAAGATGGACGCACTTATTTATTATAAAAAAAAATTTGAAGAAAATATTCCACCTCTAAGGTCGGCAAACTAGGGGATGAATCAGGTTCGCGCACTTTTCGGTAAACGATCTCAACGAAACTTGGCAAATAGATGTAACTCCACGAACTTTTGAGGTCAATTTTTTTTAGTACTCTGTATTGAGATTATCCGGATCTTAGTAGGTTATTGTAACTTGGATACAGGTCGAGCGACAGCGCGAAGTGCGGCGCCGGCGGATCGTCAGCGGGCGGGCCAGTGAGTAGGCAGTGGGGCGGCGGAGGCGGCGGGTGGTGTAGCGGCGGCGGTGCGCTGCCGCGCGCGGAGACGCACGTGGTGGTGCGGCGGCCGCCCGCCGGGCCGTGCCGCGCGCGCGCGCCCGCCTCGGGCTCGCAGCGCTCGCTGCTGTCGGTGGCCAGCGACAGCGCCGCCGCGCGCCGCCCGCGCGACCTCGCGCCCCGCCACTATCCGCACCCCGCCGACTCATCTTTTTCGCTCTTCGTGAGTGGGCGCTTTGCTTCCTAACATACTTGCGCGCTCCCGCGGCCCTCGTCCCCTCTCTGTAATTTTCAACTTACTTGTCTCTATCTAATTTCGGTGGCAATTTTTATTATTTAAATGTTTCAATATAGAGTTCTTAGGTTTCCGCGATTGTTACATATAGGAAATGAAACTATTTTTCCGGATTTAAATCGCGTATGTTTGTTTTCTTCAAACAAAGCAACGTTTCATGCCCTTTACAGTTCACATGGTCACGGTTGACTGACTTGACATGTGAAAAAATAAATATAGGGTAAAACCGGGATAGATGCCGCAGCAGAATGGGTGCCTCGTTTTCAAAAAACCTAACTTCCCCAAATCGCAACAAAGAACAATTAGTTTAAATAAGGAGTATAGACACCACTCATTAAAGTTCCGCAGGGCTTCGTGTGGAATAGACGCGTTTACCTTGTGCGTGCGTTTATGTCCGCGACGAACACGACAAACGGTTCAAAATTTTCAGACGCAAGTATTTACTGTCACATAACTTTGTAAGTTATAATAAATCCCGTTTTATTTTTATTATAACTATACACTGGTTCATTAAATCCACAACATATAGCTTAGTTTAATAATAAAAGGGCATTTATCCATATCGAACAGGATAGTCACCTCGATTTTTTGCAGTGTAGGTGCCCTTAGGGACATAGGAGAAGACAAGAAAGTTAGAAAAAAAAAAAAATATTTTACTGAAAAAGCAAGAATATGATAATAGTTTCAAAGTAAGTAAAATTACTAAAAAGACAAAATATTCACAGTTCAAACAGCGAACATTTTTGTATAGAATATTTTGATAGCTATAAAAATAAGAAGTGAAGTTGGTAGTAAGTTTTAATACGTATATATACGTTGAAGCCACTTCATAATTTGTAATCCTATATCCGTTAAATCTGTAAGTATTTTAAGTTTTTAATATTTATTTTTTTTTGTTTAAAAAAGGAACGATCTCTTGTTTTGTTTATAATTATATATATTATAATAATATTTTCCCTTTTCAATAAACACGTATACACACTTAGTTGTGTACTAATTCATTTCTATAAAGTTGTGTGTACCAGTAATAGGCATATGTATAAGAATAATTCCACTTACCATAAACCTTTTTGCAACAAAACTATATTTATGCTATTGTTGTACCTTTATAAATAAAAAATAAATATATATTTCTTATTAAAGATGTAATATGTATATACAATATATTAAAGATTGCAAATAAAATATTTTACTATGAATTTTACAAATTTTTTTGTAAAGGGTATCTATCCTTCTTAGTGTTTTCGTCGTGTGGCGTCTATCCATATAGTTATGCATCTATCCTCAAAAAAATAGGTGTGCAAATAGTCAAGTTCTTCAAAATCAGTAAATGTTAGATCAATAAAATCAAGTCTTAATGTAATCTAAAAGGTTAAAATAGTTATATCCATAGGAATTATTCATGGTAAACTAATGATTTTTAGATTAGGAGGCCCTTTCAAAAAGTGCATCTTACCCGGTTTTACCCTACGTGATTTAAATCCCGCTAAATAGTTTCATTTCCTACAAATGTTTCAATTAAAATTCTTTATTACATGTTCCATAATGTTTCATAGGATGGAAATGGCTTAAAGCTAACTTAACAGCGCCTTATGGACCCTGTAGGGCACTGCAAATTATATTTAGAGAGAGGAGGATTTACTCTTTACAATATTTTGAAATTAAGGAATGTGGCTTATTACATTTATAGGCCCAGTAGGACATGATAATAATTTTTCTTTTATATGTAATAGTAAAGTAATTACTACATGCACATTTTGTACTTTATACTATTTATTAAGAAAGCTTGTGGCTTTGACAAGCTTCTATATTACCTTCTAGTTATGACGTAATTATTATAATAAGTGTCTATTACATTTTATATTAAAATCTTATCCAATAACATTATTTTTGCATTCTATTCAATTACATTTATTTATTTATTGACATGTATAATATTTTATATTTATGACCTTCATTTAAAAATTCTTTGTATCGTTTACATTGTGTGTTTAAAGTCTATCGCATAAATATTCGTAACTGTGAAGTGTGCTTTCTTAATTAGCGGCTCTTTAACATTATTATTAAAATCTACAATTTTAACAGTGTCTCTTAATTGTTCTGGTACTCTATTATATATTTTTACAGCAATGTTCTAGAATATTATCCTGAAATATTATTTAATATTTCAACGTAATATACTTGAATACTCAAATAAATAATAAAAATTGTCACCGAAATTAGATAGAGGAAAACTAACCTGAAAATTATTGCCCCTCTGCGAAATAAAAAGGATAATCGACCTCGTCGTGAGTCGTGATTAAACATTTACATCGGCCTTTATATTTAATATGACGGTCTTTATTATTGTTAACAGTGTAATACCGGTTCGCGAGAGGGACACCTTCAAAGAGAAAAATGCTTTTTCGGATTAAATGAGCTTACGAGGGCCGTTGGAGTAATCCGCAGCTCCTGTTTTGGGTCGCTGAAAAGCTAACCGTGTACAGGCTGCTGTATTATATTTCTCATGTTAGGTATATGAACGACATAAATGATATTGCAAGTTATATGACCTGATCTGGACATAAAAGAGTTTTTAGGTGCTCATCAACGGCAAACATGCCAAAATAAATTATGTATTCGTATCTATAATTACAGTTTAAATGTTAATAGTCTAATTTACTGACGAACTTCTTAGAACTAGAACAATCTTCTACCTCTGCTTCGGGGGCTTTACAACGTTACAAAGTGCTACGGAGGCGTAAATCTTCCATTACGTGACATGTAATTACACTTGAAGATTCAATGCCACTCTAGCACATTGTCTGCCTCTTCGGGGTCTTTGAAATCACCTATTCCATATACATAAAGCTATCTGAAGTATTTACATTGTTTATATAAAGTTATTTGGTGTGCACCGGTAGTTTGACTAGCGTGTATGATATTGGGATACACAGAGACATGCTAGCAACAACAACATATTGGCCGGCGAGAGCGGTTCACTGGCACGGCGGTACGCGCGACCGTCACGAGAGTCACGCGACTACAACGCCAACGTTGCGCGCACGCATTCGCGGCTCGCGCACGCGCGACATGACAACACACTCGACATTATCCTAAAACCTCTCATAGAAAGCACGCAGTAAGTAAGCACCGCCCGCATCGAGGACCCACCCTTTGTGTCGCAACATGTAGCGGAATGAGTAACTGCACGCAACCCTGGTTTGTTCGTCTCCTCTCGGATGCTCTTGGAGGCACTTTGTGTTTTGTTTGTTCTGTTATGCATGCTGGTGTTGGTTAGTTGTGGTAGTTATAATGGTTGATTAGTCTAACAACTTAACTAATCGGTGTAATGTGATTTTGAAAATTCATTTTGTGTTTCATTTTATAGATTTTTTTCGCACCTTGTTTTGTGACTAAAGTATTCTATAACTGCGTTTTATTTATATTTAATGCTCTTTCAAAATAAAACATATTTTTCTCTCATTGTAAAAATTTGTTTTCGAGTAAACTTTATGTAATGAACGCAGAATGCAGAGCAACTAAGCGTCGTTGGTGAGGCCTCACAGAACGCAGACGGCGGGGACTCCGCTCCCAACGTAACCACTACTAAACCTGCTACAGAGATGAGCACGGAACTCTAAACTTTTATTGTAAATAACTTCATATTTTGTAAATAATATAGGTGAAAATAAACGCAATTGTATATTTATTAAGTTTGGTATACCGTTCAACATCGGTATCGAGTCTTTTTCATAAGCAAAATTAAATAACGCTAGAATGAAAATGAATAATTTTTTCGTGATAAGCATGAATTTGTAAATATTTTCCGGATATCTTAATATAAGCCCATTTGATTGTTATGTAATAATTCGTACTCTAGTAAACAAAGTAAGCAAACTTACATACGTAATATAATTCAGTGTTCGTAACAAAATGTATTTTTGCCAAAGATACGTACTAAACTACTCGTGAGTCATGTTATAAAATCCCTTCCAGTTTTGATATACGTGTTTATTATACCAATCCTGTATTAAATTGTTTTTATTATCGGTATCACATAGGATATAATATAAGCTCGAGTGTTATTTATTCCATGAACAACGGGTATTAATGTATTATTCCAACAACATCGTTACGACGTAAATAAGCTCGTTGTGTTCTGTACAGTTGTTATGTAGCTTACCTTCAATTGAAGCCTAGGAAATGTGCTTTCAGAAATTTTGGTAGTCATTCGATTTGTACATAGAATACTTTTTAAAGAAAATTATAAATTTTTTATAACAAATGTGTGACAAAATTCAATGTTTAATGTGAACGCTATTGCACTTTAAAATACATTAATTAATTGGATAAGTTTTATAAAATTAGACAGTCAATTTGAACTGCGGCAAGACTGAGTTATTTTCAACTATATTCTACTTAATTAAAAGTTGTATAAATTTTTCGTCAGGATATTCGTAACTGTTTACGGCATTTTTTAAAATATGTTTCAACGTTCTCATTAAATAATATTATTTCACTGTGATGTTTTTTTATAATCTCCGAAAATTTCAAAACTATTTTTAGGTCGGCCCAGTATTAATAACATCTACACCAATTAAAAAGATGTTCACGTCTATGGTTGAATTACCGAAGAGTCGAAACCGCTGTTAATTAAAAAAAAATCTTGTACGTTACCCGTACAACCGTTCTGTCTCAGATATCACTTGCAGAGATCGCCATTCACACTAATTAGGTCTTCTTTACTTGCTCGTACGGCTTTCTCCTGTATCGATACTATTACAAGATTAAACAGTCTTTATTTGTACCTCTACTCCTCCCTCAGAAACCGTTTTGTCATATTACATATCTTTACATGTAATAAAAATAATTCCCTTTAAAAGTATCTGTGGTATATTTGCCTTCGTGTTGTTATATGTATATCCTGGATTTTCCATGAAACTACGCAAATTGTGCTCTTTTGTCGACCTTTATCGCACCAGTTAAAGGGCTAATGAAAGGCAACGTTCGCATTCTTTTGATCTATTTATAGGCCTTAGGCTACGCTACACGTCGACTGCCTAGGCGTCTAATTTAGCCGCCTAATTGAGTGAACGCCCAGACCAGCCAATCTGTCTGGTGGAGGTAAAAACAAAACGGCCACGGTCTATCAGAAACTGATGTCCACTATTTAGCGAAGGGTAAAAACTCATTACCGATGTTCAGCGAAAGGGTTCGTGTGTGTATGATTACTGGTTAATTGAAAGGCGGAAAATCAGAGGGTAAAACAAAGGTGGCTTGTAAATTGGAAAGTGAAATTGTCTGCGTGGCACTCAAATTTAATAACTGTGGTGGCAATTACGGTTACGTGTCTGGCGTAGCGGCTACGCGTAACATGAAATATCAATAGGCTTGTTCTATAATACATTTTCCTACGTATATATGTATGTATGTGTATATATATAAAACTAATATGTAAGTTACGTACAAGGTGTTAAGGAAGTGACAGTTTTAATTGTAATTTAATTGTACCTCTAAGCTAACCTAACAATATCATGGTAGAGGTGTTTGATAATAGAACAGTTATCTATTTATCGTTGTATATCGTTCTGTCCAAATAGGCAACCTAAGTAGGTTGCCTAGGTTGCCTATCTGTACAATGACACAACGAAACATACGGATAAGTTATCCAATCTAATGTTATAAATGCGACGAAATTTGATGAATTTTGTTTTATTTTATAAGGCCAAGAGACGGGACGAACAAGTTGTGCGCCTGGTGGTAAGGGACACGCCTATCTATAACAGTTGCAGTTCCATTCAGAGCTTTAAGTCGCAAAGATCACAAAAAGAAGAAAAAAGGGCACCTCCACTGCGCCCGTAACCCTGACGCATAAGTTGATAAGTCCCATGTGCCTGTAATTTCACCAGCACCCTTACCCTTCAAAACCGGAACGTAATGTAATGGTAATGCTCACATTACTGCTTGGCGGCAGAAATAGGTAAAGTGGCAGTACTTCCTTAGACGAACTCTTTTTTTTTTAATAATAATAATAATAATAACGCACCACTCAACATAGCCCCGCACTAGGGAAACCCTGTGTCGCGGGTGCCATGGACACACACATAGACAACCACAAATTACACCCAAACTCACGAGAGAAATAATTGTAGGCCATACAACTATTTCTCCCGGCCCGGGAATCGAACCTGGGACCTCTGCGTGGCAGTCCGGCATAGTAACCGTTCGGCCACGGAGGCAGTTCACAAGGAGCTCTGCTGATACTGGTATAGAAGCAGATGGGACCTAGGAAAAGGACATAGGCCACTTTTTATCACAAAAATAAATCTTATAGAGGATGAAATATGCAGAGAAAGTGTGTATGGTCAACCAATAAAACTATGAAAATTAATATAGTATAATACACAGACACACACGACACAGATAATAAAATTACAAAATTGAAACACACACAGCAGTTGCTGTTTACATAGACGTATATAGTTATTTACGCCTATATAAACGAATACATAAACGTTATTTCAAAATAAAACATCTAACAGGTTCCTTTATTCGTAATCAAGCTGAGTGCTTGTCGCCATATATTAAGTTCA
Organism: Hyposmocoma kahamanoa; assembly: GCF_003589595.1. Classification (NCBI taxonomy): domain Eukaryota; kingdom Metazoa; phylum Arthropoda; class Insecta; order Lepidoptera; family Cosmopterigidae; genus Hyposmocoma; species Hyposmocoma kahamanoa. The sequence goes on from NW_020653851.1 coordinate 8,373,954, forward strand.
GAGTGGAGTTTACCGTTCACTCGCCGTATTAAGAGCAATGCCTGGATCCCAAATGAGCCCTCGGATTAAAATTTATTTTACTCTATTTACATGCAGTGAATCTAAACAATAGGTTGATTATGCGGGTGTGAGTTGAACGTAGGCTGCTTCGCGAAAATTGGTTTTATTTTCATTATTATAATTTGCCTTTTTAAGGCAGATAAATGAGCATGGATTTGGATTGATAGCATAAACTACGTTAGGTCTATACCATAGTTTCCCAAAGTCGTCCCTACCAGCACCCCCATGTGGGCGCTGAAGAATCCTAAGGTCGGAAGCAATTGGGCGACGTTGATGATGTCCAGGGGGTGCTATCGCATTTCTAAAAAACTTGAATTATCTATATGAACTTACAGTTTTTTCCTTGTGATTTTTTTGTGTTAAGTTATATAAGAAATATGTGTTTTTTTGGTAGGTCAATGGTGTTTTCAATTATTTTTTAAGGTTATGGGCGTTTAATTTTTTCTATCTTGCCTAAGAGGGCGGTTAGCCGAAAAGTTTGGGAATCTATGGTTTATACCCAGGGAATTGGTCTGTGGATGACGATGATAAGTGCTGAAATGTATATAAGTGCTTCAAGTATTAAAAAACAATAATAATGTGCCAGACAAACAATTATTTGGTCTCAAACAAGGGAATTCCCTGTACTACCCAGAATACTTAGATTAGAACCAGCTTAGAAAATTCATTTCCCAAATTGGTCCTACCGTGAATCGAACCCGGGGCTTCCTCATCCAGCGCTCACAGTGCAAACCGTTGGTCGACAAGACCTAATATTAATAAAAAAACTGATTGTATATAAAGCTTAATTTGGTAACAGATCGTACGTACAATATAACTTATCGACAGCAATTAGGCTTTGATAGAGCTCGACGCCAAATCATATTTGCTTGCGTTTCCCCTGCTAAAAGCAATTTAGTCGCATATTGAACGGAGATGGGATTTACTTTGTGCGAGTTTTCAATTGACCTCATCGCAGTAAATGTTTTAATAGCTCTCCTATATTTTAAAGTGACGCTGTTTCCTGTTTCTATTCAAACGGTGTATGAAATTTTGTCCCCTTTTTCATTAACGAACGTCAAAACTTTTGAGCTATGAATCTGCCATGTAAAGTCATATTTCAAATTGCGTGAAAATAATTTGGACAGCAATTCGTATCACATATAATTGTACCTACATCTTGACTTGTAATTTTGCTCAACTCATTGATGGACATGTATTTAAGTGGAGTTACAAAGTAAACAACTTTCAAGCGTACGTCTAAATGAAATTGAATTAAAAACTCTGTAAACGTTCATAATAAATAAAACTTGAATAAAAAAATATAAAATTCTCTTTAAACATGAATGATACCGTGCAAAGTATACCGGGAAAGCTAAAAGGTAAAGAATTTAAAGTAATGTAAACACGAAAAGTTTGCTTTCGAGTTGAGGCAACTCAAGCCGGAAGCGCATTCAAACTCAACTGCCTGGAAAAAATAATTCGAGCTGCGGCAAGGGCGGCAGCTTGGGGAAACAGCGCTATGTAGGCAAGTATATGATTGTTTTTGCTTTTCTCAATCTTTCTGACAGATATAGTCAACAAATAAGTAAAGCTTTGTGCACATACTGGATCGACTTGTAGAGGTATGTGTGCGCGCTCGCCTCGTGCCTTGCTTCACGCACAAATTCGTATAGTAATGTAAAGCGCTTTGCGATGCGAATATATCGCGAGATTATACGAATGTGTGTACCGTGTGTACACGGCACGCACACACACAAGCCACGCTGCAACGTATATATAGAATTACCATACTTGTCTCATTATTTAATTATTTCCCTTATTTATAACATACGTCGCTTATAATAAGTCAAAATACATAAAACGGTGTCACATGTTGTAATAGGTTTCTATTACAGATTTTTCTGTATACACGTAATTTTTAATGTATTTTCTTTGTGTAATGAAGAATTGTTATCATATTATCAGCACTAAACACATAAAGAGTTGAGAGACTCGTATTCAGCACTTACATGATTCGTTTTTTGTGGAACTGTGATGAAACTATTCTTTTTGTCATAAATATTATATAGTTTGTTAAATTTTTCAATAGCAGATTAGTCTAGTTATATTTTATAGTAACTTTAGTGTGAAATATGTTAGGATTAGGTCATTTATGGGTCGCATTTATTATGGGTCGCAGTAACCTGAATATAAATAAAGAAATAAATAAAAAAAAATAAAAAATTTAGTATTTTTAAACGCTATAGTCTTTATAGTGAATGTAATAATATTATTATATAGTAGTATCTTTAATCAACTATGATATCCCAGTAAAGTGTACTTGAATAACATAGCTGATTAAGGAGGTATTTATTATACTATGTTATAGCTAAAGATTTATTCAGATTTAAGTACTGTAATATGAATCGTAAAATAGCATTCTGTGGAATTACGTTCTCGAAATTTAACTGTAATGTAACTATTGAAGCGGGGTGTCGTACCATGGTGCGGGGGTGGTGCAGTCCCGGCAATTAGTACCATGACAATGACATTCAAAACATGTGCAAATAGACCGGCGAGACGACGGGTGGGGAGGTGTGAGCGGCGAGGTACAGCCCAATGCATTCTGTACACTGCAAATTGTTTTAAACTTTCAACCCTTCATCAACTTAATTCGCCGCCGGCATACCTGCAACGAAACAAACAAAACATTGGCGCAAATGAAATTAGGGTGCGCACAAAGGTTCTGTCTATATTGTATGTAATTGCGACGAATGCGTTCAATATTTAAATCGTGAATGTATAATATTTTTAAGTAATTAAGTTTTTTTAGCAGCAGTAGAGCTCGTTGTGAAAGAGTTATGATATAAAGAGAATGTTAGCATTACAGCGTTCCGGTTGGTTTAAACGGGAAAGAGTGCTTGTGAAATTACAGGCACATGGGCCTAATCAATTTATGTCTTAGGGTGACGGGCGCAATGGCAGTGCCCCTCAGATTTTTGCGATTTAAAGCTTTGAGTGGCACTGCAACTTTATGAACAGGGTGTATGTATGTGTGTGAGTGTGTGTGTGTATATATATATAAGTTTAAGGAAATTAACATTCTTACACTAGCCTCACAATACATTTATGAAAATATAATTTATGTTAAAAGGAATAGTAATTTCTTTATGAAAAATAGTGACAGACATAACATTAATACGAGGAATAAAAATAAACTAGCTTTTCTTGATAGTCGTCTTCACAAAGTCAAACAATCATTTAAGGGGCAATGTATACGCTTCTATAACAAGATTCCGGTTGATATACAAAATTTGCCTTTCACGAGGTTTAAAACTATAGTGAAACAAAAACTTTATACTAAAGGTTATTATACAACTTCTGCGTACTTGGATGACAAAAATCCGTGGTAGTAACCCGTTTAGCTCATGGAGGTAGTCTCAATCTGATGTTTCAAATAAAAAAATATTGTAAATGTTATTTACAAAGAGCAACCCCTAGAGTTTCTTGCTCATTCTTCTCAGGGGAATCTGCCTTACGAATGAGCGGTAGAGTTTAACCATTGTGACGATTTCAAGTGTAATAATGCTTACCTATGAAATAAAGATTATTTTGATTTGATTTTGATTTTTTGATATATACATATATATATATATATATATATATATATACATATACATATATATTATTACCCTCCTTATTATAACTAACGTAATCAACATTTTAAGCGAAATTGAGTTACTGACATACTGGAATTAGCAAAACGAGGTCTTTAAAAGCGATTTTTTATATCTTATTTAGTTTCACTTTTATCAAGCAAAATCAGCGTAATTAAAAAAAATATCTCAATATTTACCAAAATGCGATTGCGTTACTTAAAACAAGGACGGTAGTGTACATATTTAGTAGTTAAGACATACATATGTATATAAAATATTATTCGTTGTGCAATACACTAATATAACAAGGTCTCTGAAAAGGGACATATGTTCGCAACAACATATTCACGTCAAACATGCAAGAGGAACTTATCCCATTACGGTCGATAACAATAGCCATTGAAAACAGCCAGGGAAACGTAATGGAACACGTGAACATACATAACATACGTTTCCTTATTTGGAACATTCAAAAGAGTCTGTAGTTACATTAGAACTTTACTTAATATTAACATAGGATAGCCAAAACCAGTTGTATATGCAGAGTCAGCATTGCTCCGGGCTGGGGCAGAGTTGTCTTTGCACAGAACCTCCAGGCAAACTTTAGAATGGTAAATTATTAGCGGACTTTGCCCAGTTTATAATGGACATTACCAACATTGTTAAATTAACGGCGGGCGATTTCGAATTGTGTCTTTTATTTGCATACTTTGCCCAATTTGAAGAGGGTTTAAATTACTTTGTTAGCTATACATAGTATTACATCTGCATAATTTTGTTCCACAGGTTCGTATTTACCATTGTCGAATATGCATAAGCTTGTCGAATAGTGCTACGTCGTAGAGCGTAGCACTTCTACGAATCCTTTACCTTACTCCGAATTAATTGTAAATTGTATGGTAAAATTTATACTTTTAACTTATTATACATAGGGCGCACTATAAGTTTCCGGAACCGCACGTAGTAATACGAGTTTATGTTAAATCAACTTAAAAAAGGTCTATTTTTCATCTTGGATTTTGTTTTAAACAACAACAACGAATAATAATAATTTCGACGACCTTAGTGGCACAACGTTTTAGACGATGTGCGCTGGTTGTGGCAGTCTCGGTTTCGATTCCCGGTAAGACCAATTCAGGAAATGACGATCGACACGTGTGATCGGATAAAATCGAGTAAGTGTGTACGATTGACAACGTATTTTTTGTCGATCGACATTGTGGAATTTAAATTAGGCGTAGATGCAAGTGCAATGTTGTTAAATTTTAACCTTGATATTTATCGATCGCTAACAGTGGGCCTAGCACAACGAGACGCGACTTGTACGAGAGCGACATAAAGCGCGAGATCTCTATGTAAGAATATGTATCTCGCGTTTTATGTCGCTCTCGCTCAAGTCGCACCCTGTCATGCTAGCCCTACTGGTGATAGTTACGATCATCTAAAACCGAGCAAATCTTTATGTACTTACCTTTATTGTGAACGATATCACCAGCTACAATACTAATGGAGGTAACCTACGATTTTGATGAAAACAGTTGTTTATATCACAATATGAAACAAGAAATTCCGAATCGAACAATGTAAATAACTATTTTCTATCAAAATTAAGCTACGTCCATTCGTGCTAAAGGGATGATGGAAAGGGAGGATGATGTGCATAAATATGAAACGAAATATGCTTCGCAATAAGACACAGAGTTGAATGTATTGAATGAATGAACTGCCTCCGTGGCCGGACGGTTACTAAGCTGGAATGCCACGTAGAGGTCCCGGGTTCGATTCCCGGGCCGAGAGAAATATTTGTATGGCCTACATTTATATTCCTCGTGAGTTTGAGTGTAATTTGTGGTTGTCTATGTATGTGTCCATGGCACCCGTAATACAGGGTTTTCCTAGTGCAGGGTTATGAGTGTGTGTGCGTTATTATTATTATTATTTATTATTTTTTTATTTTACTGCATACATCGCTTATAAAAAGTGAACATACGTAAACAGGTATATAAAGATACTGATGGGAGTAGTACGCCACTCGAAGGCGAAGAAGGTTAATTAGGAGCGCAGGAAATGGTGTTCCATAGTCTCTGCCTACCCCGGTGCGGGACAGGCGTGATGATATGTATGTATGAAAAACCTATTATAGATTTTTGTACACCGCTGCTTATCATATTGACGATAAGAAGATATTCCGCTTTCTCCGACCCTATGAACGACGTTGCATTCGGCATTTATTTGTATGATCAATTTCTTTGTAGAAATGTGATGAAACTATTCTTTCTATTATAAATATTATACGATGAGTTTAATAGCTTCAAACATCATTTTAACTTTTATTGACATACGGTTCATAAAGACTGCTTCTAAATACTTCACTTATACATAAGTAGAGGTGGGCGTTTAAACGAAAAGCACTTAAAAAAGTTTGCTTTATAATATATAAGCAGAGAAGCACGTTTATAAGTTTAACTTGTAAGCGTTGCTCAGTTCAATACTCAACAATTTAACTTTTTACAACGTGTCTAAGTATCAAATCGCGCCATCTATGTTTCCTAAACAAAGTAATTTGTCAATATTAATAATAATATTATAAATAAAAATAAAACTTGTGTTTTACAAATAAACTTACTTATCTTAAAACTTTTAGTGGCTTACTCTCGTATTTCGCTGCCAACATAGTGTTGAAAGCTTTTTAACGTAAAGTAAGTATGGGGTTAAACGTTTTTCTAAATTATTTTGGAAGCTTAAAACAAAAAGTGTTCAAGTGAAAAACGCTTTTATAAGCACGCTTGTTTAAAAAGTACTACATTTTAATATTTAAAATTAATAGCAGTTTTTTTCATCTCTACATATAAGTACTAAAGTTGATGAAAGTAAATAAACTGTATTCCAAATAGAAAGCTCCGAACCTAGCCGTAGGAGAGTACTGCATAAATATGCATTGATTTTAATGGGTTTTCTATAACGCACCATTTTGATGTTAAATGCAAATAGTTAAATGGATTCAGTGAACATTCACAAAGGTTGCATCAATAGAGTTACGAATGAAAAAGTACCTAATTGTGAACGAATTCGAGTGTAAATTAATAGGGAAAAATGAAACGTGCTTTGGTGGTTTCATACTGTAGGCAATACTAGGTGATTATGTACATTATGAAAATTTAATTTCCTCTTGCAATTACTTTTTAACGTACAAAACGACTATTTGATATTTTGATGAAACGAACAAACAAAAAATATTGTAAAAATTTGTGCTCATCCTAAAATGATCACCTTTTTGTCTCCACTGTAATGGTGTAACAACAAATACTTCCATGGCTTCAATGGAATACTCCATGGCTCTAAGCCCTTCTTATTCATAAATTACATTAGAAAGTGTTTTTTGAAAAAAAAAAAAAACAATTAGGCAGTTACTAAGTAAAGTAAAATTTGTGCTAAAAGTGCTAAGATCCAATAAGGCCCCTCTTCCCCCTTCATTTAACCGTCAAAAATAATTTAACAAAATAAATTAATCCTCTTCCTCGGCTTTATCGAAGTAATTGTTTTCTGCGAACACTTTAGCTATTTAATGACAATTTTCACTTTGACATTTACGAAACTTCTGTTTTGAGGGTAAAATAAATAATATAAGGCTATGCTATGTACCAACGCAAGCCATAGGAGCAGGCACACAATATCTAGGCATTATTTATTGTTTCTGATGCAACAATTGTACTTAGTTAGTTTGACTAAGATGTTAAATTGATATTTACATTATATGTACAATAACGAATTACTATTGGACGGTAAATTCTACAATAGGCTTTAGTAGATAATGGATCTAAGTATAGGAACAAAAAGAATATGTTATGATTAATACAATTACTGAGTCTTTTTTTACAGTATCAAGTGACGAGACGAAACAAGTCGTGCTGATGTTAACCTACACGCCTGTCCAGAACAATTGCAGTACCACTCAAGAGCTTTAAAACGCAAAGATCCGAGGGGCACTGCCACTGCGCCCGTCCTACGACATAAGTTGACATGTCCCATGTGCCTGTAATTTCACCAGCACCCTTTCCCTTCAAAACCGAAACACAGTAATGCTGACATTACTGCTTGGCGGCAGAAATATGTAAGGTGGTACTTCCCGTACTTGGACTAAGTCTTTCACAAGGAGCTCTACTGCTACTAAAATCAAACACACTTGCAAGGGTAAGGAACTCATTTTATTTCAATATGTCAAGACAACAATTGCTATTATTTAAACATTCACTTATCACTGGAAATTACTTTCGAATTGGCTGCCTTCCGCCGACCGGCTGACCAATCGAATTGATCAACCGAGTCTCTGACTACCCTACCAATCCGCCTCCACCCTTCGTGGCACTAATCGAGTAGTTAGATTATAATCTATAGTAATAGATTAGTCAAGTTGGTCACTTTTGATAAATGGATATTAAAATGAAATTATTATATATACTACATAACCCTAACTATAAATTGTAATCGTAACCTTAAACAATGATATCAATGTTCTACTATTTGTAACTAAATAACCGTTTGCCTTAATACCTGTGCTTCCATATGGCAAATCGCCGACGTATTGCTTCCGCCAGACTTCTCGCGAGCCATTCAGTCAGCACAAAGGCATCGATATAATGGTCGTCTCGCTTTAGTACATAGAATCACTTTCTACTGAGAATACCTGAAAGGTTTCAGGATTTCAAAATATTAGGATGACAAAGAAGCTGTGAAAAGTTTGAGTAAATTATATATATTTTGTTAATGTTTATTATGAAACCAGACTTTAGCACCTTCGCTTCTAATTTTCAATTTAATATTCAGTAATTCAATGGTGTAAAAGGTAAAATAAAGCAAAAAAGCACACCACAATCACACTATGCACTATTGCAGGCACAACGAAACAGAAGGGAAGAGAGTAAAGTAGGATGTTTTCAATTGTTCATATGGGTTAGATAATTTGCGATCAGAAATGAATTAATATTATAATAATGTTCGTTTATTGATAGTGTAAGTTTTGCATCTACTGTATCCTTTAAGTTTGTAGCTGCAGAATAAGAATAAACTATAGGTTTTTCTACTTACTACCGGCGTAAGGTTGAATATAGTCCGACACTAACACGAAATCTTCACTTTATTATAAAATTAGCGCTTGACATACTTTGGAACATCTTTTATGGATGTGGTGCACTAAATTCACGCAATTACGGCAATTGATATATAAACTGCCTCTGGCGCCGAATGGTTACCTTGTTTGTCTGCCAAGCAGAGATCGCGGTTTCGATTCTCGGCCCGGGAGAAATATTGTGTGGCCTGCACTTATTACTCTTGCGAGTTTGGGTGTCATTTGTGTTTGTTCATGTGTGTGTCTATAGCACTCGCAATACAGGGTTTTCCTAGTTCGGGGCTATGCGCGTGTGTGTGTGTGTGTGTGTGTGCGTTAAAAAATTAAAGTATTAATAAAATAAAAATAAAATAAAATAGGCTTTATTTGACTTGCAAAATACTTAAATTTAAAAAAAAAACAAAAAAATTAATAATAATTTATGTTAAAATAAAAAAGAAGCATAAAAAGTAAAAAAGAAGCATGTCAAAAGGGTTCATGACTCAGCCTCTGAGGACTATGCTAATTACATAGCCCTCGTTACATAATAGTGTTGACTTGTAGGTACTATTTACAGGTAAGCAATGTAATAAAGTAATTGCACATGCAATACCAATCCTTAAAGTAACAATAGAGCTTTATTCCAAAGAAAGGTTGACATAAAAAAAAATCAATAACTCGTGTTCATAAAGAAAATTATTTATGGACTGTTTAGGGTGACAATTATTTAGAGACAGAACCAGAACATGGGATCGTGACGAGCTTCGTGAATGCGTCTCAAACACGTTAGGGATACATACGATAGATTACTATGAGCTATTTATTGAATAAAGTTTTCATACGTGTTCTTATTTATCGAAATTTTTAATTGAAATCCTGTATAATCAAGTTGAACCGCTTTTTTCTTGCTATTTTCTAAAAAACAGTTTTAATTACACGATCGAATAACATAATTTTAAACTGGGTCCTACAAATTATACCTCCATTGTTTGCTAAGATCTTACAATTTGAATTTTTGTTCAGCTTAACTGAAGACTAGCTATGATTAACTTGCATGGAAGGGTATAAACTGAAATTAGCAATAAACTTATAGGACTTTACTAATTAACGAGTAATTTAAAATGAAAATTCTTTTTATTCATATTCATTGATAATGCCCGGATTGATTCGATATTCCGAAATGGGGTCTCTAGTATTGGAACTAAATTTTGTAATCGAAATTTTTCCGATATTGAATGCCTTAGTAACCACAGAATTTAAGCTTGTCTTATATATCATTTTCTGATGCAGTGTTTAATGGGTAGTTGATGTATGTGAGGCTCGAGAGATGTGTCAGGATAGAGCAAAGTGGCGTTCCGTGGTCTGTGCCTACCCCTCTTGTGGGACTAGGGCATGAGCTTTTGTATGTTTAATCACATTTGATATCAACGGCAAAGCAAAGTCAAAGTCAAAGTCAACGACAAAGTCAAAGTCAAAGTCAAAGTCAATGTCAAAATCAAATTCAAAGTCAAAGACAAAGTCGATGTCATAGTCAAAGTCAACATAATTATAATTATGAATAATGTTTTCAATACCTACCTGAAGACTGATTGTTAATGGACAGTCACAAGTATTTAGATATGTACATATATATAATATGTAGAAGCAGAAAATCGTACTTAAGTAGTTCATCTAGTATATTTGAAACACATGGCGGCACATACCTCTGGAATTACACTTGGTATCTATATAAGCACAACGCGTACAATTGGAATAGGCGGCGACGTTACGGGAGGATTAAGATACTGAGTTATAGCTCTAATAAAGAACATAAAGATGAGATACAATACGACCAATATAAAATGTTCCCCTCGGGTTTGTTAAACATTTATATTACGCCATATATTGTCTAGTTTCGTGAATAGATAAACTATTGAAAAATAATAATATGGAATATTCAATAAATTCTACAATAAATTCTAGTTACTTATAAGGGCTTTCATGCGATTCTATCGTTGACATTGAACGCGTATGATGGTGTACATACCAAGCTCACTCATGGTGGGTGAACGAACGAACATGTGGGTAAACTTTTGCAACAAAAAATGCGCCTGCGTTTGTATTAAGCAAAATGAAAAAGTATAATAATATGTAATAGAACATTAAAAAAGAAACAAAAAACAGACACAGTATAGATTTAGAAACTTTATTAGATATACTGTAGAATTATCGAACAAATGCGCGGAAAAAAGATAATAAAAAGATTTCGCAGTAGAGAGTAATTTCAAGGGAGGAGGTTTGTGTCCGTAGGTCACAGGCTGCACTTCCCCTTGAAGTCAGATCCGGATCTATGACATCCATGAGGATTTTCTCCTTCACATTGAAAAAAGTTTGCTTTTTTTAATACATCGTGAATACCTTAACTGTTGTTTATGTACTCCCCTAGTGTCTTGAAGTACGAGTTCCGAGCATCAACTAGGCATCATATCCTACAGTATAGTCTCATTTAGGTGCTTACCTATATTCTATGTGTAAATGAAAAAAACATTTAACAATAAATTTTCAGTCATAACAATAAATGTAATCATATAGTCTAGCTCACATATTTAGTATCAGAGGAATCAATTTTTGTTTCTATTGACATGAAACCAGTCGTTTTATAGTGAACGGCGCCAAATGCCATTAAAAACACGAAGAGAGAGCTCATTTCTTTTCCCATCTTTTACGACAAACCATAAAATTGACACGTGACAAACGTTTAGAAATTATATTGCTTTAATTCAGTTGAAAATGTTATGCTGGATATAGAAAGTAAGAGATGTGAAACTGGTAATGACGATTTTTATTAAAAGCTTTCTGGAGGATTTACAAATACATAGCCATAGACGTCCTGTCAGTGGAGTCGGAAAGAAACGCTTGCTACGTACCTAATGGACGCCCAGAAAGTTCAATGTAAATGGCAGTAGAACGTCGTTCAATAACTTAATAACGTTTCTGCGAATCCATGTTTCTTTCAAGCTTGTCTATATCGACTTCTTTTACGCCGAAGTTCTTTTATTTAACCACTTCACTTTCGTTTAGAGATTATTATCTGACAGGACGGTTTTAAGCTTTCATCGTCGTGGGATTTAGTCATCAACAAATGTAAGCGATATTAAGTACGCCTGACAAGTTGCCGGATATCATGAATGTTGTGTGTCGGTCTAGTGACAACCCTAGTGCTCAAATAAATAATGAAGACCAAGTGCGGGTAGTTAGAGGAACTCGCATGGCTAGAAGATGTTGACACTTGCCTCTACAGTCCCTTCGAGACCATGGACGATGCTACACGTAGTTTACACGTAGTTTAATTAGTGGTAGTAGAGCTCCTTGTGAAAAGTTTGTCCAGGGAACTACTGCCACCTTACCTATTTCTGCCGCCAGGCAGTAATGTGAGCATTACTGCGTTCTGGTTTGGAAGGGTAAGGGTGTTGGTGAAATTATAGGAACATTTGACTTGTCAACTTATGTCTGAGGGTGTCGGGCGCAGTGGCAGTGCCCCTCAGATCTTTGTGAAATAAAAAACGTCCTAAAAGTTGAAAAACATAATATTGTAAAATATAAAATTTTTAATACACGATTAAGTTCTGATTTTAAAATCAAATAATTATTATCATCGGTATTAAACTGGTAAAAACAACGATAAATGCATGTCATACTTATAGTAATATTATTTAAACAAGAAAACCGACATTTTATGATTATGTCTTTAACAATATTTGTGACGTTCATATAATTTGAGCTGCAATAACTCTGAAGTCCTTTGTGCAAAAGTTGTTAAGAAACTTTTAATAATTTTCCTGGCAATAATTTCGAGCTCAAGGAATCAGCTTGCAAAAATTGGGTCAAAAATGTCAAAGAAATTTTTAACAACCTCTAAATGCGGCCTTGTAGAAATCGTTACAATTTATTACAGTTAAAAGTTTACGTTGTTTCAAAGAAACTTTATATTTAACGGCGTCTCACAGCTAGCTATGGAATATTTAATATTGGGTTGAATTTTGGATTAAAAAATAGCAAGAAAAAGGATACGAAAACTAGGAAAACGTTCGATAGATCATGTGATGTCATTGATGGGCATTGAACGACATACGATTTGTTAAAATCCTTGTTGGAAATAATACCTCAAGTGATTTAAACAATTTGTTTCGAGAACCTATGTCTGTGTAAACTGTATTATTAATAGAATACATCTATACTAATCCATAAGCGTAGCTATGAAATTGCAGAGTTGTATTGAATGCACTCACTAGAGTAACAGGCTCAGGTTTGTCAAAGGCTGCGGGTAATTAAGGGCTTCCGTGGTAATGACGTGTGATTTAGCTTTGTGCCAATGTTTTGCTGCCATAGCACATGTTCACATGTGATGTTTGTATCAAATGAGGGGAGTAACACATATTGCTATATATGTATAAATTGAATACGGTATGCAATAAACACTTTTGACTTACAATACCTGTCTGAAATGTGGAAAAATGTGACAGTACAGTAATAATACGTGCAGTAATAATAGATTTATTATTGCGTAATAAAAATAGTTGATGAAATTAAAATGTTAGCAACATAAATCTATGTATTATGTATGTACAGAAAAGCAAACAAATTTAGTCTTAACTAAGGTAAAAAATATTATCGAGAGCAGCGCCCTGGGGCATCGTGTCCACGAGGTTGGCAATATTTTCGTTTTTTATTTAAGTTATTCTTTGGCGAAAGTACCTGTCAGCTCTTCAGTCACTGAAGGCTACAACGAGATGAAATGACAGCTTCTTCGAGAGGAGTTTCATCTGTGAATTCCCCACAAAAAGCACAAAGTTGGCTGGTGCATATTTGAGTCTTATTCTTATGCTGTCATTAAGGAGGGACTACAGTGTTCACACAAAGATATTTACCAATTTTTTACATTTTCCAATGAATATCATTCTATACCATCAGGAGATGCGGAAATACTGCAGCCATCCGTTATAAAAAAACCTTGCAAATTAGAGTGTCGACAGATATTCTCTTCGAAATGTTGATGAATCACCTTTATATCGAGTCTTAATAGACTATGACAAATAAAATTCGTTTGTGACAGAGCGCTCGTCACTTTCATGTGAATTGCGGGTACAAGCACAACTTGCCCCGATTCCGTAATATTATTATCGTGCAATGGGCGTATCCTGTAACTTTATTACAATTTCCTTGTTTTGGAAATAACAAGCGGCAGGGGTCCCGATCCCCGCGTCTAATACCTATCTGCTTTGTTATTAATGTCCTTATACGGATCTCCAATTATCTCGTAACAGGGCGCCTCTCTCGCTCCAATAAACGACACGGTCTTCACTGTTTATTATCACGCAAACGTTGAAACTCTAACAACCAAACATGGATTTTACCCCAGCAAGGCGTGTTGTATCATTGAAAACACATAGAATTAATTTTTTATTTCAACTTATGCACATTAGCGCTTATGTGGGCGAAGAACGAACTATCCAAATAGTACTCGTAATACTTGACTCGGTTTAGGAAGTTTGATATTGAAACCACGATCGTGCTTACAGAGGGATAATTTCAGAGCTTTGACAAACTTGACTCTGAAAAGGGCGGAAAGGATAAAGTTTTCACTCCATATACAAGCGATAAGTATCACAGAGCAAGTAAAGGCGTGTAGAGATTTCCAAATACGAGGTGCGGTACGGAGCAAAACGCGTAGAGCGAACGTCTGAAACGTTGTGTACGTAACAAAGTCGTCTGCAATTTGTCTCGCGGGCCTCCGGCGCCCGTGATTGAAATTCTTACCGTTCCTCCAGCCGCGCGGTGACGTGACTCCGCCACGCTCTGCCTGCTTCCAGGTACTGCTATTAAATCTGAGAAAAATACGAATAACGGGACATCTACTTTTATGCTTAAGATTTAATTGTAACTTTATGCCACTAAGACTGTCCAAAGTCGAAGAGTGGTTGGTTACACACGGTAACTTTTAGCATCGATGCAAACGCACGAATGCATCGCTACACTTGCAATTTATAGGTTTGCATCGCGTTTTCATCGCTGTTTAAAGTCGCGCGTGTGTGTAAAGGTATACTGTTAGCGACTGCATCGCGACTGCGACTGCATCGCGTTTACATCGCTATTAAAAGTCGCCGTGTGTGCTCTGAGGTATAAAATACTTACGTGTTGTTGTCTCTAATTTGTAATAGTCAACACACTTTAGACACAGAATAAGTTTTACGAGGCTTATTTGCTCTTAGAACGACGGGATAAAAACTAAATACATAATGTACTAAATTCTTTGTAAAAATTAAACTTTAATTAATTAAACCTCAGTTTGCAATGACAATTAGAAATATTTTATTTAAAAAAGTGACTTAAATATAAAGTTTATAAGTTAATAAAAAAAATCGCTGTATTGTATTCAGAATATGTTTCGAATATTTGGAATTGTAAATAAAATATTCGAACATTGTACTACCTAACCGTAAACCAATAAAAACCATCCACAAATAAAATATTACGATTGACTAGAAAACAGAATTGGAACAAAGGTTAACAAGGTTATTTCCATTTGCGACTCCGTTTCCCGGGAAACAACGGGAACTTTGGAACTGGCCAAACAGTAATAAATAATTTACAAAAGCGGTCATGTGAAAGAGGATCCCTCCTCGGTGCTGCGGAGAGAGGGCGGGGTAACCGTGCGGTGGTTAGGTATTTGAATTGCTAATGATTTCCCGACCGAATAACTGGAGCTCGCTAACTGGTTGCAGAGACACTGGATACATTTCACTCATTGTTCTAAGCCCATCTTTCGAGCTTGCACAATGTCATCAATATGATGTAAATCACGTATCGTGACTATTTATTGTCAAGAGGTCATTGTGATTTCAAGTATATAGATCAGTGCCAGTTATCCGTATAGAAAGTGTTTCTCTTGTACCGTGGTGAGTCAACTAGCAAACTGCATGACCCTCATTTTGTATCAGATAATAAGCAAGCATAGAGCCGTCTTTTTGATATATCTATAGAAATGACATCGCTGATCGGCTACACTAAACATTTTTCCATCATATCCAAATAAGTAGTAATACCGATAACATGCAATCCAATAATAATTTAATTGGATGATATAAATCAATGCAACGTTTTTGCCAGTAGGTACATGGCTTGTTAATTTATGATGGTGTGCAAACAAGGCGGGGGCGGAGGTCGGTGGTCCGTGCCTGTAATTAAGTAATTAATTGCAAGTTGTGGCAACTGTCCGTTACACCACACTCGTCTGGGCTCAATCTGTATTGACAAATGAATATCATTTTCATACGAGTCAAAATCACACAAGTCAAAATAATTTTCTCAAAATATGAGAGTTCTTCGTCATAATAAATCACATATTGCGCCTTTATAAAATCGCAGTTACAGCAAAATAAAACTTCGGCAAGCGGCTGGCCGGTAACTTCCACGCCGACCTTAAGAATTTTTGTTGAGACAAATGGCGCGCATTAAAGTCCGTCAAACTCTCGCACTTAATTTCTATATTTTAATCGTGCAGTTATATCGAAGATGATTTAATTCCACGAGTTCCCCCCTTTTCCATTCACAGCATGATGCCAGAGATCGTGATAAAATGTCCTGCTGGGAGAAAATGAGTTTGCTCAATTCCACTACAGCTGCAGTTGTAAAATCTCGTGTATACTATATTCCATTTTTTAAGCAAGCAGCAAGCTAGATTGTAAAAAGTTCCCCTATTTTATTTGCACGAGGATTGAATTTGATTTCCAGACCTTAAGAGGTGAGCACTTACATTTTATATTACGATTTACCCACAAGTTTACATAAGTATGATTGAAGACGCATGAAACGGAATATTATGCGCAGCACTCGAAATCTTCCACGATATTAATATTCAAAGTTTCCTGCTCTCCGACATTAAAGAAAAAATGCTATTTCCCAGAGACGATAAACGATAATGTATGCCAAATTGCCTCGGCAACTTTGGATATCAAAGACAATTGACACTTAGATAAAACTAATAAAACTAGCGAAGACCTCTGAGAATGGCCTTAACACACTATTAGTTAGATCGCGGAGGCACAAACATTGTAATTTACGCGCACGGAGTAGTTCATAAAAAGCTTTAGCTATGAACAGAGCACTTATAGTATTATACATCGTATAGAATGATGAGTTTCGCATGGTTACTTGTAAACTAAGCCAACTTGAATTAAACAATCCATTGCAGTTTGGTACTTGGTACTTGGTGTAACGGGCCGGTGTCCGCAACTCGACGTCGAGGCGTCTATTGCAGTGGTATCAATTAGACGAGAGTCAACACAGGGTTGTGGGGTGTACCTAATTGTTTTTCTTCCGGTCACCCGGGAAATTTGATCAGAATGGCCATTAAAGACGCAAACTCGCAGAAAAAGAACGTTGAAAATTAATGGCGCCTTATTTGTAAACTGCCGTCGACGTAAAAATAAACAAAACTGGTTTTTGACGCTGGAAAATAGAGAATATAAAATATTGTCGTTTTCTATTTTATTTATGTTCTTAATACATATTTACTTTATGATAACAATATTAGTGTTATTTAAAGTTACAAATTGTGAAAGGAAATTTAATAAATGTGTACGAAGATATTTCGTTCAGGCGTCACTTCTGCTTGTAAGAGCGGTATAAATACCGTTTATGTCGTTTAGTTAAAGGTGATGATCAACTCATCCGATGTAGTCCAGCTCACACAACGCTGCAATTAATAGTCACTCTTGTCGACTCTTGTAAAATTTCTTATATATACAAGAAAGTACATACGTTACTGTTTCATATTGTTCACAATATGGACGTGTAATACAAATGAGGCACCGGTGATTTGTGGGGGCGGCTCTAAGTTCGAGGCAAGTTAAATTGCGTGTGCTTGGGCCGCGGAACCATTTCACGGATTTAACCCACTACATTACGCTATCGTGGATTTAATGGAGCTTTTGTTTTCCCATAGACACCAACTACCTTAATCTCATTTCACCGGTTGGTGGACAAGGCGATTCGTAAACAGACGTAGGCGACGATAAAACTGATCTATATAAATATAAAAATATAATATAAATACAAGACAGCGTTTCCATTCATTGTAAATTCTATAATCCATCTTTGCATTTATTAAACCGGAATTAAGATTGAAGAAACTCAGCATCTGCTGAAATTTAAAAAAAATCCAACAAGTGGCACATTTCGACTTACAATTATTGCAGAAACAGTAGATTCCTTCTTTTCAATTTTCGTTTTTCGAATACAATTGGACCCGACATTTTTCTACTCCAATTTGGGATCAAGTTTAAGAATGGCTTTTTATCTGGTGTTCGCCGGCAGTGAGAGTAAAACTGTAACCCTTTCACGGACGCTGCGACTCTAGCGGAAAATTAAATTGTACAGCCACGGCGGCTTCTCTCAACATGTTGACTTCCATTCGACTCGCAAACAACTATAATTTTTACACGTCACTGATTTTAAATTTTCACCTTTACTGTCTTTGTTGATAAAGTAACTTTGTAGTCGATGAAATACAATGTTACACAATCCATCTCGTCAAAATACACAACGAATCTTACCTATGCGCAACGAGGCTACCAAACACAAATTCAAAGCACTATTTAAACCAACAACACCTACTCTCGTTATAAAAATCTGTCTAGTTTATTCAAATTTTATTATTATTATTAGTTAGTAGTAAATGAAATCTATGAAATCCCCCCTGTACTTACGTACTTTTTCGTGGCCTTTCTAAAATATTTTTTACTTTGATTTAACACATATTTATATATTTTTTATGACACTAAAGGACGAGACGAACAAGTCGTGCGTCTGATGGTAAGCGACACGCCTGTCCATAACAGATGCAGTGTAACTCAGACCTTTGAACTGAGAGGCACTACACTACTAGAAAACTTCCATGTGCCTGTAATTTCACCAGCACCCTTACCCTTCAAAACCGAAATAATGCTCACATTACTGCTTGGCGGCAGAAATAGGTAGGGTGGCAGTCATTCCTTTTTTTTGACAGGGGGAAATCTTTATGGATACCCCTGAGCCCCCCTGGACTCAGGGGTTATGTGGGGACTCTCCCTCCAGACTGGAGGGCCTACCCCACTAAAACCCCCCCGGGTTTCCCTCTCGCCGGTTGAGTCGGCGCCGTGGGATCGGTGAACATTCACCACGACGCCGCCCGGCCGCCCTAGCTTGCGCCAGGGCTCCCGCGCCAACGGGCCCCTCGGTTGTCCTCCGACCCGCCCCCCAGACGAGTGAGGCCGTGCAATGCAGGCTCCGGAGTCCCTGTTCAGAGCCCGCTGACCTCACTAGGGGATCAGGCGAGCAGCGAACTGCCTTCGCCTTCTCCCCGTACGTCTGCGCCGAAGCGGGTGCGCATCCGCCGCGACCTCGCGCACCCGCTCCGCGGCCTCCTTTTGCGACATAACCTCTGCGCAAAAGGAGGCCACCGCCTCCCAGGACTCCTCTCCACCGAGCATGGCGGCAACCACGCTCGGCAGCGAGAGGTCCGTGGCAGTCATTCCCTGGAAGAACTCTTTCAAGGAGCTCTGCTGCTGCTACTCTTATATTCTATCCGCACATGCACGTACATATCGAATACACTATTCACAATTTACTACATTTATTATTTCAAGGAATGATTTCACTCCTAGTCATTGAGATTTAAATCTTTCCTTAGAAATAACTTCTAGATTCAATGTCTCCCTGTACTAGTCTGATTGAACACCAGCGCTTTAGGGAACTTAGGCATATGCTGAGTCAGCACCCTTTTACTGCTGTGACTAAAATGTTTTATTTTTCCTCTTTTGTGCCATACTAGTGCATAAAGTGTTTATCTGTCTAAAATAGATACTGATTTTAAGTAGCTTGCCTAGCCTTGCAATACATATATCTACCTAAAGTTGTACGTACCGGATTGAATTTTTATATGTATTATCTTGAGCAAAACAATGTTTTAAATACAACTGCTATGCAGTATTCATAAGATTAAACAAAGTTATAAAATACAGAAACTAAAGCAACTACGTACCTACACGTTTCCCTAAACAAATCTTGTTTAACTCTGTCTAAAAGTAATTTTGTTACACATGCTCGGAGTAGGTAATCTCCATCTGAGCCGAGTACAGGGCGCTATCGTAAAATTATATTATCTTTTATATTACTCTTTGTAACTTATTTGTGCTTATATGACATTATTATTATTTTATATGAGAGAGGTATTTTCTTAGTGTCAGGATCTAGCCGTATATCACGGGAAGCGGGTGCAAACTGCGTGGAACCAAGAAATCGTAAGTGGGCGGTTTGGCCCATGATAGATAGCCAACTTTGTCCCTTTTTCCCACCCTGATACATTACATCTTTTCTTTACTTTTTTAGGGTACTAGCTTATTAATTAAGAACCATTTAGCAAACGACAGCATTAAGTATACTAAAGGCAACATTAAAATTAAAAGGAAAGAATTGAAATTAAAAATAAATTAACAACACTAAATTAGCTAAGAAGTAGACAGAGTGCGAATAACAAAATCAACTTTTTAGTGCTTTCATTCAACTCCGCTTAGTAAGAAACAAATTGACTAAATTAAAAACTCATCTGTGTTAGCTGTTGAGGCAGACAGTAATAATGGCATTTAGCGAGCAGGAGCTACGCGATGAGCTACGAACGGGTGAGGACAGCTCGTGAAACTTATTGCAACTTGTTTACTCCGCCTTCGCAGCCCTTTGTTCTACAACAACCAAGAAGCAACTTCACAGACGCAGACACTTGCTCCCTATAAATATAATTTACATTAATTATTTTCTCCGCCGCTCCGCAGTAATAACCTGCAATATTATATAGACAAGTAAACGAAAACGTAAATGAGTAATTTCCAGATTACTTTATTCTACCTAATTTCGGTGGCAATTTTTATTATTTCAATATTGTAGAATATTATCGTGAAGTACTATTAATTTTTGAGTGTAGTATCATGAAATCTGTTTAATATTTCACAATAATGCACTCAAATACTTGAATAATAAATATTGCCACCGGAATTAGGTAGAGAAAACTTGTCTGAAATTTACTCAAATAAGCTTTACAAACAATGACCTCTTGCTAAAGCGCTTTTTGTCCTTCATATTCCGGGAATCTTTTAACCAATATTTAATCGAAAATGGTTAGATATTTTGCAACCGTTGAGAAAAAAAGTCAATTTGCCGGTAAACAACTCCTTCGTGTTTAGAAAATAACCTTAATATTCATTTCAATACGGAATTAACGCCAACAGTAAATTTCACACTAATAGCAAGCTGAGCGTCAGCTAACGCCATTATCGTGCACGTGCAATTAAAAGCAAAGTCTTGCTATTAAAACCCTAACGGCTCCCGCGGCATAACATAATATTGCGTACACTAAAAAGTTATTTACTTTTAGGGAATCCTATTGGCAATAAAGGAGCATTTCACTTGCGAACGAAGTGGTCGTAAAAACTCACTTCACTCGGATACGTCGGTTCCATCGCGAAAACAAAGCAACACTTGACTCCAAACACTATCGCATAACCAGAAGTGGTCCACTACATAAAATATGAAGAGGAATTGAGCGGATATAGCTGCGATTAGTGGAAAAGTTAAGTAATCAATGGGAATAAAGGAGATGGATATCTACGTCAAGTTAAATGTCTCTGCTAATGTATACCAATAAAGAAAATAAAACGAGTTGCAGGCCAGGGGTAAATTTATTAGGGGCAATAAAGCTAAATCAATCGCGTCGGAGAGGGATCTCAATCGGCCCCCATCGGTCAGATCACTGGGCGCCGTCGCTCTGACGAGGCTAATTCGTATTTACAATGAACGAAGGATCCTGACGACCAGTTTGCAGCGGTGGATTTGAGGACTATACGGAACATTTGCCATATATAAATAGATAGAATATATATATATATATATGTGAATAGAAAAAAATAATATTATTATACCTACCTTCTAAAGACAACTTTTTTTGCTGGGCTTAAACTTTAGCAATAATGACGTTTAAATATCATTAAGTATTAATTAAACGAGCAACTTTATTAAAAAATAGAAATATAGTGATTTCTCAGATTGTTCAAGGAAATATTGCTCGTGAAACAACTTGAGAGATAAGTGTTAAGAAATACATTCTCACATTAACGTCGCAGTTAGTACATTTATGAAAATGTTATTTATGTTAAGAAGAATAGTATTTTTTTACGAAAAATAGTAACAGACATAACATTAATAATAGGAACAAAACTAAACTAGCTGTTCTTGACAATCGTCTTCACAAAGTCACAAACTCATTTGAGGGGCAATATCTACGCTTCTATAATAAGATTCCGGTTGATGTTCAAAAGTTGCTATTCACGAGGTTTAAAACCACAGTGAAGCAAAAACTTTATACAAAAGGTAGAAAACTTTATAATACAACTTCTACTTACTTGGATGACAAAAATCCCGTTTAGCACTTGCAGGTAGTCTCTATCTTTGAAATAAATATTGATGACAAATATGTACAAATGCATATTTACAAAGAGCAACCTACATTTTCATGCTCATTCTTCTCAGGTAAATCTGCCTTACGAATAAGCAGTAGTATTTAATCAATATGACGATTTGAAGTGTTTGAATTTGCTTACCTATGAAATATAGATTATTACATGCAGAACGAAGCGAAAACAACTAAGGGGTTGATCGAATATCTTATATACGGCGGACGAACTGTCATAAATTAGTAGCAGTAGAGTTCCTTGTGAAATAGTTCGATCAGGGACCTACTGCTGCCTAGCCTATTACTGCCGCCAAGTAGTAACTATAAAGTCAGCTGAAGAACTATCAAAAAAATCTATCAAAGAGGCTGATGACCACCTTCCACTAACAAATAGTGAAACAGAAACTTCCACTAGAAAAGGACAGAGGACTAGTGGAACGACAAAACTATTTTAATCCGCTCCGTCAGCTATTTCCCGCTCATTACCCTTTCGCAGTGGAAGGCGAGCATAAGATTTTAAAATAAGCAGTCAAAATTCTCTTTGGATCATAGTATGGTCAAAAGTGAACATTGTGAAAGGTTCACACGTTTTTTACTGTTTTGTAAATAGTGAGACGAATTTTCTCAGGTGCTGTAATTCGAGTTGGCGAGGTACCTCATACTCAGGCATTTTCATCACCATATTTTCAGGCCACATAAAAATGCTTCAGAAGCACAAAACCATCTTGAGCATTCTCGAAAAAGTAAATCTTAGCAAGAGCACATTTCACAGTGGAGTGCGCCCGGATATCGACTTAATGAAGAACACTCAGCGCCATCACGCGATGAGCCCCGATTCTTTGGAGAACGTTACATTTTTAAAATTACACCTGGGATCTTTAGTTAATAGCCAAATAAAGAGGTTTTATGAAAACATTGTTTAGCAGGGGATCCTTTCTTACCGTTATCGCAACTGTGGTTTACAACCAGTTGCAGAAAACAATTTTTTCACTTGTAAAAAACGCCGTTCCTACTAGTTCGAAGTCGAGTCGTTATGAATAACGACAACTCGTACCTTTACGTTACAAAAAGAAAATAATAAAAATTTGTAGCAGCAGAGCTCTTTGTAAAAGAGTTCGTCCAGACAAGTACTGCCACCTTACCTATTTCTACCGCCAAGCAGTAATTGCGGGCATTACTGCAATCCGGTTTCGAAGGGTAAGGGTGTTGGTGAAATAATAACGCAACGCAACACTCTCATAGTCCCGCACTGGGGAAAACCTGTGTCGCGGGTGCCAGGGACTACACATAAACAACCACAAATTACACCCAAACTTACAAAAGTAATAAATGTAGGCCCATATTTCTGCCGGCCTGGGAATCGAATCCAGGACCTCTGAGTGGCACTCCGGAAGGTAACCGTTTGGCCATGGAGGCAGTTAAAATGTATAATTATATCAAATTTTATAACGCTTCTGTTTAAGCATAATAAAGTTATTGACTTAATTTTGTTCCTAGAATGTTTAAATTCCTCTCCGGAAAAGTCGTGACTTTGCAGATGTGACTTTATTACACCAATGGTGTTTAGAACAAAGTACTGATTACATTCTTGTTTCTTAAACGACATGAGTACAAGGGAACAAGTCTAATTGACATTATTGTTTTTTTCTTACTAGAGCTGTTCCTTCTACCTTAATCGCAATTTATTTTGAAAACCAAAAGGAATCGCAACTAAGGTAAAAACAACTACAAGTAACTCGGTTTTGGGCTAGCCCATTCACCTGAAAAGTGTACACAAAGAGCGCACGATTATGTAATGCCTCCAAAACTAGCTATTATCACGCTGGACTGACACGCAGAAGCCCCGGGTCCGATTCCCGGGCCGGGATAAATAATTGTATTACCTACATTTATTTCTCTCGTGAGTTTGGGTGTAATTTGTGATTGTCTATATGTGTGTGTCTATGGCACCCGCGATACAGGGTTTCCCTAGTGCGGGGCTAAGAGTGTGTGCGTTATGTTATGTTATGAATGAAAATGAAGCCAAAAAGCTCAGAAGACGTTCAATTAAGTACTTCATTAATCAGTGGTACTGTAATGAAGCATAATTCTAAAATATTTTGTTGTCACACAGAAAAGTAGAAACTACATTCACATAACTGGTTGAACAACATAAAGTATGGTTAATATTATACAACAATTTCCACAGTAGCCTACTACCATTTCGACGTGTCGCAGCAACAATGACGTCATTAGTAGCTCCGTTGTACAATATTATTGGATCATTAGTATGTAGAATTATTTTTAGACGACTTCAAAAAAGGAGGAGGTTCTCAATTTATTATTGATAATATTAATGTAGTTAGAGCCTATCTTTTTACAATTCTTGAACTGGGTTATTAAAGTTTGTAGTAACGTGTGGAAGGACCCGCCTTGGGATGTAACGCAATTAAATTAATACTATCTATGTCTCCAATATCCAAACTTCGATAGTTAAACGAGGTTGCTTGGAGATCGGGTTGTGGCAATATGTTAAGGTAATGGATCAACCCTCGTAGTGCACTTGATTAGTCTGGCGATGGCGACGCGATGGGCCTATCAACTACCAGGCCGCTCAACCTGAGTGTAGGAAGGCGGTGGGTTACACAGAAAAGTGATTAGATGTGTTTACATTGGTTTCTTGAACGCTTCCATGTCGGAATTAACTATACGTGTGTATAAAGTAAAATATTTGTTACGATAAATGTGATTATCATGCACATTATTATCAATTGTGGTCGTCAAAGGAGCATTGTAAAAATCGCAATGAGCCTCTACATTTTGAAAGAAAGAAGAAAAAAGAAAGAGACAGTACCACATTGACTTACAAATAAATGGACGACGGGTCTAATACAAAAACCACGAAAAAAAATGTCCCAAGTCAACCTATTTAAACGTAGTGACATGTAAAGGAATATGAAAAAGCTAAAACGTTGAATTTAAATTGTAATATCATCGCAGTACTGTCTAATTTTGCTTGCTTCGCTGTCAGTCGAACAAACGAAGTCTAAAGCGTGAATGACGCTCTGTATACGATTTTAACGCCCTATAAGTTCGGACACTTTTTAGCGCGGTCCCGACGTCCATATAATTGTAAGTCAATGAAGTACCATTCATTTTAAACTGTACTTATATAACCTAACCTCCGGTTAAAAAAACCGACCTCAAAAGTCATTCATCCTCTAGTTTACCACGCTTAGTGGTGGAATATCTTCTTGAAATTTAAATGGGACCACATCTGAGGTACCTTCTTTCCGATAAAAAAAGAATCATCAAAATTGATTCACAAATGGTACAAAAAAAAAGAACGTACAGACGAATTGAGAACCTCCTCCTTTTTTGAAGTCGGTTAAAAATAAAAATAAATTGAAAACTAAAATTAAGATACTGAATGGACACCACTCAACATATGTCGTGGCTGAGAATAGTCACGGCTCGGGTATTATGTGGAGCCCATGGAGTGAGGCCACAGGCGCACCAAACAAACACTACACACAAGACACTGACATTTTTTATATACGCAATCAAATACACACACATAGTGTGTTATGTAATGACTAAAGAGTAAAAATGCGAAATGCTCACCCAAATTTATGTTTCATATTCATAATATTTATTTAATATCCATGATTTATTAATATAATTATTACGTAAGTAAATACCATGAAATTTTTATCAAATATCATTAGATTCAACACGACTCAATTTGTTACAACTATAATGTAATCTAACAAAGAAAGAAACTACATATGGTTTTATATATGGTTGGAAACTACGTATGGCTTTGGTTACTAGTGAGAGTAAAACATATAAAGGAGTATGGCCACATAATATAAATACAATCATACATACACTCATACACACATATATATATATATATATATATATATATATATATATATATATATATATGAGTGATAATGTATGTGATGTGCGTGTATGTATATATATAATACGTATATGCAAAAATAATATCCAATATTATCTTATGTCTACTATTTTCACGTGATATCAACGATACCTAATTTTCAAATAGCGTATATTACGTTATTGTGACGACGTTGTCTTATTCATCATACTACTATTTTAATTATAAATAAATAACTTTCTCAGTATACAACCTTTAGTAGCAGTAGAGCTCGTTGTGAAAGAGTTCGTCGTGATATCAGCCTTTAGTCTTGAGGTCAAAATTTTACTTTTCACTTCGATTGCGAGAAAACAAAAAACTTTAACTGTTTCTGTTTTGCTCTCCATTCACGCGTCGTGGTTTTGGTGTTTTCGCGGGATTTTTTTCCAACCAGACTCAGATACAACAAACGCAACAAAATGCCACGATTAGCGGTCTTTGGTAATTATGAGCGTCTTTTGAACCATTAAGTGCTACGTGTCGCGTCAAAATGGTCCATACATAAACGCACTAACGCGGGAAAATAATATGGCGCCACTGTCGGTGCGAAAAAGGCATGAAACTAAAACCAAGCGCTATCGCAATGAAAATAGTACACATAAAAGCACTTTTTCTTTATTAAATTTCCGCAGCGCAGCCATCTCAGTGAAACTGTAGGTTGTTTACTGTGATGAATTATTATAATGTTAAATTATAATTATCTTTTTTGTTTTTGTGATTATTTTTAAATGTTGTTTTAGTTGTAATTGAAATGAATGAGAGTTATTTGTAATCCGAAATATTAGGCTTTATTTAGTTAAAACTAGACGTAGTTTCAGTGACATTAACGTATGATGTGTATTTCTTATAAATGCACTATATGGCATTTACCACATTCTCCCCGGCGACGTTCTGCAGACGTAGTCACTCAGGTGAGCGGGGGGATGGCACTGCCTAGCGGAGCGTCGCAGCTGAATGCTCTCTGGGGACGGTTCCGTCGGGCTTTCATTGACACTAGGTTGTTACTGAGCTTCATCGCATTCTTCCTCATCTTCGTCATCTATTTTCGGCAGTCTGTTTCCACCGGGGGCTAAATGGCGATTTGCCACTATCGCTTCTCTGCCATTAAGGAAGCGGACACGTGAGTGTTACGGGTTCGCTTCTAGCAACTCTATTTCCTCCACAATGGGGTCGTACTTGCTCTTTCTGTGGTAGTTCTTATAGCAAAATTTGTCCAGGGTTAGTTAACCATGAAGGCAAAGATTGGCCGCTCTCTGAACGCTAGGAGTGGAAGAACATTCGTTCATGGGGTGTGCAGTTCGTAACCGTATATAGCAAAGAGCGGATTGCGTGGAGTGCATCCGTCACTACATGTTCCCACTTTGTTACTGGTAAATTTTGTGATTTCAGAGCCAATTCTACAGTCTTCCAAATGATAAAGTTATACCTCTCTGTTTGACCGTTCCCTCGAGGATTATAAGACAGATTTTCTATGCAAGAATTGCTTGAAATCGTCTGATAAGAAGGTTGCCCCACGATCACTATGTATACAAGTGAGTATTCCAAACATTGCAAAAAGATAAGTTAATTTGGCTTTGACCGTGTCGAAGGTAAGGTCTGAGCAGGGGTAAGCAAATGGGAAGCGTGAATATTCGTCAATTATGGTTAGAATGTATCGCTTGTTAAAACTTTCTGTGGGTAGGGGTCCTTTAAAGTCAATGGAAAGTCTTTCAAACGGTGACGTTGCCTTTATGAGTGTGCCATTCTTTTTGTAGAATCGGCGCTTTAATTCGGCACACACACGACGCGATGATGTTATTTGTTTCACTTCTTCGACTGAGTATGGCAAATTTTTAATTCGTACCCAGTGAATCATCCTTGTTGACTCCTGGGTAGCAAAGAGTATCGTGAAGTGTCTGTAAATTGTTCTTTGATGTAGACGAAGCTATCAGATCTGCCCGACACAGTGCGTCAGCGGCTCGATTTTCTCTACCCGGACGATATACAATATCAAATTTGAAGGCAGCCAGTTCTAGTTTCCACCGTTGTATCTTATCATTTTTTATTCTTGATGATTGTGTCTGATCAAGCATATATGCTTTTGATCGGTAATGAGTCGAAAAGCGCTTCCACAAAGAAACTGACGCCACTTCCTGATTTATTCGACTAATGCCGTAGCTTCTTTCTCGACCGCAGGATATTTTCGTTCACAACTAGAAAGTGTCCGAGAAACGAAAGCGATTGGTCTCCCTTCTTGCGTTAAAGTTGCCGCGATAGCATAGTCCGATGCGTCAGTTTCTACAGTAAAAGGGATTTTGTCATCAATCGCGTGCAGAGATGAGTCCGCTATTCTTTTTTTCATTAATTGAAAAGCATTCGCAGCTTCTAATGACATAGGAAATGATTCTTGTGCAACAAGAGAATGGATTTTGTTTGAAAAATGAGGAATCCGTTTTGAATAATCTTAGCGAAGCAGTGCTTTCAGGAACGGGGAGCTCTAAAAGTAGTCGATCAAGATCAGGCCTTATTATTCCGTAGTGAATACTATAGCCCAGTATATTGATTTGCTATTGAGAATTCGCTTTTATCTAGATTCAGGGTCAAATTACAGCGAGTGGCGATATCGAGGAAATGTTTCAAATTTTCGTTGTAATCTTCTTGGTCTCGTCCGCATACAGTGATATTTATTTATTTCTTTATACATTTTAGGAAAATTCACTGACAAATACTACAATTATGATATACTTAAATATGAGTAATCCCATGCCATTTACGAATTTCCATATCATCGAGATATGCTTATATTCCCTGGGTTTTTTTCTTTAACTAGGATCGTGGTGACAGCTCGCTGGAACGCAGCAACTCCATTCGTTACTCCGAATGGGATTGTACAAAATTGATACAAGTTGCCGTCAGCTTCGAAAGCAGTGTAAGGTTTCTCACGTTTCAGAATCGGTATCTGATGGTAGGCGCTGCGTAAGTCGATTTTGCTAAATACGCGGAATTTCGATACTTTTGCTACGACGTCCTCAATGCTAGGTAGGGGATACGCATCCAGTTGGGTATATTTAGTGATCGTAACTGAGTAATCGATACACACACTTTTTTATGGTTCTCATTTGATATAATTAGCACTTGAGCTCGCGAAGGTGATTGGCTGGGCTCGACAATCTTGTCTTCCAGGAGTTTGTTAATTTCCGCGCTAATGAATGCGGCGTCATCTGATGAGTATTTCCTTGATTTAAATTCCTTGATAATATTAAATAATAAAATTGGTTTGCAGTCCGACAAAAGATCCGGGAACAGAATCACTGGCTTCATATTAGCACGTGATAAAGAACATAGTTTCAGTGCGCGGCCCTTCGAAGTGCATTTCGAGTGCGTTACGTTTCTTTAAAATATCGTGCCCAACTATGATGTCAACGCATAGACCTCGCATTGCTAAAAAGTCGGCCGTAATATATTGTCCTTGCAGTTCGATATTTAACATACAAAGTCCATTAACAGTGGATACCATATGTGTCGTAACCTTAGTCATGTTCTGTTTACATGTGGTTTTGTGTAATTTGTAATTCTCAACTAGTCTAGGTACTACTACTACTACTACCTGTATCAATGCGGGTTTTGGCAGTTATATATTTGTTAATTATAATATCGACAGTCACTTTACTGAAATCATTGGTAGCCGCTATAATACACGACAATGAGTTGGCCAAAGTATTCGAGCTAATTTCTGCGGTTTCATCACTGTAAACTGCAAAAGTGTTCTGTTGCCGAGGTCTGCTCTTACATACTTTTGCAAAATGGTTCTTCTTGCGGCAAGTTAAGCAAGTTGCGTTGAAAGCCGGGCAAACACGTCGCGAATGTCTTTTAGACCCGCAGATTGTTGATCTGCGCCATTTCGAGTGAGCGAGCCTGCCGGTGTGCATCATCTAGGCTTAAAGAAGTATTTTCCAGAAGTCTCTGGCGTATGGCAACTTATGACAGACCTGCTACAAATGCGTCTCTCACAAATTCACTCTCGTTTTGCTGAGCAGACATGGTTTTGAAAGAGCAGTCTTTTGCCAATAATTTAAGCTGTTGAATGTACTTGTCAATCGTTTCACCTAGTTGTTGTTGTCTTTTAATGAGTTTGTACCGAGAATAAACTTAATTTATGATTAAACTTGCCGGTTTGACAAAGAGCGAATCTAGTTTCACAATTGCTTTATCGTATTTTTTCACGTCACATGCCTATGTAGCAGTAAACGCTTGGAGATAGATGGTTTACTAACAGTTGGTACTTCGTATCGTCGCTGCAAACTTTGTCGACCGTCTGCACAGCCGAGAGAAAGCTTTGGAATGTTTTCTTCAAGTGTCTCCAGGTAATCGCATTGTCGATGTTTGAAGGCGGATCCGCGTCGAATCGCTCAGGGCGTAAGTATTTATCCATTTAACTAAATAAATTGAAATGAACTAGACATAGTTTGAGTGACATTAACGTATGATGTGTATTTCTTAAAAATACACTATATGGCGTTTATCACAGTAATTACGTATATTGTTTCACTTGTTGTTGTTGTTTTTACCTTTTGGCACAAACTAGTGCAACTACTGGCTGTTTGAGTTTGTTTAGGTCATTCGAAGTAAATTAAAAAACTAGGCACTTTTTACTCCTTAGGGATTAAAAATCATGCAATTTACTCCCGCTACGTAAGGATGTATTGACGTACTTTTAGAGCTTGGGAAGTGAAAATATTATTTAAATTTGAGTTTGAACGCATTGTAGTAGTAAGCAATTCTGAGTATAAGTAAAAAATTAAGTTAAAAAGCGAGGAACAAATTAAGAAAATACATACATGCGTGACCTTTTCTTGTATAAATTATTTCACTGACGGAAGCTTATTTTCATATTAATATATTCAGTGTAGCGCGTTTTACGCTAATTATAAACGGTTCAGTTGACTACAAACATGAATGAATCTATCATGTGGAAACTCTTAACAAATAACTTGATTTACAAATAATTACTTATATTTTAATATTTACAAGAATCGAATTTTTTATGTATGCCATTTTGCTTTTGAAACGCAGATTGTATTTGCCAATGAACAAACGAGTAAATTGATACTGAAAAACGTGCAATGTAAAAGGAACCAATTTGCATTTTAATTAAATCAAATACGTCGATGAATCAAACATGTTCACGGGCTCGCTTAATTCTTTGGTACGTTTGTAATTGGACGTAACACAGGCACAAAACCCTCTTCTGTTTTTACATCTATGACTCCTTATTTAACTTCAAAAGAATTCAATTAATACTGGCTATGGAAAAAGGAAAATATTTTCGCGGTGCTTGTCGTCATCGGCGGCTGTAAGAGCGAGAAGGGCGGCGAGAGATAGCGTTCGCAAATTAATTCCGGTAGCGGTCTTTGATCTTGGCCGTATTGTTGGCTTGTAGTACAAATAAGCAGTCAAGCCGTCTCAGCCATTCTGGTTCATAATTCCGCTTTCCCAGGAGACGCGCCGAGCAACGATGAGTTGAAATCATTACAGGTAAGCTCCGTCTAATAAAGCCCTTTTGAAGATAAGACTCCACTGTACTGACTGAAATGAGATGCTTTATTATATATAATATACAATGGCGAGTTTACAAACGACTTTGTGTATAATATTATGTTGATATTTAGATAGTTAATACAAAACAATTTCTACGACTCTACTCTATAATTACTATCTATTTATAAAACAACTTAATATAATTAGCACTAATTTTATGCTAATTACCACGGTATGACTTAATTTTATATTCTCGATATTTCGGAACGGTTGCACGCTCCATGGTCACGGGTTGACCCGTAAAAAAAAGTCATACCGTGGTAAGAAGCCTGAAATTAGTGATAATCATTTAGGGAATAACCACGAAAGCCTTAAAATCTATACAACTTAATATCTTGTACATAATTGCTGTTTCAATTAAAACTTTTAGCTACATACGGATTTCTTATCTAAATTTCAAGATATTCATATCTTAACGAGTAGTAAATTGTTTTATTGTATTAATTCAAAATTCATGTAAACCTTCAAGGAAAAGCTTCGTCCGATCAAGTATACCGAATGTGCAGAACACTCTAACATATGATATCGTTGGTTGTATTTTTACCTTTTCCCTTGGTCACTCGTAATGGCAAGTCTGATTAAACATACAATATTTGCAAACAGTATAGCTCCTTGTGAAAGAACTCGTCCAGGGAAGTACTGTCACTTTACCTATATCTGCTGCCAAGGAGTAATATGAGCATTACTGCGTTCCGGTATCGAAGGGTGCTGGTGAAATTGCAGGCACATGGAACTTGTCAACTTATGTCTCAGGGTGACGGGCGCAGTCGCAGTGTCCATAAGATCTTTGCGATTTAAAGCTCTGAATGGCACTGCAACTATTATGGATAGGCGTGTACCACCAGGAGCACTACTTGTTTGTCGCGCCACTTAGTATCATAAAAAAACAGCTTACACTATTTACTAAGCTGAGATCCTTATTACAAATCTATATAGAACATAAATACAGTTTAATAATAGAAAACTAAGGATATACCAGTGTTTGAAACGGATCTTCCTTACAGTTAAAGTTTCTAAAGACCATTATCTTTCGAAAAGCAAGTTAAGCTTAGTAAATAACTAGGTAGGTTGTAGCTACTTTACCTTAATGAAGCTTTTGAACTTGCTGTCGTAAGTATTCTTTATCTCGACAGAATTCGTGCGAAACGTAGTGCACTTTCTTAGATTTGTTTTGATAACTTATCTATTTAAAAGGTAAATCATATAAATTTGAGTTTAATTATACTATCTTCATATTGGTATATTATTTCCATTCTCTAAGTTATAGGCACATGTGTGACATCAAAGATATTTTTAACACATGGAGGTCATAAAAATAATACGAACTACATGGTACATATCACATTGTGTATCTCTCCTATAAAATAAAATAAAATCTGTAGAATCTTTAAACCAGTCTCTTGAAAAGTTATGTGTAATGTGACCTTATTACGTGAAGGGTGTAATGCATCTTTACAGAAAAATACGAAATTATTACGTTTTAAGCCGTGAAGCGCTTTCACTTACTTCGTGTTATTTCAAGCCTCAATATTTTATCTTTCAAATCGATTATCCAACATAAAGTTCTTTGTTCTGTGCACCTGGTAATCTTGCACAATTTCACGCCGTCTGGGCATCATTGTCACCGGAGATGCCTTCGTTCCGAAAGATACTCGCTTTGTGCTTATTGTCTCCAAGTACTCGTTTAAGAAATCGTTTCATACAGCTTTATTTTTCGTAGAATTATCATCATCTTTGTAGATGTTGCTGAAAATTCTGTCCTTTTTATTTTTTAATTAGCACACCCTAGGTGTAATAAGGGCACATCTGGAAAATTATAACTTTTCAGGAAAGAGGTTTACAGATTATACGAATGAAATTAGTCGATAACATTTTTATGCTTAAACACGAGAGTTCTAAAATTTCACATATAATATAATTTATTTCATGTAGTATGTAATATTTTTAGGTGATTTTCATGTGACAAAAGCACTTTTGATGTTTGATCACGTATGGCTCTATT
This sequence comes from Hyposmocoma kahamanoa, assembly GCF_003589595.1. Taxonomy (NCBI): domain Eukaryota; kingdom Metazoa; phylum Arthropoda; class Insecta; order Lepidoptera; family Cosmopterigidae; genus Hyposmocoma; species Hyposmocoma kahamanoa. Next base: position 8,407,761 of record NW_020653851.1, read on the forward strand.
ATACCAAGTGTACCATAATTCCTTATCTAAGTAAGAACATTATATTTAAATTTTTCAAAACGATTAAACTCTTTTCATTCTTCTCTTCATTACACTTACTCGTAAACAGAACTAGGGCTTTTTCATTACGTTACCCTCCTAGGCGGTAATACATTTTTCATTTTATATAAACTGTACTTCTCTTATATGCCGAGATTGAGCAAAAAGTTTGTATGCTCAAAGAATCTGAATGTACTTTGCTAAACTTCAATAGGAAAAAAAAACATTTGCAATAACTATATTTTACTAAATTTATATTCCAAATTCATATTCATCTGCAACATTTTTAGAATTTGAAAATTATTTATTTTATATCTAATACATCATGGCTGCATACGTCTGTGCCTTTTATAACATTTTGTTGTCGTTGTGTTGCGAAGCAATATTTATTCATACAAGAAATAAATTGTAGTTTTGTCTATTTCCTCGCAAATTTTGTGAAAACCTTGTATGCAGCACGGGCGATAAAAATTTTAAACTCGAGTCATTAAAGCCCTCAAGCCCCGGCTTCAGGCTTCTAACAAATTCTCGTCAGTAATTTCTTATTTACCGCCCTTAATACTCAATGTATTATTTCATCTTTATTAATTTGCTTTACAAATTCCTCAAATAACTTAATGTAGGGGTTGTTTTTTGTAAATATTTACATTTATCACTCATACAAAGTATGTAAAAAATACTTATATTGAAAATACTTGAACTGGATAAACGATCACTCCTTTGAATTTGTCCCAACTATATGTAGGCCCGCACGTAAACATCACCAAAATATCCATATATTCTTATTTCCGTTTTTATTATATTCGCACAAAACGCTTTCGTTAGCAAAAGCAAAAGAAATGTGATTTATAAAGTGGTGCGCGACCAAGCAGCATATAAGGGTTGGTATTAAAGAAAATAGCCTTATCAGTGAGCCAGTGCCTAAGGAAAGGGGAATAAAAAATAACAAAATAACTTTTACACGGGGATAAGCCTGCAAACGGGCAGCATTCAATTCGGCCGCTATCTCTACGAGCCACAAACACACCGCCCTAAGTTTCGCATTTTTGTGTGTTGTGAGGCAATCGCCGCGGCCCGCCGCTCTTCGACCGCCTTTCCCCAATTTTATTATATACTTGATATTTTTATAACCGCCATCTACATCTATCGATAATTGTCTCTTCATTTTGTATTAATATTCTTACATTAGAGTTGTTGTAAAAGAGACAAGCTAGGGTTTGGCAAATATATCCAAAAGGGTACGATATATAATTATATAATAATTAACAGGGTTTCTTGCCGAAATCGACTAACCTAAAATGAAACGGCACGTCACTCTGTTGTAAATTATTATTATATATGAACAACACATAAATAGCCGTTTAATACTTAGGTATATAATTAATATATAGTCATTGACTTATGTATATAGTCTTATATGCGTCATATTAATATCCTTGTAAAGAGTATGTGTTTGCATTCTCTTTACAAGGATATTAATCGTGAAACATTCAACTAAAAGTTCAAAACGCACATTGTATAAATGCACTACCATTTGCTAGGAGAAAAACAAATTTAAAACCATAAATTACATATCAATATATTTTATTGCAAAATATTAAGCAAAAGGTATGAAGATGGAATAAAAAACAAGATTTTCTAAATCTCAGTTTATAGAAAACACAATAAGGACTGCCGTCAGGGAATCCCACAGTACCATACACGGCCTACGCATAGTATTTGAGTACATGAAGGGCCAGAGTTGTGTGTTTTCTAAAAAAAGGCAGCAACCAACCCAGTAAAGACAGTGAGTTGTGCGACTACCGTAGTTCGCTGCCGATGTCGAGTGAATCGACTACGTGTAATCATTATCCAAGCGAATAAGTCACTTTCGGCAAACGACAGTCGCCTAAACAAGTTCCGACATGTTGGCAGCCGCATCCCACAACGATGTGCGTGCTGTGGGCATCAAGATACCTATCTACCCAATTAGTTAACCTGTGTTATAATGATTTGGTGAACTAGGCGAAGAGGGTAGTTGACTCGTAGCAGATTGCGTCCCCTTCGGAAAGACGAAGCAGTCTGTCGAAGGCGGCAATTGACCCCATGTAAACACGCCATAAGAACGCTTATTGCTACAGTCCTATATGTACAAACTAGTACTAAAATAGGTTTCCAACAGTATCATAGATTTTGTCATTTCTTTGAGGGTTTATGTGTAGCTTCCTTATTGAGATGTGATCAAGCTGTCTACCAAACTCACTTGGTTACCCATAATATAAGATGGTCAATTAATGCTCATGAATTACAAACAAATAGTAGCAAAATATGAGATGTATAGTGATTTGTCTCTAACCAGTATAAGGCATGCCTCTGCAACTAAGTTTCAGCACTTTTGAATTTTCATGTCGGAATTTACGGTTGCACCACTCTACTCGCAATTAGCTAACAATGTTCCAATCTTATTTAACTGCTATTTTCAGTTACATTGTTGTTAATGACAAAAGGACAAACAACATTGTGATTTAACGAGTGATTTCATGAGTGCTATAGAACTCTTGGTGTGTGAGTTCTACTAACAACAATGCAAAGGATCTCTTTAGCCGGGTACTCACAGCGAGCTGTAACAGAAACTGATGCATGTTATGTTACCAAAAGTCTTAGTGTGTACGTGGTTCGCGAGCCTGCCCCAAGCGGAACTCGTGCGGTTCGCAGTGTGCCGATCAGGTACTCATTCTAGTGAGTGAAGATTGTTTCAGACGTACACACTAGAACCAGGGATCCGTCACTCGCTCCAGGTTAAGCGATAAGTGGTAGGCACACCGCTAAGTGCGCCGACGTCGGCGCAAGCTCTCATACAAATCTTTCATTTATGAGGATTCGACTGCACACGGCGCGCACCGTTATTTTCACCTCTCCGAGCGTGTGCTTCGGTTCCTTCTTCCTCGTAGTGAGCGCCTGGTGTCATTAGTCAGACTTAGTAGGCCTATTACAGCGTAGGTATTTTCTTTTATATTATCTTACCCGAGAGTACCCGGCTATAGAAATCATTATATTTTTATGTTAATACCTCCGTTGTTACTGTTTTGCTAAAACAAATTATGCACATCGTTGGCCGCATCATTACAGCGTTAGAGTAAGTTATGTAACTATAAATTTAAAAGGAAGAAAACTCATTTTGGTCTCTCGTAAATCAGAGTAAATCTCGTCTCTCTGCTTCATTCCAGCCGTTGTAGTCGAGGGTATTGAAGTGGTATCGTACCATTCCTTGTACGGACTTGTGGGTAGGCGATCGCTCCATGATCCCGCATTTCATTACCGGATCGTCCGGTTAATAAATTAGCACTGAAGTCAACCAGGCATTTCCAAACTACATACAAATTACTGATTAAACTAGTAACTGTTTAGAATAAGTAAACAGAATTGAAATATACGAATATTTTGGAGACTGAGCGCAAAATCTTGTATTAATAATAATAATAACGCACACACTCAACATAGCCCCGCACTAGGGAAACCGTGTGTCGCGGGTGCCATGGACACACATAGACAACCACAAATTACACCCAAACTCACGAGAGAAATAAATGTAGGTCATACAAATATTTCTCCCGGCCCGGAAATCGAACCTGGGACCTCTGCGTGGCAGTCTATAGCATGGTAACCGTTCGGCCACGGAGGAAGTTAAAGGCAGTTATTGTTTTAATTGTTACTAGAATTAATAAAATAGAATTGCTAGATGTGAATTGGAAGGTCAATTGACTTTACGTTAAAGAGATTTTTCTGATAAAATTGTATTACATAGAAATATAATCATCATCATCAACCCATTTATACATCCCGTTACTGGGCACGGGTCTATACTCTCAGGCGAGGGTTTAGGCCTTATTCCGCCACACTGGCTCTATCGGGTTGGGGACTTCTCTCATTTTCCGAGGGCTGTGAACCTTTTTCGACATGCAGGCACCTTCACGATGTTTTCCGAAGAGCCCATGGTTAATTTCAAATTAAATTTTGCACATAAATTCCGAGAAACTCAAGAGGTGCGAGCCTAGTTTCGTATCCACGGCCTCTGCTTGAGAACCAGTAGATCAAACTAAGGCTACCACGGCTTTAGAAAGATAAATAAATTTCACTTTTATGATATCGCAGCACAGAGAATGATAAATTCTGACTATGCTATTTTGGTGTTACAGCAGTTAAATGGCGCTAACTAAATATTAAGGCGAGAGTTTCAAATGAATTGTTGTGAGTTTCGTAAAGCGCTTGATTTTGATCTTTTAAATGAAATTTAACAGGGCTTACGTCAAGAAGAATGGAATTTAAAAATCATTATCTAAAAGCAGATGCAAGAGAAAATTTAAAAAAGTTTGTATTTGCCTGTTCAAAGTAGACGTCTCCAAACACAATGGCAGCACTTTTCCAACAAAAGATTCCGCCCTATAAGTACTGCAAATAATAAAGTTTACAGATGCGAAAACAAGGACAATAAACGAAATACCAACACAATATCATTACGTCTACGAAGCCCCTTTGTCGTTTCCTACTTAATCTGATAATAATTGAACTCAATTTCGTTGTTATTATAACATCAAACGAGCCCTGTAGCGAGGTATTGTGTTCCCTAAGGTGGGACATTAACTACTAATTTGTATGTATCTTGTGATAATACCTGATAACTCGAGCAATATAATAATAGTTGTTTATGTTTCAGATGAAGGAAGTTCTGGGGGCCTACCACAACCTCTTAAAACAATATTTCTTTAACGTTACATTGACTTTTCATACCATTACGCGCTTAAAGTAAGCTTATTATAATGTTAAAACTATAATGTTTTATTTGTGACTATTCATTCACTCAGTTTGTACTACGAGGCGTCTTTAGCATAAAGTACTATTGTTCTCATGTCAAATTTACCAATCTTAAAATAGTTACACGGATGCAATGGAAGCTATTATTTTCGAATTTATTGTCTAAATATTAATTTGTAATAATTCAAAGTTAAGTTGAACTTATTTATTTACATAAACCTCTTCAATATTTTGTTTATTTTTTTATTTAATAGTACATAGGAAATCATTTCTCGTTAGATAAAAATACGCGATGTTTATTTCGTAAAATTATGACAGTGACATCTGTATGCTCCTTGGCGACACTAACAGAAGACACTAGATTATAATTCCGAATTCACAACGTGATTAAGACTCAGTTTGCTTATTTTTCTTCATGAAAACGTGGAAAATTAATTGAAAAGAACGTAATTTTAATACACTTTATTATGACGTACTTTTCTTTTTTTAACAGTTAAAATTCTCTGAATGTAAATAACATTAAGTACTTAAACGTTATACTACGATAAGGTGATTCGGAACATCAAAACAGAAAGATGACGAAAGATGACATTATATAGTTCATACAGCGTTATTTCTTTCCTATTTTTAGCTTAGACTATGGAAACAAAAGGACATGTTATAATGACATATATCAATCAGACGTTATATGTACAAGTATTTATGTGGTCTGTGATGTATATGATGCATTTACACGGTGAAAACATAAACATTTTATTACCTTTGTTGTGGCTTACGACGGCATGCAGTAGTGCACGCCTTCGTAAGACAAGGTAGTGAAAAGAGACTACACTACAGTGATTTATGTCAAACACCATCCAGCCGTGGACGCATGCCGCCACAGAGCGTTGCGCGATTCATGCGTCTCTGGAAGCATACCACACCTAGAGGTGCCGGTGATGATTTTATACCGATTTATCGGATATCGAAGTTATAACAGGTAAAAGAACTAATATTAATTGCTATTTCGGTAACAATTCTAGCAAACCATAAAGTTTTTAATACCTCGGTCTGTCATTAAAAAAAAATAAACAACTTCAAAAATACGTCACGACAATCGTGTGAGTGTTATTGTTTGGGCTGGTGATTTCGGTATTTATTTATTGAAAACATACCGTAAGTAGCGTTTTTTAAGTTTACCCTGAATATAAATGTTTGTAAACTATACTTTAAGGAGTAATTTCATGGTAAACGTTAGAACCACTCAAACGGAATATTATCATATTTATCCAAGTACACCAAAAATTTCATTAATGCTGTTTAAGTGCAGGATTTGCGGTGCATTACTGCATTTTGTTTGAGATGTTTTTGTTGGTAGTACGGAGGGTATTTATTTAGCAATGCAGAATAATAAATTTTATTTATAAAAACTTGTATTTAAACGGAATGCTTTTCCAATTTGCGAAACCAGATAGCCGCCATTTTGCGGTAGGTTTATCCTATCCTTTAAGGGCCGTGTAGGTGGGGGTAGTGCATCGCATGAGCAGCTATAAATCATACATTAGCTCAAATATATCATGTAATTAGCCTCATTGAAGTAGTATAATCATAAGTCGTGCCGAATTTTGCTTTGGTTACTTTAGATTGAACGTTTGTTAGTATATTTTGATGATTGTTGATAACGATTATTTTGAGATAGTGTTGTTCTAGTAAGCAGACATATTATCGATATTCTGTTATTAAAACAATTCACTACGAGGTTTTTATTATTTCATTATTATGATTTTTAAAGTTAACCTACAAATAAAAAAGAAAGAAAGCATGGTTGGAAATTATAGGACTGCCGAACACAAACATTGGATCAAATACCATCTTCGTTTGTTCACTCCATTTTGAAGTCAAACTTTAATAGAACTTTGAATGTAACTAGATTACATAATAATGCAATTCCATCGTTACATTTATTGGTAAATAACTATAAATATTTAATTTTGATTAAAATGGCTCATAACTTGCCTAATAATGCATAGAGCGCACTATAAGTTTCCGGAACTGGCCATTTACATAAACAATATTTAAAAAGTCATTAACAACGTTTGAAAATGGAACTCTTTGGCTGTAGAATACAGTTTGTTTCATCTGACTGTTACTTGTTTTTACATTGTGGCGTCATCTTAGAAATTGGTTGTCTACATCACCTTGGATTTAACTCGTGAAAATTTTCTTAGTATGATTTTCTACGACTTTAAGTGTAATTTAACAGCTCAGCGGAGCTGAAGCCGGACGCGCTGCAGTACCGTGGCAGTCCCAACAGCATCCTGACGATGCTATTGTACTGTACTCACCGTGCATTGTGTGTACGCTGTGTATAACTAACCCATAGATTACTCGAGTACGTTGAACGACAAAGTTTTCTCTTTTGTATTTTTGTAAAAAATTACCGGATTTTTCCGTTACAACCGTTAAATATAAGCACATATAAAGGATTGGTCTAACATTGCCTCAAACAAGGAGCTCTGAAAGTCGAGAGGAGACGCCTTTGCACTGAAGTGGAATACAATAGGCTAATTTAAAAAAAAAGTTTTTAAGGCACCTCTACTCCGAGAAGAATTTCAAAATGGCGACCGTAAAAATATAACGATTTTCCATGAAAAAATGTCAGAAAATGAAATGATTAAAAAAAATCTACAATTTGCAGTAGGTATGGCTAATTAGACTCCTTAGCCTGTCCCGAAGTACGAAAAAATTTAGTACCTACTCCGAGACAAAGACTACTTACGAAATTCAGTATCGGAAGTTAGTCAGTTAGTCGATGAAATGGAACGAAATGAAATTTATTTGCTTGTAACATGGTGAATGAAAGATGGAACATAATATAATAGAACACATATTTTACCTGTGCCTCTACCATGTGTTTATTGTGACGTTTGTGGCCAGCGACCGCGTACTTCACAATTTTGTATGGCATATTATACAGCACCCCTAGCGGTTACGAGAAGAAATAACATTTGGGATACAAATATTTTACGCTGTCACTACCGAGAACTGTCAAAGTAAACTCATGGTAGAGGCACTGATCAGGTATGCAAAATTTTACTTAAAATGAATTTAATTATAACACTGTTATTGGACATGAACAATGAATAATCAATCAAAAAAAAATCAATTAAAATTATTAAAATAACAGCAACGTAACTAACAATGTCAAATTATTAAATATTATACCTCATTAATAAAATAACGCAACTGTTATAGAGAATCGATAATACAGGTTCAGTTTTCACCACCAAAAAGTTGTATTTGCTACAAAAACCTTACAACGATCGCATTTAATTCCAAGGATCGCATTTAATTTATGGTAAAAATATCCGTGATCTATGGTAACCTAATCGAAGGGCGGTGGGTTCTCACAGTTCGAACATCTGTGGCGTCATGCACCACGACTTTCATTTCTAATTAAATTTTTTTTAACTGTTTATTTTCACACATGTAAACAAAAAAAGAAATATTCGGAAATGAGAATTATTTTTTATAGGATTTACACAAATAAATATAAAAAAAAGTCAAAAAAAAAATAAAATAAAGTATGTGTGTGACGGAGACCAAATCAGGGAAATGTTGAAATCATTTTGTACTAATTTCAACCCTGATTTTCAGCTCGACCCGGCCATGGCAACTCTTCGTGTTCGATGACGCAGGTCGCAAACAAATATCAAAATTTATGTTAAATAAAAGGATTGACGGAAATAGAAATAATGGAATTACGTACATTTGTAAATATTTAGCTACAATACCTCTCGTTAACACGAAGGAAAGCATCGAGATGAAACCTGCATAACCCTTGAATAACATGTGAAGCCCCGAATCCACATTGGGCCAGCGTGTGATGGCCGAAACCCTGTCCTAATAAGAGACCTTTGCACAGTAGTAGGACGTACAATAAATTGACGATGATGATCGTAATTAAAAACGCCCGTAGCTAAATAAAAGATTATTAATGCGTTGTACGACAGCGTAGCCTGTCTTGTTTCCAGTGCGGTCAGTCGGAAGTACTTGTATAACAGGCAGGTAATTAATTCACTGTAATGATTCCCAACGTCATAATTCTGTAAAAGTATTTACTTCATAACGTTTGGTATCCAAACATATCGAAAATTTAAACCACTGAAAGGTATTTATTTATGAACAAATAATTAAAATTCCAACCGCAACGTAATCGATACCTTTGTTGTATATTATTATGTAATGTTATGGAACAACATAATATACGAAAATGGCCAAAACTCTTCTTATATATTTTATAATGAGGTCCGGGTATGTACCATTGTTATACCGCGCAACATTGTAGATTAGAATTATTTGTACCTTCTTTATAACTCTGGTGCCGACGCACCTTACGAGTAAAGGTAAGTTCAATGATAATTAAAATTTCTTTAGGATTGATAAATAATATTAAACCTCATATTTTATTATCTATAATAATAAAATGGGCGCATGACTTGTTCGTCCCGTCACTGGTACTATAAAAAAATAGTGATACTGTGTCAGGTGGCCACACCAATTACCTGGTCTCGAAGTAGAAGATAAATAAAAACTTTATTCATTTTCATGACAACTTATTAACTAAGATCAACTAAAAGTAACTCTAGAATTATATTGAACAGAATTATATTGCCATATTGAACCATTTAAAAATAACAAATTTTAATATCAAAGTGGAACATACAATTTTACATACAACTAATTAAACTAAATAGTTTTGGATGTTATAGCAGTGAAAATGCGCTGGCTCAGCGTAAATGCCGCGAAATGCTTTCCACGACGCTGCTATTCTGCCAGAATCCTGTTAAGAGAGACGCCACTCATCATCTCAGACAGTTCTCTGGCGTTATCGTTCAATTTGTTAAAGATATTTTTATGTGCGTGTGAATATGTGTGTGTGTGTGTGTGTGTGTGTGTGTGTGTGTGTGTGTGTGTGTGT
>NW_020653851.1:8417560-8475813 GCF_003589595.1 Hyposmocoma kahamanoa
TGTGTGTGTGTGTGTGTGTGTGTGTGTGTGTGTGTGTGTGTGTGTGTAAGTGAGTCTGTGTGTATGTGTCACCTTGAGACATAAGTTAACAATCCGATGTACCTGTAATTCTACCAGCACGCTTACCCTTCAAAACGGCTTGACTGCAGAGATGGGTAGGGTGGCAGTACTTACCTGGACGAATCTTTCAGAAGGAGCTCTACTGCTACGTGTGTGTGTGCGTGCATGAATTGATATAAACGGACGCAGCTACGTTTATATCATAACTTTTGACATAACGAATGAAATTGCATAAATTATGTTTGTAAAATATGTACGCATGTGTATGTACACAATCGTCCGACAACTATTATTACATAATCGATCGAGCGTTAGTTAAACATCCGACCATACGACGATACCTTAAATCGGAAGGTTAGAGTTATTGGAGAACTTCTACAAAAAATCCTTATTTGCCAATTAGGTACAATAGCGTTAATAAATTGAAATACTCTCCTTAATATTTTCTAAATCAATAACCCCTACTTGTAATCAGTGTTGAAATTCCTAGCGATCGTGAAAATATTTAATTACGAGTACGTGGCATATTAATAACAATAGAGGTCCTTGTGAAAGAGTTCGCCCAGGTAAGTACTGCCACTCTAACTATTTCTGCTGCAAATAGTAATGTGAACTTTTCTGCGTTCCAGTTTTGAAGGGTCCTGGTGAAATTACAGGCACATGGGACTTGTCAACTTATGTCTTAGGCAGTGCTCCCCAGATCTTTCCGATTTAAAGCTTTGAGTGGCACTGCAACTATTATGCACAGGCGTGCACGACTTGTTCGTCCCGTCATTTGGTATCATAAGAAAAAGAAACTTATGGAGTGCACGAAAAGATCCTCCCCGCACGACGTATCATTCTTTTGTGTACGTCTGGCGCACACTGGGCAACGATCAGCGAGTTATTTTCGCCGATTAGCAAATCCTTTTGCCAGATGGCAAGCAATATAGTGTATGCCATCGATACGATAAAAAGAAGAAGATAATTTGTCAAACGAATATTTTAGGCAGTCACTAGAAACTTCATAGCTATTAGCTCAAGGTATAAGAAGCAGCTTCCATACCTTTTCAAATGAAATGAAACGAAACTTAACGAAACGAGACGAGACGAAATGAAAATAGTTTATTTTGTTTTCATTATAGTGACCCTCCCTATCAACCTCTTGGTTATGCGGGAAGGGCACTATAATCTGTGGGCGCATAGAAACCTTATAAGTTCAGGTTCTGACCCCAGATCAGTCAGTATACAGGGTTATCACAGACCTCTGTCACTTGACTTCATCCGGTATTCGAGAGTCTAGAAGAGGCATTGGGTGAGCCACCCCGGTTGCACGTAGTGTACCCTCCCTATTTTCCATATAGGTACCGGAGCTGTAGGCGCGTGCCTACACTATAAGAATAAAATGAAAATTATGTACAGAACATTCAATTTTGTATTACGATCGGATCAAATAGAATCGAAAAGCGTAAATTGCATTCAGTCCGTGCTAAATAGTATTTGCAGCTGACACCCAGCCCCGGGCAGCTATTTGCAAACTCTACCTTCTCATGATGTGAGATGAACCGTAAATGTTCAAATTAATTAAACTTTAAATACCTATATCACGTTGTTTTAGGCACTTAGACAACCTAATACCTACCTATTATAGAATGCATAGATATTTTCCTATATCTATGGTCGTATGTATGTTATGTAACGGTATTGCGTTCATTAGATACTAATTTCAAACTTAAATAAATCTTTATTTCATTGGTAAACACCCTTATATTTGAAATCGTCACATTAATTAAAATCTACTTACTGCTCATTCGTAAAGCAGATTTCTCTTCAGAAGAATGAGGTTGTATTTTGTAAATAAAGATTTGTACAAATTTGTCATTTATAACATTCATTTCAAATATTAAATTAAATTGAATAGGATTTTCTTCATCAAACGCACTAAAATATGACTTACTCTGATTTCTATTACTAATATGTTGATGAAAAAGACGAAGCCTCAGCATAGTGCTGTTTTTCAGTCTCCGCCTGTGTTCTCTATCGGACATTGTCTTAACATAATTTTGAACAAAAGGTCTACCAAACAAATACCGTAATGTAACTTAAATGTAACTATTTATTTACTAGTTACAAGTGATAATACATAAAGTATATAGTTACAGAATACAAACACATCAAGCAAAAACAAACAAATCTGATCAGAACGATATAGTGTGCAAATGACTGTTACCAGACTACTACGGGTTCCTATTACACAACCGACCAGCAACATGACGACTTCAGTCTAGTGTATTATTATAGTTAAAAACAATCTGCAAGAGCTAAACGGGTTACTACAAAGGAATTTTGTCATCCAAGTACGCAGAATTTGTACCTATAGTATAAAGTTTTTGTTCCACTAAAGTTTTTGTTGGGCAAGATTCTATTAACATCGGCGACATTACCCAAAGCAAGCAAAATACCGTACGTCGTTACACTCTGAAAGTAGCTAAAGCTAAAGTAAACCTACGTAGCGGTTTCCACGTCAAAAAGTTTTCGTATTTTTTAATCGCGTATACTGCAAAGCTGAGTTGTTTCGATAAGTTAGTTATTTGCCGACGTCATTGCAATTTAGCGTCTAAAGTTATACTTGCTAAAAACAAAAACTATCTAAAATGTAAAATTTTTCAATTCGGTTTTATTTCTGTGTTGCTTTAAATGTAGTAGTACAATAATTGATGGTAATGTTTACAGAATGCTTATTTCACACACATTTAGTGATTTCTTCCTCTACAAACAAAAATATTAGATAAAGGCGGTCTTATCGCTAAGAGTGATCTCTTCCAGACAACCTTTGAGGTAGAGGAAAGCTAATCGGAGCGGGACAAGTAATGTGCTAATTTCCAAAATAATTAACTCATTTATATGTATATAACTTCCATTATAATTTATCAAATACTTAATAAAATAAACAACGTACATAACAAGAATAATAACATACTTACAAACATTGTTACAAATAAATAATTTATACATTATACTATGTCACATAAATCCTTTTCGTATTTTTTTTTTGTTTCTGTGGTATTGTGGTCGTCTATGTAAATGTAAATTTCACATTCAATTTTTTTTTTTCATTATGGAGCATTAATTACAAACCCGTCTACTACCTTAGGACTAACATTGTTCTTAGGAACATTGGCGTCTTGTATTGTGCCGCGTGATAATGCAAACAAGAGCACTAATAAAATTATTTTGAAATTTATACGTGTGGCAGGTAGAGAATTGAATAATTTGTCATAAAAGCTACAGCAATTGAAATTGATTCTGTTTAAATCTAAAAAAAGCGAAACTAAAAAAACTAGAGTATATAAATGGAGTTGGCATACTGAAAAGAAAAATAATGCACTGAGAAAACTGTTGACGATGTTGTAAAAAGAATAAAAGACAAAATTTAATTTCGTTCATATTCGGTTTATTTTGGTTTTAAAGTCTGAGCATCGTAGTCACTCGTGATTTACGGATAGGAAACTTTAATCCGATAATACGTGAAATCAAATGTTAATCTCTGCTTAAAAGTAATAAGGCAAACTTTTAATTGGTTACTTTACGATTACTGTATTGCACCGCCATGTGCCTTCATACTTAGAAAAACGTGTTGTAAATCAAATTTAAAATGCTAGCGCGTCACCTGAATATGAGCCTCATATAAAAACAGGTAAAATTTTTAATATGACTATTTTAAGCTTTTAAAATCATGGTGGTGAGACTAATTAGTGAGAAAACTGAGATGTCAATAAATAGATTAGTCTAAAATGGGCTAACAATGCAATCGTCAATTTCTGTAGAAATCGAATAGTTTCTAAACTTGGACTATTTAATACAATATAACTATCTCTTGTATTTTATGTAATTATTTGTCACTTTTATTATAATTACAGTTGGCCCTAATTTGTTGCCCGCAAGCGCATACTAACCTATCAAACTCTTGAGTTAATATTTTACCCAATAATCCACCACCCTAAGTCAGCCTCTTGTAATCTACGAGAGATAAGCCGCTTATAAAAGAGACTGCGCTATAGTCGCCAAACACCGTTGATATGTGTAATGGCAACCCTAGAAATAAACCCACCTGTTTATCCCTTAATTATAGCAACATCCAAAAAACATTAGGACTGGATTACCTATTAATAATAAATTCTAATAAAATCTAAATTCCAGAATTTTTGCCCTTACACCGTTAAGTTGGCAGCTCTTTAAAGTCGCCGGGCTGCGTCGCGAACGGAAAACAGTCTCTCTTGCCGGAACCGGATGTGCGCCATCTCCGACTGCGATCGAGCAAAGCCCCCGTCATGATTTTGTTTTTCAGAATATTTTTAACGGTATCACATAACGATATGACATCCCTAAAAATATATAAAACAGATATAGTTTATTGCCTTTTCGTCGATATTAATGACTGAAAATATTTATATAACGATAAATACTTTCAGTCATAAATATCTTTCAGATCTTTTTTACACCCCGACTAGAAAAGCGGGGTGTTCTAAGTTGGACGTTATAGATAAGTCGGTTTGTGTTTATCTGCTGCTCCCAAATGGATGAACCTAATTGATTGTAGTTTCTTTATCATCTCTTACTACTTTTAGTACGTGTATCTAGTAACACCCATAGTAGTCACAAATGTGTTTTTATGTGAACAACATGAAACCGTGGATTTCAAGGTAGAACATCCTAGTAGTGCTGGGCACGCGTCTCATCTCAGGCGAGGGTTTATGCCATAGTCCGCCACGCTGACCCGATGCGGGTTAGGGACTTCATACGGTTTCCGAGTGATGTGAACCTTCTTCCACGTAGAGGTTTCATCACGATGTTTTCCTCTCAAGATATAACAAAGAAAATCAATCCACTGTTCTTTTCCACAAAACAATATTTTTAATTTAACATCGTACCTACGTATAGAAGTCTAAAAAATGCATTTTACAAACATTTCATTCTGTGCTCGTCATAAAAAAAATGATAAAAGAATATTTTCCCATTGAAGTTTTGTATTGATTCTGTTTTGTATATAGCGAAATTGGGAATTTCGGTCGCCGTCAACTATGAATTGTAGGTCCATCTGGCACAGGGTACGTGGGTTATGCATTGAATTTACTCTTCCTTTGATGCATATTTCATCGTGTTACACAAGGCATACACTGTAAACTGGAATTTTGCCTAATTACAATTGCTTCAGGCGGTACTAAATACCGAGTACCTTTTTCAGAAAAACGTTAATTAAAGTACAATATAACATATATTTATATAATAACTGCTATAACTGTAGAGATAGAAATTCCGTTCAAATATAGCACATGTTTATTACTTTTTAAGAGAAAAATTGAATTAGTATACTAATCTATCTAGTATAAAATCCTATACGATAAAAATCAAACACAAAGCAAACACGTCTGCGAAGAGGTTCCGTTAAGCCAATCCATAAATATTCCATTTCATGTGAATGAAAAACATGCAATCACAACACTCTAAATTAGATTTCTGTGCATGCAACAATGAACAGGTTATTACTAGAAACAATAACTTGTTATTTGATAAAAAAAACAATATTCTTTGTCATAAATATAATATTTTCGCTCAGATAGCACTCCATTAGCTAAGCCCATGAAGGAGGCTTCAGTAAGAGGATCAGAAAATAGGCTTACGCGGCGGATAAGAAGCCAGAATGGGTTTGCAAATTTAATGGGACAGTTTCGAAATAATCGATATCTTAAATCAATAAAAATCTTTAATCCATGAACTATTTGTACTCTAAAGGAAACTGGTGTTTTCTAGATGTATTCTTGTATCCTTTGGAAATTCTTATGACCGAGAAGGAAAACGAAATGTATACAATTAAATGCTTGTCTGAAATATTTAGGTATTAATTCTAAGAGTAGTGAGTTTCAATTGTATTCATGTTATTAAAAATATTGTAAAGTATGTAACAAAAAAAAACTAATCAGGTGACATAATAATAATAGTAGCACTATAGTTCCTTATGAAAGAGTTCGTCAAGGAAAGTACAGCCTTACCAACCTTACTTATTCCTGCCGCCAAATTGTCAACTTATGTCTCAAGGTGACAGGTGCGATGGCAGTACCCCTCAGATCTTTGCGATTATAATCTCTGAGTGTCATTGCAGATACCATGGACAAGCGTGTCGCTTACCACCAGTTACACGACTTGTTTGTCCTGCCCCTAGGTTATCACAAATAAATAAAAAATAGCAAATCTATGCATTAGCTTTATATTGCTTTATATTGGCTTTCCCTCAAAGAAAGACTAACAGATTAGGTATCAGAATGTGGAAATCACGAAGATTTACTCATATGATTTCCCTTGAGCCGTGACCCCACTACTTTAGATGGTTCATATATTCTTATTATTTGCTATCGTCGAAGCTTTGGCTCAGCGGAGCAACGATATATGAATTATGAAACCTCTGGCTAAAACACCAATGAATGAACTAAATTTAATTATTCTACTCCTGTACTTTAATCTGTCAATTATAATTTCATAAACCGTATAACAAAAGCCTTCTTTTTAGTTTTGAATATAAATTCTGTTGCGTATGGTACTCACCACTGAACTGAAAAAATTTCATAACAGTTCTGTACACAGAACTGTAATGAGTTTATAGTTCCGTATGTACACAGAACTCTAATGAGTTTCAACGTCGTATTTATGCTAATTAAACGCTCCACTGCCTCAGATAATCGCATAATTAGGTCTTAAAATGTCGTACCTATTGCTTAGACGCGGTACTCGACTGTAAGAACCTTTATTACGCAACGATTGCATAAAATACTGTTAATTAAGCAATAGTTTGGGCTAATTATATAAAAATAACATATTTACGTAGAAGAGATAATCTTTTTGGAAAACATCAGAACAATAAATATAATGTAATATTTATTTATTTCTACACCGAAATAATACATGGCACAACAACAAAAAATTACAATTTTTCTGGAAAAATATTTACAGACTCTACGAACGAAATTAGACGATAACTTTTTTTCTATAGTATCAAGTGACGGGACGAACAAGTTGTGCGCCTAACGGTAAGCTACACGCCTGTCCATAACAGTTGCAGTACCACTCAGAGTCACCCTGAGCCATAAGTTGACAAGTCCCATGTGCCCGTAATTTCACCAGTAGGTAGGTACCCTTACCCTTCAAAACCGGAACAGTAATGTTGCCATCACTGCTTGGCGGCAGAGATAAGTAAGGTGGCAGTACTTCCCTGGACGAACTCTTTCACAAGGCGCTACTTGAACGTCTGGAGAGTTATAAAATTTCACTTATATACATAATTTGTTTTTTATAGTTCGTATAATTTTTGTAACTTTCATGTAATAAAAGACACATCCTTTTGACGTATAATCACTTATGGCGTAATTGTACCTAGGATACAAATTAATTAAGCAATAGTTTGGGCAATGCCAATGAATATTACATATTTAAATAGAAGACAAAATGACTATATATTTTTGGAAAACATCATAGCAACATCATAGCAAACATCATTGAAGTTTATAATAAGTAAAATAATAAACTAACTTAATTAAATATTCACTTAAACATAAACACCGTCAACGTATTGACAAGTCTCAGTTCAAAGAAACTGGAGTTAATGAAGACAGTAGGCAATAAAGTTTCTACGACAGGTGTGGCGTGCGACATGGGGTTCGTTTTCAATTTCACAAGTGGCTGTCAAACGTGTGCGTGTGAACATTTGAACACGTGAACGTTTGAACGGGGTGTTAAAGTGTGGCCGAGAGACGTGTGCGTAAGTTCAAAAGACGATCGGGAACAATGCTTTGTTTTCGCTTCACTAAATGCAACACCGGCCGCACACACTGTATCACATATACCTGTGAAGTCGTGGTAAATTGAATAAGTGAGAGTTTCACTTAATTTATGAAATTTAGTTTTCATTTATCTTAATGGTAGCCGCCATGCTGGTCTGCCACGCAGTGGTCCCAGTTTTGATTCCCAAGCCGGGAGAAATATTTGTATGATCTATTTTTATTACTCTCGTGAGTTTAGGTGTAATGTTTGGCGAAATTACAGGCACATGGGACTTTTCAATTTATGTCTCAAGGTGATAGGCGCAGTGTGAGTGTCCCTCAGATCTTTGTGATTTAAAGCTCTGAAAGGCACTGCAACTGTTATGGACAGGCATGCAGCTTACCATCAGGCGCGCGACTTGTTTGTCCCGTCACTATAAAAAAAAACAAAAAAATTATTCCCTCAGCCTACCTACCAAAGCATACCATGGTAGTAAAAACGTTATGATATTCAATAAAATAAATGTTGCTCTTGAAAGCTATAAAGTTCTTTTTTTTTTAAATAAGCCCTAATCTAAAACTACATCTGAAAGGAACTTTTCAGATATTTGAAAACGTAGTTACGCTAGAAATGGAATATTGAATAACAGAGAGTCGGACAGCAACAACAAGCCGCTTATTCGTTTCCGACCTCAGACCTACCGGTCCTTCAGGGAGTTCGAGTTATTAATAGGAAATTGGAATTGTTTTGTGTACTTAACTATTACTTGTAGTTCAAATATTTTCTTTTAGCTTGTGCCTTCTTTTTGTATTTGTTACGTTTTCATTTACTTTATACAGGATTTTATTGCTTTTCTGACTTTTTTTCATATAATATCAAGTGACGGGACGAACAAGTCGTACACCTGATGGTAAGCTACACGTCTGTCCATAACAGTTACAGTGCCACTCAGAGCTTTAAATCGCAAAGATCTGAGGGGCACTGCCACTACATCCGTCAGTCTGAGACATAACAAGTCCCATGTGCCTATAATTTCAACCCTTACGAAGAGTAACCAGAAAAACCGAAACACAGTAATCCTGACATTACTGCTTGGCGGCAGAAATAGGTAAGTTGGCAGTATTTCCCTGGACAAACTCTTTCACAAGGAGCTCTACTATTACTAGTGAAGACTGTTTTTTTGGAAATGCATGTTTCTATCATTCTTCTTCTTGTCGTATTAATGGCATGCTTGCCATCGTAAAAGGACTTGGCGATCGGCGTGAAATACTGGCTGATTGTTGCCCACGGTGCGCAGACGTATTGGAAGAAAATGGTACGTCGTGCCGGGAGGATCCTTTCGTGCATCCCATCATTGATGACGAAAATTAAAGAACACATTTCCCTATTAAAAAGTAATTAAATTGCATTGCTTCATTCTAAATGAAGTTGGTATTCTTAAATACATAGGTACCAGCAAATATACGTAGAAAATTTTATTCTATGAAATGTATAATTCGATGCAATTATTTAATCTCATAACAGTTTATTTGGCAAGCAATCTTCGCGGCTGCGACGCATTTGCATTGCTAACTATTCTGATTCTTGTCTGGCGCGCCATCGAATAACGAATAAAGAACTTACTAGAAAATTCTAAAATTAAACGTGCCGGAAACTTTTAATTGTTACTACTGTTGTACTGTATCACTATGCAAGATTTTATAGATGTCTTCGAGATAGGAAATAAAGCATTCTATTAATCCTACTGTTCAATAGCGACAATTGTGAACGAAGGGACATAATAAACTTAAAATGTTTGCTCACCGTCAACCCATTTATACGTCTCACTGCTGGGCACGGGTCTCCTCTCAGGCGAGGGTAGGCCATAGTCCGCCACCTGGCCCAATGCAGGTTGAGGCCTTCATACGTTTTCCGAGGGCTATGAACCTTCTTCGACGATATTTTCTTTCATCGAAAGCTTATGGCAAATTTGTAATTAAATTTCACACGTAACTTCCCAGAGATGAGAGTCTGGATTCGAACCAACGGCCTCTGCTTGAGAGGCGGTAGGTCAAATCATTATAGTTATTATTTAGACTTTTTTTAAGCCCTGGTGGCTTAAAAAAAAGACTAAATAATTATTTACTAACACTACGAAAACTAGGAATGAAATTTATTTCCTAATTTATGAGTTTACAATTATACGTTATCTAATTTTAGTATGTAGAAATAAAATTGAACAGATTTAGCCGTTCAACACGGAAACCCGAGGGCCATTCATTAATGACCGCCGCGCCAGGCCCCGCCACGTTCTCTCGCGCCTCTATCACAAGGTGCATCAGGAAAATTGTGTTTCACAACTACGCGTTGTTCCACAAACCCATAATAAATCCCACACGTCCCCTGCACTCCACCCGTCGCCTTCAACCCACCCTTACTACTTTGTTACTTCGCGTATGGAAACTGCAATGTTCATGAGGTTATGCATGTAACACCGTCTGTTGTAGTTTGTGTCATATTGTAGTTAATGGTAGACCGAGTATTTT
Organism: Hyposmocoma kahamanoa; assembly: GCF_003589595.1. Lineage (NCBI taxonomy): Eukaryota > Metazoa > Arthropoda > Insecta > Lepidoptera > Cosmopterigidae > Hyposmocoma > Hyposmocoma kahamanoa. The sequence goes on from NW_020653851.1 coordinate 8,427,937, forward strand.
ACGTCAATTAATATGTACTAAAGCAGAACTACAACAGACGTTCGCTGCAAAACGAGCATTTGGTTTTGTGTCGCGGTTGGGCGAGGGGTGGACGTTTACAAAATAATTGCGCGGCCATGAAATTATTACATGTTACCTGATTGGAGGTAATTATTCAGTTAAATATTTTATACGAATTTTAGGCTTTCGTGTAACAACAGTTATTTGCGAAAAACAGGTAAGCGGAATTAAGCCCAAAATATAGTTTTGTATTTTTGTAGCTACTGAAGCGAAATCCAGTCACAATGGTATCGTTTAAATGCAGTTTTCCTTAAATCCTGGTAGCGAAAACCGTTTATTTTAGTGTGTTTTTCTTTGTTTTCTTTATATTTGTAGGTTCAGTGTTTACTGCTCTGGTCGCATTGGCGTGGCGGCGACGACGAGTGGGTATTGCTGCCGGCAGCTCGGTTGCCGGTGGCAATCTAGCAGGATTAAGGGCGCTTTGCAGCGAAGCAGTTACAGCGATGTAAAAGCTGACTGGTGGGGGCCATTAGCACGCTCGCTGCACCCGGATCAACCGGGCTAATCCCGCATTGCTTGTTAACTGTATCGCCTAATTACTAGTTTGTTTAATAGCCAGCACAAAAACGGGGCCGGCTCTGCTAGACTACTTCATCCAAGTTGTTTTTATTCGGTTTTAGTTTACGATAATAAGTAAATTTTTAATATGAAAATTTCATGTGTCGCGTAGGCATTCCGATCAATTTCGGAAATGCGCGTAACGTAGGATTGAAAATTCAAAAGGTTTGATGCAGAAAAATGTGTTAATATTTAATTAATAATATCTAGCAATAAATTTTGAAACAGGACACTTACTAGGTGCCCACTAGTGAATTACATTCGAATTCTTAAAAAATTCAAGAAACCTGCAGTTTTCATTTTGTCAGAATTACAAACTTGTATTCTGTAGCCCTATTTCAATTCATAACTTCAAGCCGGTTCAAGAGTAATCTGGTATTATGGTCTCCAATTATAAACCAACTCATTAAGACCATTTGGTGTTCTCGTTGCGAATTTTTGTAATTAGGTCCAAGTACAGTTCATTAGGGAATACGTTTTAGCTAAATAAACTATAACTGGCTGATGACCAAAGCTAGTATTTCCGAATTAAGGACTTCAAAAAATAAATCACAAAATTGCAACTTTCACGATTACTAGGTATGCGTGATGAAGGAACGGAATGTCACGCATGAAGACCCAAGATAAATAGAACGTAATATTTACCTAATCTAATAGAGTTTGTGTTTGCGTCACTGGCAATTAAATTAAATGCGGGGTAAATTGAAATTGAAATGGATTCTCGTGCAAAGTTAACACGATGGCAAACAAATCATATTTTTTTAATATAATATCAAGTGACGGGACGAACAAGTCGAAGCTACACGCCTGTCCATAACAGTTGCAGTGCTACTCAGAGCTTTAAATCGCAAAGATCTGAGGGGCACTACATTGACAAGTCGTATGTGCCTGTAATTTCACCAGCGCCCTTACCCTTCAAAACCGGAACACAGTAATGCTTACATTACTGCTTGGCGGCATAAATAGGTAAGGTGGCAGTACTACCCTAGATGAACTCTTTCACAAGGAGCTCTACTGCTACTAAAATTATACAACAGTTAATAATTTTACAACACTATTTTAAAACAATAATTTTATGTATTTAACGAAATTGCGTAAAAATATACATTGCAAAATCTGAATTGTTCTGTTGTTGTTCTTATCAGGTTACAGCTTAAAAAGAGTTCTAAACATTTATGATCGTCAGAAATAGGCAACTGCCAATTTAAAGGTATTTTTTGCTCGCAAACATGAATAGGTAACCTGTGTTTACATTTTGGCCACCTTATTATGATTCATACTATAGTATTAAGAGTACACGTTTGTAATATTATTATTTTTTCATAACGCAAACACACTATTAATAGTGTGCTCGTAGTTATAAAATGTAATCTAAGGGATCGCTCATTTATACGACCAAAAATAACAGTGCAAGTTCCCAAACAGTTTAGAATCTTCAAACCAAACTGAACAAAGAGTAATTTAGCATTGCTCAGTTGACAGCGAAATTAAGCTTAGTCAAACGGTAGTGAAGAGCAGAGGACGACTCGTCGACAACTAGTCGTCTGCATCGGAGTTGTGCTACGCTGATTACCGGCTTCAGGCTATGAAGTGTCATTCTAGTTACCTAGGGAGATTATGTTTACACTATGGCTTAATATACAGGGACGAACAAAAAGTGTAAAATATTTTTAGTTTGTTATCATCAGGACGTATGCGTACGAAGTTCCATACAGGGAAAACACAGGCCACAACCAGAGGGCATAAAGACTGTCGGAGCTAGAAAAGTCCTTCATTTCTTTGATGGTCTTGACTCGGGACTGTAAATTGTAATTAGTGGTGATTACAATATATCTGTCAGATAATGGTTAAGGTGATGGGCTGCATAGGCCCTGAATGAAGTGTTTCTACTAATAATAATAATATAATATATCTTTTAGGCCATGGCAGAGACGAGAGTCTAAAATAGATGATAATAATAATAATAAAAATAAAAATTAATATTTTAGGTCGTAGGAGAGACGAGAGTCAATACTCTCAGTACAGAGTATTAAAAAAACCGACCTCATAAGAAACAATTAATAACAATCCAAATGTTCGGTGGCAAGTTGTTCAAAGGTTCTGCCGTACCCTGCGGGACGTCTACGTTGCAACAATGCCTTTGGGAATCTCTTCAAGCGACGACGCTTTACTATCGAAAGCGCATACTCCAACTCTCTAGAGAATTATGAATATATGAGGGTACTTTTACATTTTCCACAATGATTCGATTCTTTATTGCTTCTAATGACCTCATAAACGAAGAAATCGGTGTAAACTGAATCTTATATGAAAATATATTAAGTGACTGTGATTGTTCAAATTCACTTAGTCCTTAAACAAATTAAAACCACTTACAAAATTGAAACCGACAGTCATTTTAACCCCTCGTCGCAAAAAGAGAGGACTTATAAGTTTGAAGCCTTTGTCTGTAAACTATGCATCTGCATGTGTTGTTGAGAATCTGTTTAATCAAACTGGAATTTTAGAACTTCAACACAAAACACTTTCGTCTTATCGCTGTACGTTTCACAGATCACAACAACATTTTGTTGCTTTTCATAAACAAAAAACATATATTATATTGTTAAGCAATTAAAGAAGTTCTATGGTTACAGAGTATTTATTATATTTGTAAAGTATTATATTATCTTAGAATAATAACGCATAGAAACCTAGTCCGCACACGCTAAGTGAGGCAAATTGAAGCGAGCCAAAAGGGCCTACACGAGCGGGCGAACCTTCAGTGCTCAAGGTCAATTTGCACCGCGAACAGATCAAGAATTTTAGCTAAAACTGACGACATGTGCGGTAAATGAGTGTAAAAATACGTCAGACAAACATAAAATAGATATTAACATTACATTCCACAAGGAACGCGTAACGCGTTTCAGCTTGTATTTTCATATAAATTTTCACTAAAACCGAAAATTAATTTCGTTGCAACAAGACACGAAAATGTTGCAAAGTAACGCATTTCTTTCTCCCAATTTTGCTATTCTGTTTCAAAATAATTATGTTACGTAATTTTTTGAGAATGGGCAATATCGCGATGGCTGCAGATTTTTTTTATTCTAATGTAAGTGTGCATTTGACCTCCATTTCTGCAAGTTGAATGCGTAGAAATGTTGTATTCATAAAATTGTGCCCGCCATCTTAGATTTACAAATAGTGCCATATTCACATTGAGCATACCCAAATACCTCGAAAAGGATACCCATATAGCATTTTCTTGAAAAATCGTGCCCGCCATCTTGGATTTAGAAATGAGTGCCATGTTTGTAATGAGCACCCCCAGATACCTCGAAAATGATACCCATATTGCATTTATTTGAAAACTCGTGTCCGCCATTTTGGATTTAAAAATAAATGCTATATTCGTAATGAGCACCCCCAAATATTTTAAAAACGACTTGGCATTATTCGAAAAATCGTGCCCGCCATTTTGGATTTAGAAATGAGTGTCATATTCGTAATGAGCACCTCGAATACCTCGAAAATGATTCCCGTATTGCATTTATTTGAAAAGTCGTGTCCGTCATCGTGTATTCAGATATAAATGCCATTTCCATAAGAATTACCAAAAGTAGGCACCTGATCGACAATGTCGGGCAAATCTGTAGGCACCTGATCGACAATGTCGGGCAAATCTGTAGGCACCTTTAACTTAACGATGAGTTAAGCAAGATACAATTTTCCCATTTTTGAGGGAAATGTTATTCCATGGCATCATTATTTGTATATTTGTGTGCGTGCCGACGAGCGTAGATACAAGTTGCTTACGCTTACAAGAATTTGATTTTTGCCTCACTTATGACAGTTCGTTTCATATGAAACTATCATTCTATGCGTTATTATTCTAAGTATATTATATATCAAATTGGTTTTAATTGGCTTTAACATAATTATGTCGTTCGGTGGCCTTCGTAGCTCCTAACGGATGGACAGGGTAAGGATAATTTAATCGGGAAGGTTCTTATCTATGTTTGATGAACACCTGTTACGCAGTTTAAAGATCATTAGTTCTTTTCCCAGTTACTGAAAGGACCTTAGTCATAAAATAAATATTTATTTTACTTCTATTTGACCGATCAACTTGGAATTTGGTATACTCTGAAAACCCAATGATATTACAATAATATTGTAACCTTTATCTTATCTAAACCTTTATCTGTTGCTGCAACTTTGAAGTAGGTACACTGTTCAATATCAAGCTTTTTAATTTCAAGTTTTATTATGATAATGAATACAAAGATCGAACACAAAAAATTTCGTCGACCTCGTGGGACTTGAACCCGCGTCCATGCTTCACCGTAGCATTGCTCTTTAGCAACTGAGCTACGGGTTCAGATACCGAGCTGTTGATATTCTCCTATGTGGCTTTGTTATAAATCTTTGTACTGGCTTTCGTCATTAGTCGCAGCTAGTGGTATCTGGTAAGAGATTAAAAAAAAAATCTGTGTGTTCGACCGATGTAAAAAAATAAATAACGCACACACTCACACACTCAACATAGCCCCACACTAAGGAAACCCTGTGTCGCGGGTTTCAATAACACACACACATAGACAACCACAAATGACATGCAAACCCACAAACAAACACCCAAATGAAGGCCATACAAATATTTCTCCCGGCCCGGGAATCGAATCTGGGATCTCTGCGTGGCAGTCCGAAATGGTAACTGTTCGGCCACAGACGCATTTAAATGTATTTTAATCATAACAAAACTAGTTGAGTTATTCCGCAAAAAACTCAATAAATACTTTTGATCGAATAGAGATATCTGCGTCAGTTGTGATACCTGTAAAGGTATCGGCAGAGAACAAATAAGTAATGAGAACGGACACTCTCCGCCCCTCCCTAACTTTAGATACCACACCAAGCCCCGCACATTGACGGTCACATTGACTGAACGAGAACAAGGCTGTCGGCGAGCCGTTTTCGCTCGTCATTTTTTCATTACGAAATTTGTACGTTAATATATAACATAATTTTACGTTACTATTTATAAAGGTCATGAATTGTGCCGGGTACGGCTATTTATAATCATCTAAACGGGATAAAGAGAGGGTTTCTTACGTTTTTTGAAAGAGGAAACGAAGTAAGTAAAAAAACTTATGTTCGAGACTCATTCAGTTATTGTTTTCTTTAGTGCAGAGTAATATATAATACAGTTTTATCATATCAATATAATAAGACGCCATAACTTCGTGAGCTAGAGAAGGGTTCTCGAATTTTCAATTTGTATTGTCGATAAAATATTACGTAGTGAATATACCTAATTATTAACTAGGTAATGATAAATTTGGACACGCAATTTCAAATACTTTGGTTACCTTATTTAAAAGTACCTGCCCAAAATATAACATTTTAAGTGCTTTTAATACATTTTTAAAATAAATCTTCAATATTATTCCAGTTAGTGAATTAATGAAAAATATAATATTATGTATCGATATATAAATACGTAATGAACATGGGTAATTATTAGGACTCTATAATAGAATTATAGATAACAGATTGCCGCTCTGACCACGTAACGTAATAAATAGTACGAGCAAGTGATGGGTAACCCGGCCACTTCACGCACACATTTGCGCGTGTGCAGATAGCGCCTTACTGTAAATAGTAGGTACATAGTAGGTAAATAATTTTCGACTGTTATATGGAGTGTCCGGGGTGTGGTATCGGCTGCAGTGAGAAGGTTATTCAAAAATCTCTCACTGTCACTAGCGGCGCCCAATGCCGAAAGTCAGTACAATGAGCAATAACAAAAACACATAGGAGAATTTCGATCGCTCGGTAAATGGACCCGCAGCTCAGTTGATAAAGAGCAATGCTACGGTGGTGCATGGACGTGGGTTCATGTCCTACCGGGTTGACGAAATTTTTCTGTGTGTCTGATCTTTGTATTCTTAATCATAACAAAACTAGTGGAGTTATATTACAAAAATCTCAATAAATACATTTAAATTTTATTATTTCAAAAACATTTATGTATCTATGTATATTTACATCGATTATGTCAGTAGGTTCTTTTACTTTGTCACAATTTTGAGTAAGAAATCTTATTGAATCTGACTTTTCATTGTCAGTTATTAGACAATATAATACAAATTATCTTAAAATGGTTAAAATAGACTATCTTTTAAAGTAAACTTTGAGCACGCCAATTGTAATGTTAACATTAGGATGAGGCCGTTACAGGGCTCCCCAGTGATCCAATCAACCGCAAAGGAAATTAAATTGTTACATTATGAACGGTTCTCAGGACATAATAATCCTATCCAACACTGCTAGAAATATAAAAGATTCCGGAACTCCTTTTTTCATATTAACTTATTACAAAACGTTTAATAAATTTACCTTGGTTCAGGACGAAATAAATTAAAAGTAGGTAATCTTTTCGAAACTTATCTTAACAATTTATTTAAATAAAGAACTATTTTATGAAGTATAAAAATTAACCGACCGAGAAAACGCGATAAGCAAACTCAGTTCCCAATTTGCCATTCAACAAATCCCAAGCTTATCAATTAACACCTAATAAAAGTTATTTATTTCTACCTTTAACCCTTCGGACCATTTATCTCGGTGTTGCTACAAAAGTTTAGTGGAAAGAGTTTGGGAGTGGACCCCTGTGTCGTCCCTCTCCAAGATTGATGGCTCCTCTCAGTCAACGGACTGTGTTCACTTGTTCCCATTCTTCTCGTATCTACCCTTTGTTTCCATTATTGTTGTATGTTTCACAATTCTCATTAAGATCCTTGTCGCCATTTGACTAGCTGGTGAATAATATAAGCTTTATTTTCAAAATTCGGAAACCTTATTATGACCTCAGGTATGCTTTACTTCTGGTTCTGCAGAAATTTTAAACGTTCTTCAATACAGAAAAATGTCCAACATGCATTTCGTCTATCATTTTCACCTATGATGTTCGATTTCATAGATGCTTACCGACAATATGAATAATTCAAACTCAGAGTGCGGCGTGAAAGAGTCTCAAAGGGAAGACGGTTTTCTATTAGAGTTTAAAATTGATGCTGCCTGTCGACTATCTCTCCAGGCACAATTTAAAATACGTTCCATAAATATTAAAATTATCCTTTAATCTGTTGCCATATTTATTTTTATAGCGTCATGAAGAAAGTCATAATACGTCCATCAGAGCGCGTCACGAAATCGCACCACGGGAAAAATCTCTCGAGAAAATTTTAAATGCAAATTAACATCGTTTCATGCGAATAGGTCACATTTTGAAATATGCAAACGGAATTTATTATAGAAAAGGAATACCTACATTAAATTTAGGCAGAGTCATTATGCAACTTCTAAAGGTTGTGAAGTGAGGGGTCGTCGGGTTCGATTCTTTTATAACAACACGAAGGCTCGGTTGGCTTAAAAATACACTCGAATTTATCACGGCAACAGCCTAAATTCAAAACACGTACAGTTCATTTAGATCGACGTATTTCTTACACGTTAAAGAAAACGAGGAAAACCCCTAGTCTGTGATAAATCTTACGCAAAAGATGGGAGTAGTTCTTAAAATAACCTGTTTCCGTTTTCTGGACGCGAATTAATGCTGTTATTTATTTACACAGAAAACAGGCTTACAAGGATAATGCACCAATTTTTTTTATGGTACCAAGTGATGGGACGAACAAGTCGAAAGCCTGGAGGTAAGCGACGCGCCTGTACTAGCAGTTGCAGTGCCACTCAGTGCTTTAAATCGCAATTATCTGAGAGGCACTGTCACCCTGAGACGTAAGCTGACAAGTCCCATGTGCTTGTAATTTCACCAGCACTCATACCATACACAGTAATGGTCATATTACAGCCTGGCTGCAGAAATAGATAAGGTGGCAATACTTCCCTGGACAAAATCTTTCCCATGGAGCTCTACCGCTACTAAAACTGTTAAGTGGTTGTTTCAACATTGCAATAAAGTTTGAATCACGATTGATATGAATAGTGTTGCAGTATCTCTGTCTAAATTATAAGATTAAAAAAAAGTAAACAGATAATTAAATTGTTATTTAAAGTTTTAAGGCACCAATGTTCCTATGACGATTGTGAACAATGCTAAATCTTAAGTAGTAGTTTGGTTTGCAGTTAATAACCTGCTTCTTAATGAGAAAAAACCTATTTTGTGTGAAGTTTACATTACCACATGTTAGATAGACGGTCACAAACATTATAGTTACAAACGAAAAATTGAGCCTTGTAGATACCGTTGTATTTCTAGGTTTTAAATCTCAATTTAAATTTAAATTTAAATCTAATATCGAGTTCTTAGGTTTTCGCGATTGTTACACATAGGAATGAAACTATTTTTCCGGATTTAAATCATCAACATCAACATCAACAATCAGTCAACCGTGACCATGGGACCTGTAAAGGGCCCGAAACGTCGGTTTGTTTGAAAAAACAAATATACGCGATTTAAATCCGGAAAAATAGTTTCATTCCTATTTAAATCTAATGTTAATTAGATGCCAAATTGCAACGGGGTCCACATATGAATACGTTATCAAAACGGCTGAACTCTGCAGTGTACGCGATCAAAAAATATGAAAACTTTCAGTCGTCGAAACAGCTATATTGGTTTACTTCAGCTACGTGCATAGTTTAATGACATACGGCATTTTGCCATAGGGTAATGCCGCTAATGTTAATAAATCTTTGTCTTGCAGAAACGTACGATTAGGACAATTTGAAATCTGGTCCCCCGAGCGTTTTTGAGGCAAAAGTTTAAAGAAGTTAACATTCTTACACAAACGTCACAGTACATATGAAAATATAAAAATGTTATAGAATTTTTATTTTTGTGAAATTATTCCACTAGTTTGTTATAATCGGTAAAACTTTCATAGATTTCTCATAGATGGCGCTACGACTAAAAGTCGTTGAAAAACCAAATATCGTGAGGTCCGTTTGTTCGTTCCGTGGCTTAGTTGGTATAGCATCTGCCACGGTATGCTAGAAGACGTCGGTTCGAATCCGGCCGGATCGAAGGAAAATTTTCTGAGTGTTCGATCTTAATGTTATAGAAGTTAAGAAAAATATTATTATTTTTATGAGAAATAGTGACAGACATAACATCAAAACGAGGATTAAAAATAAACTAACTGTTCTTGACTGTCGTCCTCACAAAGTCTCAAATTCATTTAAGGGGCAATGTATACGCTTCTATAATAAGATTCCAATTGAAATTTGAAATTTGCCATTTATACAACGATATCTATGTACTGGGCTTGAAACTATAGTGAAACATAAATTTATACTAAAGGTTATTATAATATAAGTTATTATTACATTATAATCAGTATGACAAATTCAAGTATAATTTTGCTTACCTATGAAATAAAGTTTAATTTTCATTAATTGATTGATTCTAAGGATTGAATGAACATAATGACACGAACAGAAAGACGATTTTTGATAATTAGATTTTTAAGTTGCAAGTAAATAATGTCAACTTTTAATGTTTTAAACATAAATAGAAAACTCTCTTAAAATAAGAATTCAATATGTAAAATTGTCCAACACAACAAAGGCAATTTACTTTTGATATAGGTACAATTTTATTTTTGCATTTACATTTTTTCATCTTCTCTTTCTTCTTCTTTTTCTTCTACTTCTTCTTGTTCGTCTTCGTCTTTTTCTTCTTTATCTTCATTTACTTCCTTTTCTTCTATTTCTTGTTCTTTTTCTTTTTTACTTTTTCATCTTTTTCTTTATCTTTGTCTTCTTCTTTGGATTCTTTTTCTTCAGCTTTTTCTTCTGTTTTTTCTTCTTTTTCTTCATCACCTTTTCTTTTTCTTCTTCTTCTTCTTTCTATTTTTATTCTTGTTCTTCTTATTCGTCTCAGTCTTCATCGTCTTCTATATTATTCACTTTCAACAGTAGTTAGTTCGAAAGTACAAAAGATAGATCAGGTTAAAACGGATATTCCGGACGCGCTTAAGTTTTTACTTTCCGAGGAACTTACACCAAAAGCCTCTCTTGTCCATGCGTGCTCATTTGTAAGCATTAACTTCACTTCTTGTTTTCATATGGCAACCCTGTCAATGACCACCATACCACAGGGTCACGTCTAGAGTTCAGAACCGGGAAATCCCGATCGGTAAGAAATTCCCGATACTTTTATTGTAATGAAAGAATCGGGATTTCAAAATAGTTTCCCGGTTATTTCGATACTTTCGGGAATCAGCGTCGATAGTGTAATTTCAATTTTAATTGCGCACTGAAGCCACGTCGAGACCTTCTCGTGATCGAAACTAAACGACAATAGATGCGGGCGAGGGGAAAGACTGAAGAAGATCTTACTAGGGCCTTAAGGGCCATCTCGATCCTCATAGTCGTGGAGATCGTGGGCTACTAACAATTTCATCGACTAATATTGAACTGGAATATTTTATTCTCGGCTAGTTTATACGTAACAAAATCAGTCTTGTTTAAGTGTTACACGCCTAGACGCGCTTTTATTTTTGAGGTCATAATACAATGAGCAAAACGCTCTTATAAATAGATATAAGTAGTAAGATTTCGTAAAATTTAATTCTAAGGTTAATTAAAAATTAATTCTTCTTTCTGGCTTCGACATTATTTATATTACGAGACATCTTATTTGATACATTTTATATAAAAAAAGAACTCAACCGTAACAAACGTAACTAATTTAATACGAATATGAAATAGTGTTAATAACATTGACTTACTTTAATAATGACTAATAATAGACAAATAATCTCAATCAACAAAATTTTTTTGAAAATATTTCTGCCGTTTTTACCAAACCTCACAATAACTTAGAGGATGGAAAAAATAAGACAATAATACATAAATTTACTGTCAATATATGTATATTTCCGGTACAAATCCTACGTGCTCATTCTCACACGACGATAGCTGCAATACTAACAAACTTATAATTGCGGTTCTCGAAGGGGCTAACACCTAATATTTTGTTTAATAAGATAATTTCTCAATGTTTACTTATAAGTTGGTGATCGCATGAAAACCTTTGCCTTACTTAAGACGCTTCCCCGTTCGTAAAAGAGTAAAGCTTAGGTAGAATTGGTATTGTTTGCTACTTATTATACGAAGGGCCTTTTTGGTAGCTTGTTTGCTTATTTAATGTGTACATGTATATAAAAGTTGTGTACGACTGATTAAACTTTTGAGATCCTTGTAAAAAATACCAGATTTGTCACAATAATTGCGGACATGTTTGCTATCGTAATAAACATGTCATCAAATACAGCAAGACCTAGTACTTCTTAAGGCCACATAGAACTCTAAAGGAGGGCTCAAACGGCCTGTGATTTTACATATTCCTCACAAAGCTGACCACGGATAGCCACACACTGGCCCCGCCCATGTCATATTAATAATTAATAAATTATAACCCATCACTGCGCGCCGATCCCATCAATTTTTAGCTATGCATTGACGCGTCTGCCATACAAATACAAATACCACAGACGAGTCTCTTCCTACGGAGAGGTCGTGACAGGTGATCCGTAGAGAAATAATACAAAGCTCACCTTACGGTACATTAGGCCTAAAGACGTTACGTACGTACCCTGTATTTTAATATTAACAATTGACTAAGTGATTTGAGATATAGAGAACACTAACTAGTTACTGACACACAGTTCATCTTCACTGCGCTGTGGGAAATTATGGACCTTATGATGTTCTCTTCGATCTACCGTGAAGATACATTGGGATGTACCTAATATCTCTGGGTTAATTATTAAGACAGTAATACAAATATGTTTAGAATACGTAACATTGGTATTAAATGACACTTACGCTCACTGTAGAGTACTGTCATAAACAAATGTCACTGTTAATTTAGAATAGTGTTATAGCACATTTACAAAGCACGACTTGATTAATTTAATTGCCGACACATTACGTAAGACCCTTTATACAAATTACCTTCATACAGTTTCTATTATTATTCACGCAAATATTAACTTTGTAGAATAGCTAGTATCCTCCGGGAGCGTCCATTAAATGGGTACTTTAAATTATTAATAAGCACATGACTCAGCCTACTCTAGTGTAATTTTGGACACAAATTAATTTAATAGCTTAAAATTTTGCTATGTACCTTCGACGACAGCAAAAGGAGATGGATGAAAAGAATTTTCTTTTGTAGCTTATGGTCTGAATTTAAAACGATCCAATTTTAATTTATTTCTAAAACATCACCAAATTTTTTTTTGTTACATCTTCAAATAAGAAATGAATGAAGTATAATAATAGTTAGTAATATTACTTTTTATAAATGCGATAGGTAGATAGAGAATATTTGTTATTCTATAATATCGTCTTAATCAATTAATATTAGAATATAATAATAAAAATATAAATAAGAATAAAATAATAGAATATTAGAATGTAATCCGGTGGAAGTTTTTGTTAACAGTTCCGAGTTTAAAAACTTGACTTAAAGCAGTACATAAACATTAAAAGAGCTGTTTTCGAGTAATTTAAGTACGTTAAAATTCAAATTAACTCTGATATAGGCATCTCAGAGCAATTGCAATAAATTTTACGACAGAACGTAGCACTTCATCCGCGTCACGTGACATCCCTCACCCTGGCACATTCGTCACTCGACATCGTAAATCGTAACAAATGATACCACCTATATTTCATCTCACCATTTTGATTTTACTGTACATTTCTGTCCTCTCTTGTGCTACATGATTAATGCAACAAATTGGATTTTAAACAGGTATTTGTAATAAACGTAGGTAACGAAATTAGACGATAAAAAATAATAAAAGTAACTTTTGTTACCTGTATACAGAGTGCAGTCGTTAAGTGTGCCCAGGCGGTTATTTCAAAAACCTTATAAACTAATATTGAAAGTACATCACCTAATAAGTTGTTGTAGAGTTAGTTGGCCTACTTTAAGAGGTTACAATAAGTTTACGGATAACGAAACTGCTGTAAATAAAGTAATAAAACTATCTTTATTTAATTAAATAAAAACAATGATACATTTGAATAAAATCTATGGTTCGAAACCAAAGCCTCTCTACGAATGTCACATTAAATGTATAGGAGCGTTAAAATTTTGGTTATTTCTAGTTTTCTTTTTAAAAGTTCTTGGTGTCGTTTTATTTATTAGGTAACGTAGTATCGATATTTAGTTTAAAGATTTTTTATTAAAAGTTTATACTTACGAAATAACCGCTTATCATCTTATAATCATACTTAACGATTACACCCTGTATACATTACGTGTATGATCATTTTATCACCTAATTTCTCAAACTTGGCTGCGATAGTAAACATAAGAATACGCGGTAGGCATTATGAAAGTAAAGTATGCGCATGAATAACGCAGTAACTGCTCGAAGCGCCATATTTTATGCACGATTTATGCAGTGGAAATCTACTAACGTCCTCTTATAACGTTAGGCCCCATTTCCTAAATAGCCTTCTGGTTAAACCCGTAAAAATACGAAATGTGTTATTACTCGTCTTATAACCCTAAAATGCAAATCGAATCTATTCTCGCTGAGGGGGGTGTTTGCGTGCGGGAACTCTGAAATAAGCTTAGCGAAAAGTACGAAATTGGCTCGGATATGTCGATATTATCTAATGTACCGTACCCGCGGGCCTGTTTGTCGACTGGAAAATATTTATTACACTTTACCTCTACCGAACATACTGAATGTTTTCATCCGTTTCCTTTCTTAGTAAGCAAAAGACTTCCGTTATACATTCATACCTGTCTGCACATTGCTGAAAAGGATTTATGCCATACAAACAACAGCGAGAGTAAATGTATGGTCTAAGGTATGTCTTTTCGCACCGGTATCTCAATTTTAATCTCCTCCTTTATGTGGGACAATATGTAAATAAAGCGTCACTTTGCTATAAAAAAAGGTGAGGCGGGGAAGAAATGTAAGCAGCAGAAAAGTTTATTTGTTTATAATGAAGACTTGTCGTGTTAGAACTCTTAAGTTAATTTACATAAAAGGCGCGAGAACGAATAATATCGCTGATATTGGAAAACTTGGAGGCGATGTTTTGAACTATGCACATAGCTAATAAAGTCCTTGAAGACGCTCGATATTTGCCAAGTGCCTTCAGGGCTGCCTCCGATAATACAACTATAGTGGACCGTAATTAGAATTTCCTAGTAAAATGACCCTATTACGAGTCAACAAGCATGCTCTGTAAAGAAGCGTATACAGTCGGCTACATTCGTAAACCTCGTAACCTTCATTAATATGAACTTTTGAGTAAGCGCAAAAAACAGAATTACTAGAAATAATTATATGACAAGCTATGATTATACCTTTATTTTATAACTAAAAGAAGGTCTAGATATAACATTTTAAGGTTTAATTATCCTATATTGCGTTTGAAGAGCAAAAAAGGAATTTCGTCCAAAAACGAAGTCGCGAGGTTTTCAAATTTAGCCGGCGATACGTATTTTTGGAAGTTAATAACTGCACATTGTTGAATTTAGCGATGGGAATCCGAGAAGTTAATTTCTATAACAAATAATTGTTATCAAAACACAATGCATTACGTCATTCATCTTCTATTCGAAATTTTAGATCGTTGATCATCAGACTTAACTGTGTAAATTTCGTATGAAAACTGCATTTGCTGTACGTTCCATCATGCGTTTAGAAGAAATATTTTGCATCGAGTGAGTTGCGGCTGATACAATCCGACACACGCTTAGCTTCACACATTTCACTGGTCTCACAGACAATAAAAAATGCAATAAAACCCTTCGCAAACGCGTTTTCTACGAAGTTAATCATATATAGGGTAGTAAAAGAAAATGTTTGGCTCTAGGGAGCTACAAATGTACACAAAGTATCTACAATACCTACCTACATACATATAATAATGGTAATAGCCGTAGTTATTATAAAAGTATGTTTCTCTGTTTCCATGTAGTTAATCGTCTTTACAGATACGATCATCATGTCTAGCTACATTACGAATATAATACAAAAAATATATATATAAAAAAATATTAATATAAGCCAACAAATCTTTGTTGGCTTATATTAATCAACCAGATACTGAATGTAAAGCGATCTCTCATAATACACTACACATATTTTAAGCTAGTATAGTATAGTCGTTTCCAATAAAGCCTTTGCGTCGCTAGTGTCACAAAGTGAATGCCTTCGTCTGAAACCTGAGTCTGGCTATCTTTGTGGAGGTTGACATGAAGGAAGTCGAATTCCGCGTCGCACTGCCACTATTAACCTAATACCTATCGTTCAGAACACGTTATTTGAAACATTCTACTTTACCGACTTCAATTTGTTTTGACTAACACAGCCGAGAATTCTACTGAATATAAATGGTGATGAGTTTCCCTTCTTCCATGAATAACATTTACTAAGAGCGCAATTTGCATTTACTTAACGTCATTTTGTTCGTATATTGTGTTCTAATCACTATATTTTTCCCTGTTTATTAACATACGATTTGAATGTTAACAATTTCGCTTGGAGTTTGCGTAAAGAGGCAATCTAAAATGATATCGTTTGATCTCGCCCCGGCTTTCTTTGAGAACGCAAAAATTACTTGACTGAGTAATGTTCTCGTTTTATTAACAGCTGAAAATATTGCTGAGTGAGAAGAAAACATCTGTAATGAAACCAACGAGATTACCTGTGACATTTTTCAGGGGAAGGATAAGAATACATTTATCTTAGTGGTGGCGAAAAATGGCTTGCGCCAAATCAAGTTACGGCTTCTCTCTTTCATAACACTCGACTCAGACCGTCTCCCTCAACATCAGTTTTAAAGGATTTTAAGTGGAATTTGATCCACGGCGTTGTTAAAATTCTTTTTGATGTATCCAATTACGAAACTGCGAGCTTTTTGGGTAGATAACATTTTTATTTTGCAGCACGGTGACTTGTAAAACCTTTAATAAATTAAAGTTAATAATGAATTAGGTAGGTACTTATAACGTCACAAGCTGCGAAGTTATTAAGCTAAGGATTGAAATACTGAAATTCATATCCGGAAGTTTTAATAAGAGTCCCTGATTCAAACAACGATCGAATCCATTACTTCCGTCGAACGATTCTATCACGTACTAAGTTTTAATGATCCTCGAGTTCCCGAGATGATACCAGCATGCAAATTGTGGGTCATTATACACAGCGTATTTTTTGAATATTATTTTCTTAATAAAATACTGTAAATACCTGAGTTGAGCGGTATAAGAAATATTGTTGACACATTTCTCATACCGGACAACAATTTTTTTAATTCCGACGTTAAAGAAATCCGCTGCAATGCAAGGCAACGTGTTTCTGCGCAACATAAAAGGTTTATTCATACCTTTAGGACGGGAACAACTGCATCATCCAGGCCTACTTACAATCCAGACCGTGCACTCAGTGATTTTCACTTGATTCGATACTTAGAAGAGTTTCTATTGGTCAACAGTTCAACGACGACGAAGCGAAAACTGCAGTTCGTTGAGTTCATCATAGGCGGTGGATTTTAGTTGAGAGGTCTGGCAAATGTTTAATTGAAATTATGAGGAAAAGTATCCACTTTTTCTATCTAGAAGTATGAAGAACTTTGAGAAAAGTATATTTTAATGACATTTACAGTATATTTCATGTTATTGAAAAATGGACCTTATTTAAAAAATACCCCTGGTGCTTATACCAACATTTTTTGCGGTTTACCCAAATTTCTCTTTCAACTGAGCACTCAAACAAGTTTGTTACAGGAAGTTCAAAGTTAAAAGGTTTCATTGCTTGAAAACAAATTATTTTTTGAATGCTCCGTCTTTTACAGCTTTTTATAGACCACTGTAATGTAATTTAATTAATTATTCAGATACTTCATTTTAATGTACTTTGATGTAATAACATTGCATAGAAATCAACGGGAACTTCATAAAACAGAAGCAGTGTTAATTAAATCCAACCATTAAAATTAATCATTAGTAATTAAGTATTCAATTTAGTTACGGGAATAATAAGGCTTCCTAGAAGCAAACAAATTGCCAAATCAGTTTAGTGGCAGCGGTATGGAGCGCAAATGGAGCTAATTTACCTACACCAAGCATACCCACTCGTATTTATTACTAGTTCACTCCGCCTGATTCCCGTTATTAACCCAGATTACACTTCATTTGCCTGTTTGGCATACAGATGGAAGATACGATGCGCCAATCACGGAGAAAATTGTACAAGCGTCCTTACGTAAGTATCTTTAGGATATTTGGAAGGGAGACTATCAGAGACCGTGACAGCTCATTTAGAAATTAGCAACATAGTTTATTAAGAGCTAGTAAGGCAACTCCCGCCTGTTCGGCGCGTAAATACCTACATTTCCCTCGGAGCGTTGGGTTGTTACATTATTTGTACTTACAGGTCGTAAACATCATTTGAAAAATAAATGAGGAAATGTCAATATATATAGTACGAAAATACTGTGATGTCACAGTATTTTCGTACTACATATATTGATATTTTCTGTCTGTGGTATATTGATTATGGAGTATGTTTGATATAGAAATGAAATGCAAAACAATTCTAAATTTAGGGCACATTTGTTCAAACTACCACATACACGACAATAAACACGTCTACAATTTAATGTCATTTTTTAAACACCGAGTGACCGCTACAATTTATAATTAATGGCACGTGCGACAACCCGTGTGATGCAACGCGAGTGCACCGTGAAATTATGCGAATGTGTGCGTCCGTAAAAGGCACGCGACAGGCGTGCACATACATAAGACACTCTGTTACGTTTGTATGGAGTTGCGATACCATACTATTCTGTGCTAGTAACCTACGCTTGCTTTTATTTTATTCGGGGAAGGATTGTTCGCGTGGCATTCCACATTTTATTCTACTGAACCTTTACCTACCAAATAATTTACAACCAACAAGAGAGCTGCAATAACTTATTGAGGTGTCAACCGTTTACCAGGGGTATATAATTCGCATAAATACGCTATCATTCTCAGCCTACTACAAACAAAGGCTATTGCGAAATTCCCAGCTATGAATAATTCACGTGGGAAAGGTTACCGCGAAACAACTGTAACAACCAGCAAATCCTTACAAAAACTTTGAAGTTTTATATATTTTTTACATTGTAACGGTTCGTATGATCAGCGGCTGGAGTTGACTATCTTAATTTTTCACTTTTAGAATTTTTGGTTCGGCCTGTGTCAATGGGCAAAGAATTGTTAAACTCAAAAAATTAACCCCAAACTGTAAGTCATTAACAAATTCGGTCAACATTTAAATAAAAACCAAATCAATTAAATCCTAAAATAAATTAAATCTACTTAAAAATATAAAAAAAGAAAAAATGAAATGCATAACTGTTTCGATATTATTTTACTTTCCAATGTATTTACATTTTGAGATATAAATTGATAATTGATAATTATTAATGAGCTCTAATCGGGGCTAACGCTTCTAAAAAATACACGCCAACTTACATAGATGTTATCTACATTAAGTACCTCTACAATATTATAATAGATAACATGTGTTGGTGTTTACTTAAATAACTGTTAGACTGAATAAATATATTCTTGTGTAAATTTATATCTACACAACATTATTGAAGCTATATATTTATTATTCTACAGTTGCGTCTGGTTGCGTTAAATAAATGTCATTATAATAGTAAGAGCAAAATGCTTAATTAATGTTAGTTTAAATTGGGTTCAAATGGCGTCACCGAGTTACCGGATTTTTATTGTTAAAATGTTATTCCCTGTTAGTACTCAGGATTATACTTAATAATTTAACTCTTGCTAATTTCTGGTTTTTTTTAAAACATTTAGTATGTAAATCGCTTACTGGTATCATAATTAGTATCATGACCTACACAAAGTTGAACGCAAAGAGGGAGAATCCCTCTACGGTTGAACGGGAATGGCATGACAGGATGATGAGTTTTACTTTTTAAACGTTAATTATTGTCTCTGGTTGGCTAGATGACATCTAACAAGAGCGAGATGGAACTACATACTAAATCATATGAAAGAAATAGACAGCTGTACTATTCAAGCACTATTAACCGATTGTGTTCAAAATGAGGATAATTATATTATTTTATTTATTTTATTATTGATTAAATTTATTACGTTGTTTTGTAATATCGGCATCTTTTTTAATCATACTTTACAATTTTTCGTACGACAAAATAACATGTCATGTCTAGTCATTATCATTGAAATTAATAAGGTGAGTTTTTAATTTGATAACATAATTGGAACGTATCTTGTATTCGTACGTTTTCATTGATTGCCTGATTGCAATGAAGTCAAATTTGGCAATAGATAAAAGTTATCTTACGATTTTCGGTCAATAAAATTATTAAAATGATTAAAATTCCATTTAAAAATTGCCATAACATTCATGCTAATAATTTATCAACAATACTTTAAAGATTGGGAACTCGAACGAAAATTTTCAAAAAACGCTCAATAGTTAATAGTATTTATTTATTGACAATTAGCTACATAGCTTATAAAGATAACAAATAATTATGAAACTGAAAATATAATAAAACATAAACGAAATTTCTTAAAAATGTAACAAAATCTAAAAAAAGTGCTTATTTTTACAGATGAGACCGCCATTTGCATGACAAATGGCACGTCATGATACGATTTTGTTATGAAAGAAAAGGTGAACGGATTCCGAATGGGGAACGTAAACTGCATGGACAGTACAGTGAATTATTTTTATGAGGTCATAGTACGAATTTGACAGGCAATCCAACTTACAGGCTTAAATAGGATTGCTCTAAGAGCTCATAGTAGGCCCCCGAGAAGAAAAAAAAATTTTTTTAAATAGCGAAGTTAATACGAATGTTTTTGCCATTTTAACGGCATAAAAAGATTTCAGGAACTTCACTACCATATACTTGACTAAAATTAACATATTGCAAAATAAGACTTAATTTAGAACATAATTTTTATTAATGTCGCTTTTATTTTGTAGTATGCGTACTAATATGATTTCAACGATTTGCGTTGACTGTATAGCGATCCTTTAACTTGTTAGCCTCTTTGAGTGAATGTAAAAAGACAAGTATCAGTTTGTCTGGGGCGTGTTTTGTGTGGAGGTATATTTAAACAGTCCTTTATTTCGTTAGTAACTCCTGATTTTATGTATGCCGATATTTTTATAGTATCATAAAAAAAATTGCTCAATCATTACAGAAAACGAATGAGGATAAAAAGTACACTATTACTAAATTAATATAATAATAATAATTTATTACTAAAAGAATATAGTGTACTTTTTATCATTATTCTTCAAAAAACTTAACTTCCCTTTAAAATTGCTATTCGTTGCGTTGTATACTTGTAATGAATTTACAGCTGGAAGACACCCTCGTCTCAACTTACGGAAAATAGAACAATTATCGTCAATTTTCGCAACCCGTTCCCCATTATTTTATCTCCCTTCAGGCGGCAGTCGGAGAAGCGCGGTTCATTAGTGGCCACAATAGTCTCGATAACAATTCTAAAACATTAAATAAAGGTAAGTTATTGTAGTCACTTGACGATTACACCGATGTGGCTGTGTGCTGAAGATACTACAATACTTCACCAAAAGGAATAGTCATACTATGGGATAAAGATAAAATAGTGCCCATGATATGGAATAACCATAGACATAAGGAACTTTTTAGTCAAATAAAAATCTTATGTTTTATCCTAATCTATGGTTGATACAGTAAACATGGAAAATTAAGTTTTTTTCAAATGCAACTGTTTTCCTGGATGAAAATCTTCATCTTCGTCTTGGGCTGTTTATGTCTCGAAGTATGACTGCATCTTTTTGTTGCTTATACACTAAATGAGTATTCTGGTCAAAAGAAAGGATAACTGATCAGAAATCCGAAATTACATTTTGCCAAAATAACGTAGGTATGCTTGAATTTTCATAATCCTGAAATCTTATTTATAACGAAACCTAAAAGTTATTATTTCAGGATATTTGGGACGCTGATTGCAAAGATTAGTTTTTTTTTAATGTAATATTCCCAAGAAAACTTTTCCGTGAAAAATTACTTTCGTCATTATAAAAATTCGAGCAAACGCTATTTCGGGCAATCGTAATATCAGACTTTTGGTAGGTAAAAGGAAGATAAAATCATGTATTTCTTACGTTTATAATTACTAATCTCGTACGCTTAAAACTGACTGTTTTATGATATATGAGAATCAATTTTCATCAAAATTTCTTTCATTTACTGTAATACAGATGAAAAGCTAAAACAGTTTCGAATAACCTTTTAGTAATGGAAAAAATCTTTTAAAAGATGGACCAGGAAAAGCCGCACGCTTTATAAATGAAGTTTCCTCAAAGGAGGGTTTCATAAAGCTTAACATCTCCGGGACCACTCCATTATGTGGACTGGTTGGCTGATGACAATCCTTCGTCGTGAAAGATGATTCTTAACTTTTGCGAATCTTGGTTTGTAAACAAATTAGTAATGTGATTGTTTATAAATAAATATTATAAGACATTCAAATAAATTATAATAGTGTACGTAATCTCATACATAGTAAAAGCTTAGTAGTTATATTAGGAGATACATAAATCTTAATAGGAAATTAAAATATGTATGTTTTCGGGTGCAAAATCGTGTATATTTGTTTTCAAACAAACCAACGTTTCTTAGCCAGTCAGCAAAGTACGTGACCACGAGAGTAGAAAAGAGCCTGAAGCGTTGGTTTATTTAAAAAAACAAATTACGCTATTTATATCCCAAAAAAATTGTTCCATTCATTCTGATGTGTAGCACGAAAACCTAAGAACCCAATTCTTGGTAGGTTATGCGTATTTGTATAATGTGCTTTCTAAAACTAAGTTATATTTATATACTGATATATTCAAAACTGTATACGATTTGTGTTTTCCGATAGAAAAATGTAAAGTGACCTTCAGAAAGAAACCACATTGGAAAACAAAAGGTATTAAAATTTCTAGCAAACGCAAGCGTCAACTTTTCTTTGAATTCCAAAAATATAGGTCCGATTCTACTATGTGAAATAGTAGAATCGGACCATCGGAATTACAATAAATATAAAAAAATACTTAGATCCACTATACATCATTCTAAACGCAAAACGAACATAAATTACATAACCAAAAGTACACATAAAACTACAGCCACTTGGAATACAATTAAACAGAATACTACAACTACAAACGAAATACCAACAACAATCAAAAATTTACAAACCGATCAAGGAAATATAACTGACCCTTCACAAATAGCTGGACATTTAAACAGACATTATGTTACACAAAGTTTTAATTCCAATTTTGTTAATAATTACAAATCTATCGAAGAACATGAAAGTAAGAGCGTATATTTGAATCCAGTTGATGAACAGGAAGTTCGACATATAATTAAAACTATTAAAAGTAAAAGAAGTTGTGGTGACGATGGTATTTCAATGCAAGTGATAAAGACTAGTGTTGACATTATTATATTGCCACTTGTACATATAATTAATTTAATGCTACAAACAGGCTACTTTCCTGATAAAATGAAGATACCATTAATAAAACCTTTACATAAAAAGGTTCCAAAGAAGTCTCAGAAAATTACAGGCCTATAGCTCTTCTTCCGAATTTCTCTAAAATATTTGAAAAGGTTATCTACAAAAGAATAGCAAACTTTTTAGATAAACGTAACATATTAAGTCAGTTTCAATTTGGATTTCGTACAATGAGATCAACATCTCTATCCATTTTTACATTTCTACATAGTTTGTGGGAAGCTATAAATCTTAAAAAAGACAGTATTGCACTTTTCTTGGACATGACAAAAGCGTTCGACTGTGTTATACACTCCATCTTGCTAAAACAACTTGACAAATGTGGTATTCGAGGCGTAGCAAATGACTTAATACGTAGTTACCTATCGGAACGTAAACAAGCACTTTGTCTGACCGTATTTAGCAATAAATGTGTGCAAGAGGCCAGATCGACATACTTAAGAAATATATTGAGAGTGCCACAAGGAAGTGTACTGGGTCCTCTTCTCCTTATTATATATATATAAATGAACTGTCACATCTTACTCAGTGTTATGCACGCTGTATACCTATTATGTTCTCTGATGATGTCACAATATTTATTTATTTATTTATTTATTTATATCACCACTTAACAATAACATTACAGGTTAAAAAACCTAATTCGTTACAGAAGTCACATAAATATATTCAATAATCATAACAAATTATACGTAAGGCAACTATTTTGAATTCACTCAAAGTGCAAGAAAATAAGTCAACTGCCTCAGCCACTCGATTGAGAGTAGCGAGAGCACGCGTGAACGGCGCTCTGGCCAGCAGCTGGGTCCGCGTGCGCGGTAACAATAGCAGCGGTGGCCGCCGCCTTCGCCCCGTGTACTTGTCAGGAGCGTACAAATTCACTTTATTCAGCACACCTGAATTGTGCTGCTTGCCCCGTAACAATTCAAAAATATATGTTACTAACGCGAGGTCCCGCCTTACTTCTTACTTATTGTACCCCACCATACCTAGGACAAACAACGTGGGGTACATTAAAGGATAAAAAGGATACACTGCATATAATTTAAAGTACAAATATCTGGTAAATTTATTTTGATTTTTTTCCAGCATAGTTCTATAATATTATTTACTAATAACGGAAAAACAAAAATTGACTACGAATTTGACATAAACAATACATTGAACGGTCTTATTACCTGGCTTAAATCACTAAATTTAAAAATAAATAATTATAAAACAAAATATACGCAGTTTGGTAATTACAAAAAAATTGACTTAGATTTACACATAACTAATGAAAATGACGTTATTGATACTACTAACACTACTAAATTTCTTGGTATTACTATAGATAAAAATTTAAATTGGAAACATCACATAGATGTGCTAAATAACAAGCTTGGTAGTTATTGCTACGCTTTATCTGTATTGGTCGATGTAGCGTCGGTTGAAGTTGCAAAAAACGCATATTACGGGAACGTATACCCATTATTAATGTATGGTGTAATTTTTTGGGGAAACTCTGTCAATGCGGTTAAAATATTTACAATACAAAAACGATGCTTACGCATAATCTATAGTAAACCCAGTGACTATTCTCTAAGAAGTCTGTACAAAGAAAAGGGTTTCCTGACTTTAACAGGAATATATATTTTGGAAATATGTCTTTTTGTACGTAATCACAGTAACTTCTTTACTAAAATATCTAATGTACACTCCGTTAACGTCAGAAACCAGGACCGTCTTGTCCTCCCTAAAATAAACAGCACGATCTTTGACCGCAGCACCTATGTAACAGCGATTAGAATTTATAACAGACTTCCAGGTGATAAATTTAAAGCTTGTTTAAAAAAATGGTTAATTGACAAAGTTTTTTACAATCTTAACGAATTTTATATAAAGACATCAAATATTTGACAATTGTATAACTAACTGAATTATAATTTTAATTTTTGACATTTAAGTTGTAATAAATTTTAATTGAATTGTAATTTTAAGACATTGTACGCCTGATTTGGGTAAGAATTGTAGATCTAATCACTTATAAGTAACACCTGTATTAAGTATATACGCAGCAAATTGCCGTAAGACTGCACGTGGTACTTTACTTAGCTTTTATTATAATCAAAACGATATCACTGTCACTACTTTCAAGGTACAATCGAGTCATAAAAATTATATCCCACTCAATATTAACAATCACGTATTTGATGGTGGCTCCCGTTAGTGGCGCCATATATCGGAAACCGTTTAAGCAATTCAATTTTACCCCTTTTTTCCTATATCTATGGTTTTACCACGTCAAGTGAATTGCATGGAACTTGGCTGGCTGCTTATAAGCTCATAGTAGGCCCCCAGAACTGCGTTTCTATTTATTAATTATAAAAACTTATTATTCCAAAAAGTTAGCAGTAGGTACCCTGAACTAAAGGAAACGCCAACTCGATGTGTTAATTAGTTCCTGAGAAATAAAACCCTCTAACTAAGGTGAAGTTGAGTGCAAATACCATAGAGGAATCCAAAATGTCACTAAAATAAATAAGAGAACAACAAAATCGGTAATGCGTAACAGAACATACACTATTTCAGCATTAAAATAGGAATGATTTATTATATTGTTTCGAAAATATTTTTCTAAAATTTTTTCTTTTTTTCCCCTAGAAGATTATCTCCGAATATTGCAATTGAAGCAACTATATCTAGAGTAAAAATGATTTATTTTGATCCTTTTCAATTTCCTTGTTACATTAACTAGAAGTCCTCAGATATTATCGTACCTGAGTCATACTGAAAATATACTTTTTTGTAATTAATATATGTATATTGGACGGTGTGCTGGACGAAAAACTGCATAGTTATATAAAACTTAATGACGCGCAATTTAATTTTAGAATCCGGACTCTCCACAAAGACAGCAGTTCTTTGGCTTAAACATACACTCCGATATCACACAAACAGGAAAACACCTGCATTCACATCCTTCCACTTGTCAAAGGCCTTTGACTTAGTGTCCTATGATATGCTGTGGCAGAAGCTGTATGCAGAAATAACACTGCCAAGTCAGCTGGTAGAGTAGTTCAGGTTGTGTTATGGTCACCAGACAAATGTTACGAGATGGGCATATACGGTATCCGGTCCATATAGATTGGTGAGATAGTCGCTGACGTCGCCCAGGCTCTTCACTTCAGCTTGTACGTTAATCGAACGGCTGAGGAACTCAGCAATGCTATGGTAAGCTGCTAAGTTGACGGGACTTTTATAAATAAGTTATGCAGACGATACGGCGTTGCTGAGCCCGTTAATCAGCGCCCTTAGGAAACTGGTGACAGTACGGACACTGCTCACAAGCAGTGTGCGGAAAAACACGGCCTCAGGTACAATACTTCTAAGAGCGAGTTGCTGATATTTGAGGCAAAAGGTGCAATATTGTCCGACCAAGTACCGCCTATTAAACTTATGGCACTCCTCTGAAGCGTGAGTTGGGCTCTGGGTCACTGCAACTCTTAAGGGTGACATGGACTTGGACTGGGAATGTAGGGCGGTGGCAGACAGAAGTAATATGTTGATCCGTACGTTTGCAAAGTGCACTAAGTACGTAAACACGTAATCCTCTTTAGAGCTTACTGCCAACCATTTTACACTTACAGCCTGTAGACCAACTATACTCAAAAGGCTTACAGCCCCTACGAGTCCAGTACAACAAAGCATTCAGGATGTTGTTGGGGCTGCTGCCACATTACAACGCGTCGGGAATGTTCGCGTAAACCTGAACGGACGGTTTCATACGCCATCAAGCGTAAGGGCGTGGTGACACTGCTGAGGCGCGTGGAAGGAAACTCCAACAGTCTCCTGACCACTGTTGCAGAAAGAGTTGATGGCCCATTTGCGCAGACATGGCAGTCACATGTCAGCCAGAAGACATTGACCAAAATATGTATTTGTGGGTTCACTATCTTAGACATAACGGTTATAATTGTTAACATTATCATACGGAGACAGTCTGAATTAAATTATTATTATTATTATATTTATTTTAAACTCTCGCCTCTCCCAAGGCCTAAAACATTAATTTTGAATTTTAAAAATTTATTATTATTATTAAGTCATTAATAATACCTACTGTCATTGTAACAGTAAGGTGATCTCAGAATTACCTACATCGTGATTGTTTTCCTGGATTACGTAAAGTTAAAGACAATGCCGGAAAACGAAAGATAGGTAAACATAATTTGAATCTGTAGTAACTTGCGATTCCGGTCATCTACTGATAATGCAAGAATTCACGACTAGTATGAGGTCTTGTAGTTTCTTTTGAACTAGATTTATTTATTAATGTGCATACCTGTTATTAAGTGGCAGTAGAGCTCGTGAATAGAGAGAGTAATGTGAGCATTACTGCGTTCCGGTTGGTAAGGATGCTGGTGAAATTGCAGGCACATGGAAAATATCAAATATATATGTTCCAGGGTGACAGGTGAAGTGGCGGTGCCCCTCAGATCTTTGTGATTTAACCGCAACCGATAAGAACAGGCGTGTCGCTAAACACCTGATGCTCGACTTGTTCGTCCCGTCACTTTGTACCATAAAAAAAACACACTTAATACAACACTACATCCCCTTAAAATACCACTACAAGGTTTCATTACAGGTGGACCAATTTATGTTATCAATGTGTATCCACCACACGGAGTACGTTATACAACCATTTTGACTTTAGTTCGAAAGATGAAATCCAAACTCTCAAATCTCAAACAAAAAGACGAAGTTCATTTGCAAAATGTTGACATATATGAACCCGCATGGATTCCATGTATTTTGGGACAGCTGATAGGGACTAGTGGAATGGACTACTTTATACCGTATTCGCAACAAACATTCATTTGTCGACTCGCTAATAAAAAGTTAACGTAAATAGAGGAAAATGGGCCACTTTGAGGGTATATTGTAGCGAGCCCTATCTCACCGCGAGGGTAGATAAGTCAGAACTTACACACAAGGGTCGGTAACGAGCATTACTTCCAGTAACCTTTGACCCGCACAATGAGCTTGAGTAATTAAACGAGTATTTTTAATAGGCCTCAGCCCATTGTTGTGGGAAAGATTCCTTTGAAATATCCTTGCTATCAAATTTTATTTTAGACATCTGCTTTCCTTACGTAAAAATTTAAATGAAATCTGAATCATGATTTCAGTTTTAATTACATTTTACTTGTTAGATATATCTGTCGACCTCTGTGGTCGAGTGGCATTCAATTCAGTAAAACTAACTTTTCTATATTGTCTCAAGTCTGGGTGTTTGTGGTACCGCTGTCTAATAATATTTAATCTATATCCGAACTAAACAGCAAAGTGAAATGTACTTGTACAAATCAAAGCAAACTTGAGTTGTGACTGGTTACGTTTTCATTTGATAACCACGCGTTTCCAGAAGCACTTCATAAAGCTAATATCGTTAAAAGCGAGCCAGAGTCCTCAAACGACTCGATTACTCCCAATACGAGACGGAAACTACGTCACAAAGGGAAACTTACACACAACCCCACGATAGGAGAAACCGACACTTGTTAGTGAGTAACGGGACACGGACAGGTACAAAGGCAATAATAATTGTACCTATTAATCTGGTAAATTACATTGTGAAACATGTTCAATAAGTATTGTATTATTAAATTATTAACGTTGTCGTCTACGCTCGTAGCGCTACACCAAATTTTTACGCGACGAAATACGCGGCGGTGCACCTACGCATGTAATTATTATACATATAAATATGGATTATATTAGGATTTCTTCAATGAGCATTTTCTTTAAGAATATCTATACAAGCTTTTGTTAAAATACACTTTTCCCAAAGCTAGTGCAGGAACGTGCCGAGCATAAAGCCACCTGGGCTGTCCGGCGTCGACTCTTGAAGGAGATTAGTTCCCCGACTCCCTGCCTTTTCACGAACGCTAAAGTATCGGCTACTGAAGGAACTCTTTGGCCGGCCGAGAATGAGCAACCGCTGTGGGAGGAACGAACTCGCCTGCAAACTTAATTTAAAGTGTCCACAAATACTAAGGATTTGACTTGGTCAAGCATTTTTAAACTATTACTTACTGTGCAAATATTTTATATAATATTATACATAATATATAATTATAATATTATATATAACATATAATATTTTATATAATTTTTTTTTATTCATCCCATAAAATGACACGTAGTTAAGAAGCCTTTAAGTCATATATTCCGTGTCAGGAAAAAATGGACAACCCCTCTGGATCTAAGGAAAGCTATCTTGGAAACATAATTTAAAGTGTCCTCAAGTAAACAAGGGTTTGAGGTCGGTCGAGTACTTCGTTAATTAGTGTTGTTTTAAGTGTCATTGTCTGAGCAAACATTTTAATCGTTGTACTAAACTGACATGTAGATGTGTCACTGTATAGATTCTTATAGCACAATATGATACATATATACAGGATGTAATCGTTAAATGTGCCTAGGCGATTATTCCGTAAATAATAGGGGTTAAAGTATGAAATTGCCGATTTGTACTGAAAATCTAAATTGTTTATTTTTTAAATTTTTAACAAATTTATTTAATCAAAATAGTTGCCATTATTATCTATACATTGCTGCCATCTAATGGGAAGGTTATTAATGCCTTTGCGATAGAACTCCGACGATCTAGACTGCACAAACTGTGTGAAAGCATTTTGTACTGCCTCCTGGGAAGAAAACTTCTTGTCACGTAGATAATTGTCTAAATCACGAAAAAAATGGTGGTCCGTTGGAGCAAGGTCTGGTGAATACGGAGGATGACGAATGGTTTCTAACTGCAGTTCCTGAAGGGTCAAAATGGTTTCTCGTGCTGTGTGAGGTCTCGCGTTGTCGTGGAGCAATAATGGTGAAGATCGATTCATGAGTCGGGGCTGTTTTACTGCTAGTTTTGTCAACATGGTTCGGAGTTCGGCACAATAGACATCTGCCGTTATTGCTTGACCAGATCGGAGAAAACTATAGTGAATAACACCATGCTGAGACCACCAAACAGTTACTATTACCTTTTTATTGGTAAGTTTTGCTTTAGGACACTGTTGCGGCATTTGACCTGGGGTCAGCCATTGCATTTTTCTTTTCCGGTTATCATAAAGAATCCACTTTTCATCACATGCTACAATTCGATCCAATATTCCTTCATTTCTGTACCGGTTCAACAAGGCAACACAAGTTTCAACACGCGTTTCTTTCTGCAGATCAGTCAAATCATGAGGCACCCATTTTTCGTATTTTTTTATTTTATTGATTTGACGCAAGTGAGTCAATATTGTGGGTAAGGTAACGTTAAACCATGCCGCTAATTCCTGGGTAGTTTGACTAGGATCGGCTTCCACTATCTCTCTTAATTCATCGTTATTCACCTGTGTCGGCGGTCTTCCTCGTGGCTCGTTCTTTAAGTCGAAATTTCCATCACGAAAGCGTTTAAACCAAAATCGCACGGTGCGTTCATTAGTAGACCCCTCTCCAAACGCAGCATTGATATTGCGGGCTGTTTCTGCCGCGTTAGTTCCGCGTCGGAACTCGTATTCAAAAATCACTCGAATTTTCGCAGTATCCATCTTTCTTGTCTAAATTGAATAACAAAAACAATTGAAAGTCGATATTCAAATGTTTCAAATTAAAAAAAAAAAAATCACAGAAACCATTTGAAAAAAGTTTCATTCGAAAACCTCAAACCATGAAGATTCTATGAAAATTCAAAGAACCTATTGCAATAAAACGGCAATTTCATACTTTAACCCCTAATATATGAGAAATCAAAAACCTTTAAGCTGATATCGAAAGTGCATGAGTAAAACGACATCAATAATATTTTTTAAACATAAAACTAGAAATAGCCAAAATTTTAACGTTAAACGCTCCCATACACTAAATATGACCTTCGTAATGAGCTTTAGTTGACCTACTTTGAGAGGTAGCAATAAGTTTACAAATAACAAAACTGCTATAAATAAACAATAAAACTATATTTTAATTGACTAAAAATTAGGTAATGTTTAGTTTTAAGTAAGTACAACATTTTCTATTCAAAGCAGTTGTTCGAAACTAAAGCTTCTCTACGTCTGTGATATTAAATGTATTAATGTTAATTTTGAATATTTTCAGTTTTATTTTTAAAAAGTTATTGAAGCCGGTTTACTTATTAGCTTTTATATTTACAGAATAAAATGCCCGGGCATACTTAACGATTACAACCTGTATATATATTTTATATTTTATTTTATGAATGGGATATTTAAGAATAGTACCTGTTATGTGGCAACCATGTACACTCAGTTCAAAGTTTGAAGCAGTGGACAAAGATCAGTTGGGAGGTTGTTAATATGTTTTCTATATAAATTCTGGTGAAAAACACTTCTGGTACGTTAGTTTACATTCTTGTTTCAAAGTTTATATTCGCGGTAAACGAAATTTGTTCATTATGAATTCCACGTGCGTAAACACAGAGCAGCCTGTGTCGGAGGTAGACTAATTAAATTTTCATAACACCTCAAGCATTCTACTCAAGTACCTATGTACTAAATAAGCACGTAACGTCACAAATTTCACAGTTAACCACATTACTTGTAGTCACAACATACAACAGGTCCTATTCTAAAAACAATACCTAGAAATCATCAAGCTTTTTTTATAATAGCAAGTGACGGGACGAACAAGTCTTGCGCTTGGTGGTACACGACACGCCTATTTTGACAGTTGCAATGCCACTCAGAACTAGAAATCAATTAAAATAAAACTATTCCTTGACAAAGTCTTTTTTCTCATAAGCATTTAAGCCTTACATATTTTATCTAAGATACAATCAGAGTAGTTTTATTAAAAAAAAATAAGTGTTTGTTTAATGCATTTTTCTACATGACACGAATTAAAGAAAAATATTTGTTTAACAAATATCATTTCATTCTTTAATGAAACAAATATTTTTCTTTCTTTTGTTTATAATTTCAATCGGACTGAAATTCTCCAAGTTGTACGAAATATCAATAGATATTATGTTCCAAATCAAACATACCTACCTATATTGTATGAAAGTTTGCAAACTATCTCATCGAAAGCTTCCGAGACGTAGACCGATATTGAAGTATAGTCAGCAGAGGGGTTGTCAGTTATCGACCTTAATCAGTAGTTACAAGTTTGATCAATAGAGTCCTGCGGAATATGAAGTACCTAGTCACTTCATTCTAGTACTACTTGGACCGGCAAACTTCGTAGTAAGACACAATTCACGACTTGTGTAAGGAGATGCATTATTTTGCACGTGTGTGTGTTCAGAATCTGCTAAGTTCTAACTACAAAAATTATATTGATTTATATTTTACTTCATTCAAAACTGGCCTCTTTATGTCTACCAGTAGAAATATACAATAGAAAATCATTAACATACTCCAGTTCTTTCGTTAGCGTAAACAAAGCCTCAATTGTTTCCGATGGAAGAGGATGTGAGACCAAAATAAAAAGCTTATTTGAGTAACTGAGATCGGATGCGTATAAATATATCGTTTTCACGATAAGTCTATACCCACGTCCTTTGAAATATCTGTCCCTCGCGCAGACATTCTGTTTAGCATCGGCGTTGAAAAGCCCCAAATTGATTCTGGTGATTTATGTGATTTGGAAAAATAAAAGACGGTCCCCTATAACTTTTAAACGTGTAGCGACCGACATCCTTCCCTATCTGATAAACGGTGAAGTGATAAAGCATCCCGAAAATAAAAGGGTCGACGTCAATAATCGTGTGGGTTCAAAATATGTAGTGAATAGAAAAATTTATTGCTACAATATTTTGTATATTTTCTTTATTCAAAAATTGCATCGAAATCAAACAAGTAATTGTCTAATGGAATAAATAGGGCGTGGAAGAAGTTGCAAATCTGCCAGGCACTCTGCCCAAATGGGACGAGCTTTACAATTTACAATGAATAGAAAACGTATAGAAAACACGACGCGACACTCGTCCAGGAGACGATATTTTATGAAAACTTTAACGAACTCTCGTTCGTAATGGAACGCAATTCAATAGGAAACGCTCCTTAGTGGTAGTGCTTGATACACCCACTTTAATTGTACTGTCTGGTAAACTTAAAAAGCAATTTCCTGAGTTTATCTACTCGCAGAAGCTGGGAGGCAGAAGTCTCTTTTAGAATAATTTTGTCAATTTATAAAGTTACGGGACTTCACTGTAAATGGATACGAAAATCAATTTGCAACCGGAATCCATTGAGATATGGATGTACAGTACAGCATAGCATCTCATCCACCTACTTATCCGAAATTCTCACCTGTCTGCGATGCCGGTGAAGTTTTTATAACTTCTACCTTGCATATTATATGGCGGCAAAAAATTGGATTTCCGTCAAAACCATTCTGGGATATTCATGATATTTTAGAGCAATTCTTATAACGAAGGGTATGACTTATTCATGTTCTCGGCAGACGCAATAAGTTGGAAGGCTGCTATCGTATAATAACGAGACAATAACGAACGTACCTACTGTCTGCGAGAATTCTCATCGTCTTCTGTTGTATCATTTATTTTCCACGATAATTAAGACCGACGCAACGGCGCACATGTTTTGAGACTTCAAATTCTAAGGCTCGTTAATAGAGGCTAGGCAGTAACGATTACAAATCAAAGCTGTTGTAAGTACTTAGAAACACATAACCTCCTTACGTCAGTAAGTATTATTAAAATAAAACAAATAGAACCATTAATAAAGTAGATATCTATGTGGTGGCTAACGGTACATAGAAATGCCAAATATTATTGGGAAGCTCCCGTCCGTACACGTCGAGGCAGGTTTTCACAAGGGGTGCAGACATCTGGAATAAGACATGATTAATATTTTATCATCAAGCGTCTTTCGCTAATATTTTATCTATTATTAAATAATCATAATAGCTCTTACTAAGCGTATGACAAAAGCGTGCCACGTTTGTACAGTAGAATACTTTGGAAATTATGTAATTTGAACTTCGTGATATTTATTGGAATCCCATTGCATATTTTTTATATAATGCTGAATGATGGGACGAACAAGTCATGCGCCTGGTGGTAAGCGACACGCCTGGTCATAACAGTTGCAGCGCCACTCACAAACTTTGAATCACAAAGTTCTCAGGAGCACTACTACCGTACCCGTCACCCAGAGATATAAGTTGACAACTCCCATGTGCATGTAATTACACTTACCCTTACCCTTCAAAACTGGAATGCAGTAATGCTCACATTACTGTCTGGCGGCAGAAATAGGTAAGGTTCCCTGGACGAACTCTTTCACAAGGCGCCCTACTGATACAAAACGAGAAGGATTAAGATATAGTCCGCTAAGCTGGTGACACGTGTGTTGAGGACTTCGCACCAGCACTAAGGAAAGTTTTGATCAATTTTATTTATTTTTATGGACAACTCAAGCTTGACCAAAAAATTGACTACGCCGAAATTATTTTCACAAAAAAAGATTTAATAGTTCCTAAGACTGTTTCCTTGTAATTTCTATTCTTTCGGATTTCCCCAATCTGTTCCTTTAAAAAAATCTGTATAGCTACGTGTAAATCAAATAATACAAGAAAGTATACGAAGATTGAACATCTCAAGTGGGCTCGAGATCAAACGGAACCTTACAGAATATGCAGACTGGCTCCCTACCGACCTATTCACTGTCATAACTTTAAGTAGCTTACCACTACAAAATTTTGTTTATTTATTTTCTGATGAGAATAAATAGTCAAGGTGGAATATATTTCTTCAGAGATTATGTCTGTTGGAGCGAAAAAGTGGAAAAAAAACAATATTTTTGGGTTATCGAAAGGGTTTTTTTAAGGTGTCAAGCGTCGGGTCGAACAAGTCGTGCGCCTGGTGGCTAGCGACGAGCGAGTGACAGAGTTTTAAATTGCAGAAACCTGACAGGCACTGTCACTGCGCCCAAACGTCCCAAAACCGCGTCCCAAGCCCCATGTGCCTGTAATTTCACCAGCATCCTTACCCTTCAAAACCGGAACACGGTAATGCTCACATTACTGCTTGGTTGCAGAAGTAAGGTAGCAGTACTTCCCTGGACAACTCTTTCACAAGGACCACGAAATAACGGTTTTCAGCAACATATCCGAATTTTAATTACCATTTCGAACAAGATATCACTATGGTCCTCCGCGGCGTGGTAAACATTTAATGAAGTTATAATTTTACCTTTCCATAGAATCCCGACGCCGAGAAACATGTGTTAATGCCTAAATTGACATTCGTCGCGCAGTGGTTTATTATTACATCTGTGTTTACCTGTAACGAGACACCTTTAAAAGTTTGTATGTGTACTAGTCTTAATTTATAACTCTCCT
This sequence comes from Hyposmocoma kahamanoa, assembly GCF_003589595.1. Lineage (NCBI taxonomy): Eukaryota > Metazoa > Arthropoda > Insecta > Lepidoptera > Cosmopterigidae > Hyposmocoma > Hyposmocoma kahamanoa. The sequence goes on from NW_020653851.1 coordinate 8,463,533, forward strand.
TGTCGTAACTAAGTAACGCATTTGCATTTCGGTAACTTTCGAGATTTTGGCAACTAAAGATTTGTCACCTAAAAAAGTCAATTACGCTAATATTGCTTAACAGTAAAACTGAAACTAAATAAGATATGGCGGTGTAGCGAGTCTAGCATGTTTGCCGTGACTGGAGTAGAATTCTTTCGCAATAATGCGAAAGAGACATTGGTCTTTTTTTAGAATAGTGAGCGATTCGGCCAATATAATTGTAAGGACAGTATGCGATACGTGCTACTTTGTAAGCGAACACTCCATTTTTAAATGTAAACAAATTAATTGTAATTATACTATTATTTATAATATTATTTACTTCATTAATAATAATAATTTTCGGTTAATCAAATTTAATTGTTATGTAACGTAATAAGTAATGTTAAATTTATTAATGGGTGTATACCTAATTTTTTTTTTAATTATTCATTATTTCTTTTATTATTTATTTATTAAAAAACCGATAAGAGGGGCTTGTGGATTTCGCTGGTCCCAGATATGTTAATACCTCGCTAAAAATGTCGATTACGTTAGTTATGGTACGGCAGGTAGTGCTGACATTCTATTACAGTTATTCGCGCAGGTATAGATATGCCTAAATAGGTACAACCTTTTCCTATATCAAGAGGTCCGAGGGAAAACCCAATAAGTAAAAGACAACGTGATTCTCCCAGATCCGATTCTAGAAATCTTTAACTTTAGAAATATAAGAACTTTGTTCTTATTACAAATCAATATAAATTCAACCTCATTTTTGCTAATTTTCTGTTTTTATTTTGTTTCTTTATTTCTTTTTTTACAAAATTCGGGGAGTATAACATTAGTAAATAAATAAGACTGTTTATTAAAAACAGAAAATGGCCAAAAATTAAGTTGACGTTAATGTTCACTGGAGGTGTCGCAGAAAGATGGTTTAAAAAATCTGAGACGTGTCTGTCTGTCGCGCAAAATTGACGTATCGTAGACTATCTCAACGTTGTCATGTGATTATTTAAACAATGAAAAGCTCAGTTCCCAGTGATAGAAAATTCTGGTGCATTTTCTGCACAAATCTCAGTAGTATGTCAAAAAAGGAACTATTTTGATGTGGGACACTATTCTTGATAAGCAACGACATTAAAGTCACGAAAATATTACGAACTACATGAAACACATTACGTATACTTATTGTCTAGAATAATACTTATTATTATCGATCTATTATAAATATCTATCTTGAAGAGTTGCCATTTTGCAGATGTAGCCTAATTACACCAAGGGTGCGACATCTGAGCTGCATTGTAGGGATATTTTTTATAAAAAATAATAATAAACGTCTTTATGTAAATATCTGAATTCTTTTATTTATGTACATTTCTATTAAAATTCACACAACTCACATGTACGGGTTCTCCTTCTTGTTCAAATCTGGTAAGGTCGGGTCTCTGTTTAGGTAGGACACGCCATCTAGTATTGCTTACGGGATGCTCGCTCAGGTAAAGAGGGTACGTTCCAATCAAACCAGGGATAGGGTTTGGGTCGTAGCGAATGTACAACGGCTGAAATCAAACACATTTTACCACATATTTCTGCAAGAAATATTTTGCTAACAAGAACCGAAATTCTTCCTTGAACATTATAACTCTCTCGTTTGATTGAATTTTTCAAACATTTTCCTGTGTTTTCTTTACGTATAAAGGTTTAGTCATAGTGTATAAATTAACTGGTAGTCTTTGTTTTTATATAAGTCTATGAATATGAATATCTTAGACTATGGAAACCAAATTTTTTTCCATCCTCTAAGATGAATATACACTGTAAAAACGTTTCTGGCGAAAAAAAGTCAGAAAACTAAACTATTGTAGAAAAATAAAATTACAACGTAAGATTTGACAATATGGCAATTTAGACGCTTAACGCTACGGTTACAACGCATGCGAATTCTGACGAAAATGTGTTCGGACGAATACATCCGAAATCGTCGTCAGAACGAAGCAGTTACTACTAAGACTCATAAATACGTACCTTATAATAAAACATTACATTACATGTTGCATATCGCACTGCTATCACAATAGTGTTGTAACTCAAAATATGTGAAATTTAATATAATATCATTACTGAACGTAAAATTTGATTCTCTGCACGTCAAAAAACCGTCGTTAGAATATTGTAAGAAACAATCAAAAGATATTTACTTAACTCGAAATGAGACACACTTTATATGAGCTATTTCTGGCCAAAATAATCCTCATTTAAAAACATGAAATTATTTTTTCCATTTTATTTTTAAATATATTTGAAAAATTGTTTAAGTATCGAATTCTCAGGTTTTAGCGATTGTTACACATAGGAAATGAAACTATTTTTCCGGATTTAAATCGCGTATATTTGTTTCTTCAATCAAACCGACGTTTCGGGCCCTTACAGGTCCCATGGTGGTCAATGTCAACGTGGTCACCAGTGATCAAGGGACCTGTAAGGCCGGAAACGTCGGTTTGTTTGAAAAAACAAATATATATATGCGATTTAAATCCGGAAAAATAGTTTCATTTTCTAAATTGTTTAAGTGTCTATAATAAATCATAACATATAAATTTTAATGATTTTTTTGCGGTAAGTGAGTAATTAGTTTTTCATCGATTCTGAAAAAATAATCTTTTGAGTTAATGTGCGATATATCACAATAAATCCGAACAAAACAAAACCACGTTTCATTCTCGTCAAATATGTTTTTCGCGATGGTGGCCGCCCGTCAGCGTTCCGTTGATACGATTATGATGATATCGATTTACTTCTTATTTCGATAAAACTAATTCTTATGAATCAATGTAAGTCTTCTAATAAAACAAAATATATTAATGTTAAGTTTCGCTAACATGATGGATAAAATGTAAACATTAAATTTAATTTAGGAAATGAAACTATTTTTCCGGATTTAAATCACGGTTAAACATGGGACCTGTAAAGGGCCCGAAACGTTGGTTTGTTTGAAACAAAAATATACGCAATTTAAATCCGGAAAAATAGTTTCATTAAATTTAATTACTTGTGTAATTAATGTAAACCCAACATCTAAATAAATTCAAAATTGTACTTAATGCTAATGCTCAGTTCTGTAACTTTCACGCACTTTTGCCAAGAAATATCTCTGTTATGATCATTTTTGTCTCTCATATCCCACAAACACCTGTTCTCGTACAGAACACTTGTCAATTTATCGTTATACACGGTGAAATAACTAAAACACTCGAAATGCAAAACACGAAAACACCCAAATCTAACACAGGTCGCACGAAAATGTCAAGCGTTCAACTGGTTCTGACGACGTTGTGCATGTTCTGGCGTATTCGTCGCTACCAGTGTACACTCACATCATTGTCCCACAGTCTCATTGAAAAACTGGTGTTTGTTTGTTGAAATGAATTCGTCATAATCGTCAAAACACATTTTCGTTACAACTCGCACCCATAGTAATCGTAGCCTTAGCTTGTCCCGAAAGACGAAAAACTTTACTACTACTGGATATCCTCTACGCACGACGTGTCATTCCATTCATAGACATCTGGCATAACCTGGGTAACAATCGGCGAGCACCTTACGCTGATTGACAAATCCTTTCACCACGTTGGCAAGCATTAGATATAGTGTATGCTATGTATGAAGAAGATACCACCAAGCTACTCTACCTACAATACAATTTAAGATACAATTTTTTTTGTGAAAATAGTCCACTAGTTTGTTATTATAAATTAAGTAAATTGAAATTAGAAACTATCAACACTTTTATAAACACCTTCAAAAAGCACTCTAAATACTTAAATCCTCCATTCTTCTTCTTTATATTAAACTGCCTCTGTGACCAAACGGTTACCATGGTGGTTTGCCACGGGTTCGATTCCCGGGTCGGAAGAAATATTTGAATGGTCTACATTTATTTCTAGTGTGTGTAACTTGTGGTTGTCTATGTGTATGTTCATGGCACCTGCGACATAGGGTTTCCCTAGTGTGGGGTTATGAATGTGTGCGTTATTTATTTAATTAATATTATAATTGTAAGTCAATGATTGCTACTGAACATTCAAGTTTACGTAGGCCATAACTAGTTTCTGTATTCTGATACCGAAATACGAAGATCTATCTTCGTAGGTAATTACGAGGGTATAGTGTTCGCACGCAATATTAAATTCTGTAATATAAAAACAGACCCCTAAAATATTGCAAATTCAATTCAAAATAGTTTAGCATAAATAGAAAGCATTTCGTTTATCGGAGATTGATCAGGCCAGGGCCAAGGACGCAACACAGGCCGACATATCGCTGACTTTATTATTTATGAATTACTCGTAATTAACGTAAGAGTAAAATTCGCATATAAACTGTATCGATTTAGATGTTCACTAAATTAAAACTTTTATAAATGTATATCAACTTTTAGTAACTAATTACAAATTTGCACAGAGGGTTCTAAGTCAAGCACAAGTTTGGGTATTTTAATACGACTACACCTTTTTTGTTGCATCCTGTATACATACATTTTCATGTTAGAAAGTAATTACTGCAGCAACAACCTAAAAACTATGAAACATATTTTACCAAGTTTTTACTTAATGAGAAACTAAGACGATGAGATAATGGGAAACTAAGAAATTACATCTCGTACAATAGAATAATAATGGGATACCAGTCTACGCAGCTATTTACAAAGCACAGGCCACATCGCGAGCGAAGCTGAACTAAGTTAACTTTAGATCACGAAGTTAAAAATATTCCTTGTTTTGAGATTATACGAGTATTAAGTATCATAATATTCTAATCAATTCTTCATATAGCGACAATTAAAGAACAAATTTGTAAATCCAAAGTATAATAATAATAACACGCACACACTCATAGCCCCGCACTAGGGGACCCTGTATCGCGGGTGCCATGGACACACACATAGACAACCACAAATTACACCAAAACTCACGAGAGAAATAAATATAGGCCATACAAATAACACCATTTCTCAATACAATTTCTCACGGCGCGGGAATCGAGTCAGAGACCTCTGCGTGGCAGTCCGACATCGTAACCGTTCGGCCACAGAGGCAGTTCAGAATATAATATTAATGACTAAAAATTTACCTTTTTTCTTTCAATAGACGAGGAGAGCGTTAAAAGAAATTCTTGGTTGTATTTTAAATATTCTTTTTCTCTATTGCAATAATCAGAGCTAGTGACAACGAAGGTGCTTCTCGCGTAAGGGGTTTTGTCGGGAAATGCTGCTATAGTACACCCATCTTCTAATTCTTGGGAATAGTCAATATCGTTAGACGATATGCGGCCTCCGAGAAGAAGGCCCTTATTATCTGGTTGTGATGGACGTAGCCCTGTTAAGTCGCAAACAACGTAAGCAGAAATTATTTTGACAGTACTCTTAGAGCTCTTAGAGCCAATTGCAAATTAGAGCCAATCGGGCGAATGTCAACTTTGGAGTGCCAGGTCGAGAAAACCTGTTCTTGTCTTATCATATTAATTTTCTGCGCGCAGATTGCGGGACACATGGGCAGCCCTCACACCTCACCTCCTAAAATCTAGGCTCGCGTTCAAATACTTCGCCTGAAGTAGAATAGAAGATCTACACAAGTAGTCGAAAGATAAAGATAACAATACAAAATGAAGTGGTTAGGTGATCTGGCCACGAGCTCTTGGCAAAGATCTAAAATACACACACTCGCATTAGATATTCATTAACAAAATCTTTTATTATAATACTTATTTACCAGAGACGTAAGGTGCCAACAGACAGATTTTCGATCCAAAGTTGAAACTGCCAGTAGATTGTGTCAAATCAGCAGGCTTCAACAAATTCTTTGACATCTTGCGAAAACGCGCCAACATCAAACCACCTTTTTTCATTTGATCGAGAAACAAGTTTAATTTATGCTGTAAATAAAAGTAAAATCAGTAAAATATTAACTATTAGTCGTCCCACTAACTGACACGTGTATTCTGCAGGAAGAGTTTATTAGGTTGATACTTAGTCCTATTTGGTCAGAAGCTTGGTTTCAACTGGTTTTATCAACATTCTCGTCAAACTTCCAGAGTTCTTCATCGTTAAAGACAAAATATATGGGCACATTGTTATATAAGAAAAACAAGAACCAAGAAACAACAAGAAAATTTACTATCCCTTCATAATACCACATGAGGCACCGAATATAAATAAAATATAAAGGTACAATTAGAAAAATATATAATGGGTGAATTTCCTTAACATTTCACTTTATATTATAAGCCAATATTTTTTTTGCTTACCTACATCGTTACTGCCTGTATCATATCGCACCTCCGCTTCGATGGAACAGCGTCTTATTTACATTTGCGGAAATTTACAGTGAAACGAGTTAAAAGTAGATTTTTTTTAGGACTATGGTACATTTAAAGCGCTCATTGTGCGGTTGCACACGGCACCTTTTAGCAGCGATGTAAACGCGATGCAGTCGCTAATCGTCTACCTTTACACACGCACGCGATTTTAAGCAATAATGCCAACGCGATGCAAGCGCGCAACTGCATCGATGCAATCGCTTATAAATCCCAAGTGTAGCGATGCAATCGCACGTGTCACGAACGCGCGTTTGCATCGCTATTAAAACTCGCCGTGTGTTTGTGCCACTCATAGATGGTATACTATTTCAATAAGCATTTTGTCCTCTATGGAAAAGTGATTTATGAATAATGTGAGTAAATTTTTTAGAACTCTGTTTTTGCCTCAGAGGATAGAAAAAAAAAAAAGTAATTTAAGGTTATTAGAAATTTCATTCTCAAGTAATTTTTAAATTTTTTGCAGTCAAGCAAATCTGTATGTCACCGTAGGTACGATATGTAATGTGGATACCTACGTATCCAATAGCGTATAAAAGAAATAATTATAGTTAGCCTATACATATATATAGTCCCATTGCTGGGGACAGGATTTCTCTCATAATGAGAGGACTTGGGCTGTAGTTCCCACGCAGGTTCAATTCGGGTTGGGAACTTCACATACATTATTAAATTACTTTGCAGATGTGTGCAGTTTTCCTCACGGTGTTTTCCTTCACCGTAAAAGCTCATGGTAAAACTCGGAGGTAAACCCCGGATTCGAAACCACGATCATCAGCTTGAAAGGCGGTTGGTCAAACCGTTAGGCTACCACGACTTTATATCTAATAACGTACAGTGAACTAATAAAAAGAATGTCAAAGCGAGCAGCTATAAAAAAGTCAGCCATCTCCTTATGGCTATGGACCGTGAAGAGTGGAGGAGGCTACACCAACAAGAGCCTGGCTCTTAAACAAGACGATGTGTCTAATACATATAATAATAGGTACTTGTACTATCTGTATCCATAATATAATTAAAATAACTGCAATCCGTTACTCACCTCCTCTAACTTTGAAGCTTCAAACCAATTACCGACGCGTACTCGGTTGGAGTAAGTGATTTGTTTATTTTCGTCAAAACACGGCTTAAACATCATATTTGCTTGTTAAAAATACACCGAAATAATATTACAAACGTAAAATCAAAAAAACGAGGAAAACATACACTGCTATAAAGAACGACAAGTTTCAAGATTTTGTTAAGTCAAATTGACTTTAGACCTTTTTTCCATCCTCTAAGCTTTAGACTGACTACATAAGTCATAGTTTTGTCAAATCAACATTTAAATAAATTTCGCCGTTTTATCTTAGACTATGGAAACTATTTTTTCCATCCTCTAAGCGTTTTATAGACAAAAGTGAATGACTGAAACTCTAACCGTGAAAAGTTAAGAAAAAAGAAAAAATATATTAAAGAAAGGAGCATTTCTTTGTATAGCTAATTTACCCAGACTCTTTGGTGCTTAAGTAATTTATTTCCTCAAATATGTACATGTTCAAAGAGCTACGGTGTATAGTAGTTGTTGATATTCCCAGCATAGTTGGGAGCATTTCTTAGGAAACCCGCAAAAAGGACCGCTAACTAAATAGTAGTTTACTTTGGAATGTTAGACTCCGCACATAGACAGCGACAAGAATTTAAGGTACCTACATTCTTCAAGCCGAAAAATAATAATATTATATATTATATATGGAAGAAGAGTTTAGTTCGATTTATAGCGGCAGCCTGCACCGCTGGGAATTTTCCAATAATGTGCAGACTATGAAATTATATAAAAAGTCGTAATAAAGTGCTTTCGAAGTGCTTTCGAATGTGCCTCCTCGGTTACCATGCTAGTCTGCCACGCAGAGGTCTCCGATTCGATTGCCGGGTGAAATTTTTGTAAGGCCTACATTTATTTATCTCGTGAGTTTGGGTATAATTTGTGGCTGTCTATTGTGTGTGTCCAAGGCACCCGCGATACAGGGATATATGGTCACGTTATGTATACTAATTATTGTAGAGAAGATTCAAGAAATTATTTGAAGAGGTATGTAGTCTCAAAGCTGCATTTTTTTACAACAAGTCAAGCGCCTCATGATAATTTATATTTATTTATTTATTTGTATTCAGGTTACAAAGACCCATAAATACATACCTTATAGACTAACATACATAATAATACAGTAAAACACTCATATAATATATATGTACCTCAAGGAAAAACATACATACATTATAATAAAACAGTATTTCTTACTAATCTACACGAATTGCACTTGTCTGCTACGTGTGGCGCAATCTGATGTCAGGTAACCTGCCGCGGAATCGTCGATACATGACACCCTTCGGCCAAATCTCTTCCTTGATGAAAGTCGATATATGTTCGGTCGGCACTCTTATCACAAACGAATTAATGCGGAATTCCAACCGCTCGACTCTCAAGGTGTATTTGGCTTTATGTCTGATGTACTCCGCTATCTCCTCAGACTTCGTGGAGCAATGCAGTCGTGACAGGTGCAGGGGCTGACATGCACACGCGTGACGTTTCCGCCGGAACGGAGGTGCGGGCAGCAGGCGCGGAGCACCACGCGTGACGGCAGCAGCGATCGGTAACGCGACCTTTTGTGCCTACTCGACACTGCTGATGGATGCATTTTGCGCCCCACGTCGCGTGTTTATATTAGAGGCTTCTGGGACCTACATACCGTAGCAGCGTTGCTTAATAACGCAACTTGGGCACGCAGCTCACTTATGGTGTTATCTGAAGCCTCCAATTTAAACTGCAACTCGGCCAGCCTTGATTTCAGGGAAGTCACATTTTTCAGCAGCCTGGTGACATCGACGTGGTCGAAGCGATAAGCGGCACGCCTGTCCATAACAGTTATAGTGTGCCACATAGAGCTTTAAATCACAAAGATTGCGCCCGTCACTTGGAGACATAATTTGACAAGTCCCATGAGCCAGTAACATTACCATTGCTAAAATTTGCATTGAGCCAGCTATGGCCTTAACCTTAGTAGAAATGATACTCGCCGTTCCTAATAGCTTAATACTTACGGATATTAATTAATAAACAAGTGAAGTAGACTTCAAATTTCAATTCACTTTTTAATTAAGAAGATCGTCCCAAAAGGAGAAACAAACAAAAAACGTAACAATTTCAGTCTTTGTCTTGCTTTTTTGTTTCAACATCACTAACTAGGGCAAAAACATTCTCAGCAGTAAACTTCTTGTGAATATTGAGGTAATTACGACAAGTTACTCCACATTCCTGAAATTATATAAAAACTCATCAAAAATAACCTTGTATGTTTAGTTATTCGTCAAGATGGAAGCACATTCCGGATTATAAAAGTTGTTAGAACCACTAACACTTAACTAAGTCATTAAGCTAGAGATGATTAATATAATATATAGCTCAAATTATAACGTTAAATTGAAAAAATATTATAGCAATTATAATTTGAAAGACATAAAGGTGCTAAAATTATAACTAAATTTTTTTTCACTTTGGATTGGAGTAGGTACGTTAAGAAAATTAAACCAAATGCCATCTAGCGACATAATTTTCCAATATTTCAATGGCATACCATCAATCTATCCGTGCTTCACTTACGCAGCTAACAAACAAAATCCTTCTTCGTTCCGTGTTATCTCCCTTAATATTTCATAGATGGCACTATATTCTACATGAAAATTGCTGCTCTTGTCATTGGTTGAAACAATTATAACGTGAAATACTTTCACATATTATTTGTAGCATTTAACGTTTGGCGAAACGCGAAATAGCTGATTGGTTTATTGATGTTAAATTTCATGTTTGAGTACGCTAAGCACTAATGCTATATTTAGCACTTAGCAAGTACATATTATAATTGTAGTTATGTTATATAAATTATAATTTTGGTTACGTTTTAATGTGATTTTGAGCTAATGGTGGAACGTTAGCAAAATTTCGTCTGGTAAAGCGATTTAAATTAAGATATGATTAAGTACTTGGATTTATTTTAGTTTAGCGTTTGTATAATTAATAAGTCGTTGTAATATTTGTATATAAAAGTACGAGTGTGTGCGTTATTATTAATTATTATGATTGTAATTAACTGTAAATAACCAGTGTAAAGTTTTGTGCAAATTCTAAATAGTAAATTGTTAAAGTATGAAGGGAAACTCATTGATTTATCGTTTATAACCTGTAACCACCATATCATGTAATACTGACAAAACAAATGAAATCGGTCGTAACTAACCATAAAAAGCTGTAAACTAATATAATAACGCTCACACTCTCAAACTATTCTATAGATAGACCATAGATGCTATAAATAACAAGTTGGCGCACGTCAACTATTTCACGTTTCTTTCCATTCGTTACATTATCACACGACCTTGAGCTGCTAAAAATTATAATTTTAGCACTTTAAATAGCGCGTTACAAAAATTTAGCATTTAGCGTGCTATGCGAATATAGCAGTTAATCTCATCTCTACATTAAGCTAGAAGATGGCAACAGCGTCTCTGTTTGTATCAGATTGCGGCAAAAGTATTTGCCAGAACTGTTATATTATTTTTAAGAAAAAAATAATGGACACAATTTGGCCTCTAAGGACACTCATGCAGAACATTAGGAGACATTAAACAATGATGTAGGTATAGACGAGGCATTGAGTACATAACCCGAAATAGAGACGAAATGTCATTTAATTTGTTTGAAAACTATGCTGCCAAAAACATTACGGTGACAACTGCGCTCCGATTGGCCAGCCCGAATTCGCAAAAATATACGGGCGTCATCAATTGTTTCACTTCATTCGACCTATTTAACCTAAGCTTTGCTATAATGGACGAAAATTGAAAAATTACATATTTAATTACCGATGAAATATGATTCCGTTTGTTTTGTAATTAGATATTTTTCTGTTTTTCCCACGCCACCGGATGGAACAGCCTCCATTGTTAGAGATATTATCTTTATTACAATAAATACAGAATATTTTTGGAATATACGGAGACGTACACAGGTCAGTTATTGGCGCTGTACTATTTCAGCTTTCTAATTTGTGATTTCAGTGCAAACGAGAGTTGATATTCAAAAGTGATATAAGGCCCATTTGTCTGATGAGTTGCCAGGGATGAAAGGCCTTTATTTCGTCTCTATTTCTGGTTATATACTGGATGAGTCGAGGCCAACAGTATATATACAAAATGTATCCCATGCTACTATAGATGTAGAATCATCTAAAATTTCGTAAATAGCATACATGTACATATATATTACGAACCCTATACCCCACCTACGGCGGGGTCGGGCTCGGCCTGCGGCGCGTAGTCGGTTTCAGATTACGGAGTTTGCTTATGCTCTTCGTTGGCACAGTGATTAAGTACCGATCCCTGATTTGAACCAAAAAAATATTTTTAAATTGTTTCTGGTCAGGATATTCTGGGTATTGCCCTCAGAATTATCGTTACTCATACTCATACTCATAGTACAGTAAATTCCCTACTTTGAAATCAGAAATTTGGAGTGATTGTCTGGCATTTTTTCCTTAAACTTCTCTTTTTGGCATAGCTTCCAAGAAAAAAGAATCTAACAGAGAGACGGTCAAGATACAACAACGCTATAAGTACCTTATTTCCACTACATCGGGAAGTATGCCTTACATTTTGAACAATTGTGAAATCTTGTACCGTAATAGAGTCTCCGTATACTACCTACGTAAGGTAGCGTGCAGACGCTTCGGGCTTCGCCCTCCGCTACACCTCGGCCCACGGTCGTAAAAAGTAAATTTTGACTGCAAATTATTATTAAACACCCATAGAGATCCCCACATGCCGATTTTCAGCTGAATTAGAGCAAATTTTCATCTGCCGCCAAAAAGTTT
>NW_020653851.1:8475823-8482284 GCF_003589595.1 Hyposmocoma kahamanoa
CAAATTATTATCAACCACTCGTAGAGACCCCCATATGCCAATTTTCAAAGGGATCTGAGCAATTTTTTTTCTACCGCCAACGAACGCTTCTATGACGGCCATATTTGAAAATGTCGAAAAACAAATTTAGAGCACAAATTATTATCCGGCATTTCTAGTGGCCTTCACATGCCAATTTTCAGTCGAATCAGAACAAATCTCTTTCGGAAACTATTTTTAACACTTATATGGCAGCCATATTAAAAAATGGCGAAAAGAAATTTTTGACCCCAAATTATGATTAAGGACTCCTAGAGACCCTCGCATGCCAATGCCAAGAAGCAAGTTTTTCTTCGGCCGCAATTTTGAAATCGCCATCTTGAATTTTTTTTAACCCACGCAGTTGACCAATGTTACCCTCTATGACATTCTTTCGAGCACCTCCTACCTATATCTAATAGTTTCCGTGATAGGAGGCTTTGAAATTTGTATGGCGACCATCTTGCGAACATTTTTTACCTGCCGCGGATATTGACCTGGATGTATCTCATAAAAATGCACAAAAATCCCCCCCATGTATTATAGTTTTTGCAGGCCGTTGATCACTCGTTTATATTTTCCACATTCAGGTCTTCTCATATTTGATTCTTTGCTTTGAGGCCTATCCGCGTACAACGGTATAAACTTAGAATAATAACGTATAGAAACCTATCCCGCACACGCTAAGTGAGACAAATTAAAGCGCTCCCAATCGGCTTACACGAGCGGGCGGGCCGTCAGTGCTCAAGGTCAACTTGCACCGCGAACAGCTCAAGAATTTTAGCTAAAAATGACGAAATGTGCGATTAATGAGTGTAAAAATTCGTGAGACAAACATAAAATAGATACTAACATCACATTCCATAAGGAAGTAACGCGTTTCAACTTGTATTTTTATATAAATATTCATTAAAACCGAAAATTAATTTCGAAATAAGTGCTATATTCGTAATGAGCACCCCCAAATACCTCGAAAATGATACCCATATTGCATTTATTTCAAAAGTCGTGTCCGCCATCTAGGATTTAGAAATAAATGCCATATTCTTGATGAGCACCTCGAATACCTCGAACACGATTCCCATTTTGCGTGTCCGCCATCTTGGATTTAGAAATGAGAAAAGTCGTGTCCGCCTTCGTGTATTCAGATATAAATGCCATTTCCATAAGGATTACCAAAAATAAATTTTTGAAAATTCCTGTCACTTGATGTTGTCGATCAACAGTAACGATCGACAAAATCGAGCATATCTGTAGGCACCTGATCAAGATTGTCGATCGACAAAATCGAGCAAATCTGTAGGCTTTAACTTAATGATGAGTTAAGCAAGATACAATTTCCCCACTTTTGAGGGAAATGTTATTCCATGGCATCATTATTTGTACATTTGTGTGCGTGCCGACGAGCGTAAATACAAGTTGCTTACGCCTACATGAATTTGATTTTTGCCTCACTTGTGACAGTTCGTTTGATATGAAACTATCATGCTAAGCGTTATTATTCTAAGTATAAGAGATATCAAAAACTTTAAACTGACATTGAAACTACGTTACCTAATAAAAATAACGACATCAATAACTTATAAAAAATAAAACTAGTAACAGTCCATAATAACGTAAATGTCCAAAATTGTAACGTTACAAGCTCCTATACATTTCATATGACATTCGCAGAGCGGCTTAGATTCGAGCAATTACTTTGAATACAAAATTTGGTGTTACTTAAAAATATACGTCACTTTGTTTTTATTCAATTAAAATATAGTTTATTACTATAACTAAAGCAGTTTCGTTATCAGTAAACTTAAAGCCTCTCTATGAATGTCATATTAAATGCATGGGAGCGGTTAAAATTTTGTGTATTTCTTATTTTATTTATAAAAGTTTTTTATTTTCGACCCCTCCTACGTAAAGTATAGTATGTCGAAATTCCCATGTTTACAGGGATCGTTTTAAAGTTTTGAATTCACTGAAATGAGCATAACACGTGACTAGCATTTTTCAGTTTTATTCGGCAAATCTCGTTACTCACATAGAGTAGTATAAAATCCTAGATATCGGTTAGATCGATCGGCCTTTCCCAAAGTGGGCGATAACGCCCCCTCGTGGGCGCTGCAGGCCTAAAGGGGGGTAAGAGACCCAAAAAAAAAATGGGGGCGTTGTGTAGAGGCTTAGGGGGAGATTTGTAATTTCATCTAGAAAGACTCTGAGACACCGACTGAGCTCTCGACTCTCGACTACAACTTGTGAACATCAACTAAGATATTAATTAAGAGATTGCTCAAACTAACTCGGTTCGATATTTCTCTCCGTGTAGTTCATATATCTGTACTGTTTTATTGAATAAATAAAATAAAAATCATGTCAATCGGTCGCTCCGTTTCGAAATGAAAGTAGACACAAACAAACAAATAAAAAGGCACAACACAGTTTCGCATTTTAATAGTCATTAGTATTCCTAGATAGGCAATTTTCGTAGATAAAAGACCGCGGTCAATCATGTTTTAACAAGTTTTTGTTAAATAACCCTATTTGTGCATTCCTGTATCAATCGGCTGGTTCATAGAATACTTGTTCTTACTTGTTGAGTACGATTGAGCGTCGAATGAAAGAAACGAGTTTATGCATGTTTGTCTTATTCCTGTCGATGCGTGCTTCTTATGCAATCCTATATAAACACTTAGAACTTATAGTTGAAGAATTTACTACACTTTGCTAACACTATTTATAAATAAAAGCGTAAATACATTTTGCTATCACTCTTTATATTTTTCCGACATTTTTTGACAAGCTATATTTAAACATGACATTTAAATATATTTCTTTTTTTTGACCATTGAGTTTCATTGAACATCATGCTCAAACTCTAACATCTTCTCTCAATGAATACCCAATCAACAGACTAATTTTTGTATCCTGGGTCTCGGTAGAGCTTTGATAAAAATATCCGCCAGTTGTCCTTCACTTGACACCTTCTTTACTGTAATCTCTCTCTTAGTTACCAGCTCTCTGATGAAAAAATGACGTATTCGGATATGCTTTGTAGGCCGATGAAATTCTGTGTTTTCCGCTAGTCTTATTGCCGCCTCGTTATCAACTTGCAAAGTTGGTTTAGTTTTAACTCCAATTAGACTTGTCATAACCCGAGCTAACCAGACACACTCCCTTGCACCTTCGCTAGCAGCTACAATCTCCGCCCTTGTAGTCGAAATGGCTACAATTTGTTGTCTCTTGCTCATCCACGTAATAGCTCCTCCGGCATACATGCATAGCATTCCTGTGGTTGAGCGCCCCGTACGTACGTCTCCGCCATGATATGCATAACTGAATCATTCCAGAACACTTATTTCTGCCATAATTGATTCCGAAATCTGGAGTATACTGCAGATATCTCATAATCCGCTTCACCCTGACACAGTCATCATCAGTAGGACTACCGAGGCTTCTTGACACCACACTGACAGCATACGCTATATCTGGCCTTGTCCCGACCATCAAATAGGCTAGTACTTCAACAATCTACCTATATCTCTGTTTGATATCTGAATCGTCTCTTTGTTCAGCGTGTATATGTCCATCATTCACAATAGGTGTTGATACCGGTTTGCACTGCTCCATACCAAACCTCTTCATCAACTTCTTTGTGTAGGAAGCCTGATGTATCTTTAAACCGTCTTCTCTGTGTTCTATCTCTATACCAAGAAAGTAAGACGCAGGTTTCATTGTGATTCTAAAACCTTTACTCAATTGCTCCAGAAAGTCTTCCACTAACTTCTCATTTGAGCCTGCTACCAGCCCATCAACCACGTACAATGCGACAATAAGTTTTCCAGCTTTAGAATTTCTAATAAGTAAACATGGATCTGCTTCACTTACTTTAAATCCGATTTCCTTTAAGAAATTCATTATGCGCTTATTCCAGCAGCGCGGAGCTTGCTTTAAGCCATAAAGACTTCTTTTTAAAAGACACACGCGTCCAGTACCGTCATCATATCCTTCGGGTTGCTTCATGTAGATCTCTTCATCAAGGTCTCCATATAAAAACGCAGTTGTTACATCGAACTGTCTAATAACCATATTTTCACAAGCAGCTACGCTAAGTACCGCTCTCACTGTTCCTAGTTTAGCAACAGGGCTAAAAGTTTGATCATAATCAATTCCCTTTTTTGTGAATAGCCTTTGACAACCAAACGCGCCTTGAACTTGTCTACCGTACCATCTGGGTTGTGCTTTACTCGATAAACACACTTACATAGTATACATT
Source organism: Hyposmocoma kahamanoa (assembly GCF_003589595.1). Taxonomy (NCBI): domain Eukaryota; kingdom Metazoa; phylum Arthropoda; class Insecta; order Lepidoptera; family Cosmopterigidae; genus Hyposmocoma; species Hyposmocoma kahamanoa. Next base: position 8,480,106 of record NW_020653851.1, read on the forward strand.
TCCTTTTCTCCGGTAGGTCCACAAGTATCCAAGTCTTGTTTTCTTGTAACGAATTTATTTCGCTGTCCATAGCTTTACGCCATTCATTGGTATTTCGAAATGTTATTGCTCCTTTGTAAGTTTCTGGTTCAGAATCAGTGCCAAATTCCGTACTCATTATAACATCTTTAAATCTTTCAGGTTGTTTCAAAGTGGTGCGATTCCGTAATACCATACGATGAATTTATTGAAATTCATTTGAAATCATATTTTCTACCACTTCATTTCCTTCCTCCCTAGGAATATCATATATAATCGTAAATACATTTTGCTATCACTCTTTATATTTTTCCGACATTTTTTTGACAAGCTATATTTAAATATGACATTTAAATATATTTCTTCTTTTCGACCATTGAGTTACATTGAACATCATGCTCAAACTCTAACATCTAGAACGTATTGTTGAAGACTTTACTACACTTTGCTGATACTATTTATATTTTTCCGACATTTTTTGACAAGCTATATTTAAACATGACATTTAAATATATTTCCTCTTTTTCACCATTGAGTTTCATTGAACATCATGCTCAAACTCTCGTAATATTTATTTTATTTTCATTTGCGGTTTCGCGCGTAATAGATAAGCAGTACTTAAGTTCAAACTTACTTACGTATTTCTCAAAACAAAACAATGTTGGAAGTAAAACAGAAGATACGGTAATACTGTGCGGAATATATTAAATTCGGATTCATTGAAAATCCCACAAACCCATCGTCACCTTTGTGCCTTCTATGTCTAAAAACATTTTCGAATGAAGCAATGAAGCTTTCAAGACTGCAAGATCAGTTGAATAAAATGCATCCAGAAAAGAAAGACAAGAATGTAGCATATTTTCAACACCTAGAGAAGAAGCATAATACTCAGCCAAGTGTAGCAAAACTCTTTTCGGCGGCTGCTAAGCAAGATGACGACGGACTTTGAGCTTCGTACAATATCTCTTTGTTAATTGCTCAAAAAGGCAAACCACACAACATCGGAGAAGAGTTTTTGAGAGAATTTTGCCAGCAATAAAGGAAGTAATAACTACTGTGCTTCATAAACCGGCCACAGATATTATCCGAAAAATTCCTTTGCGTAATAATTTTGTGCGAAGACGAATTGATGAATCTTTTATGGCACCCTGTCATAGGTGCCATAAAAGATTCATAGCGTACTTAAAAAATAAAATTCCAGATGTTTTTGCTGTACATTGCGTTATTCATAGACAAAATTTGGTTGCTAGAAATTTAATTGAACGACTATTTCAATCACCGCAATATGTCATCAAAGCAGTCAAAAAAATCCGTAACAGCTCTTTGAATGATAGATTATTTCATCAGCTTTGTGTTACGAATAACGAAGATTTAAACCGTTTGTTGTTTCATACTGAAGTTCGTTGGCTATCAAGAGGCAATTTGTCTAACTCGATTTTACAACTTGTTTGATTCTGTGATAGAGTTCTTGGAAACTAAAGATACAGAATTGCGCAACAAGCTCATTACATCAAAGAATGATATAGCTTACATGACAGACCTGTATAAATTGTTCAACGACATGAATCTCCAACTGCAAGGCGATGAACTCAATTTAATTAAAACAAAAAATGTCGTTGCTGCTTTCGCAGCCAAACTGCTTCTACACAAAAAGAATATGGGCAGATGTATTTCACAATTTTCCGAATTTATCAGTATCCTGCAATAACGACGTCTTGTTTGCCAGTGCCAATATTTGGAAAACCTCCACATTGACTTCACCGAACGATACCAGGAAATTTTAAATTTGGAAATACCAGACTGGGTGTTGGATCCGTTTTCAAATGTCAACACAGCAATATCACCTCAACTGGAAGAAGAACTTACAGAATTGACAACGAACGAGGAAATAAAAATCAAGTTCAAAAATGGCTGCCAAGAATTTTGGCTACAAAAACCGATCCCGCAATTGTACCCTGGATTGTGGTCAAACGTTCAACGATTCTAGATAGCATTCCCATCGTCATATTTGTGTGAACGTGGTTTTAGTGCTGTGACAACGCTGCTTAATAAAAAGAGAAATCGTTTGCATGTTACCAAACGTGGTGACTTGCTTCTGTTCTTGAGTAAATTAAAACCTGATATCAACAAACTTATTAAACAGCATCAGATTCATCTTTCA
>NW_020653851.1:8482684-8512595 GCF_003589595.1 Hyposmocoma kahamanoa
TTTCAAGACTGCAAGATCAGTTGAATAAAATGCATCCAGAAAAGAAAGACAAGAATGTAGCATATTTTCAACACCTAGAGAAGAAGCATAATACTCAGCCAAGTGTAGCAAAACTCTTTTCGGCGGCTGCTAAGCAAGATGACGACGGACTTTGAGCTTCGTACAATATCTCTTTGTTAATTGCTCAAAAAGGCAAACCACACAACATCGGAGAAGAGTTTTTGAGAGAATTTTGCCAGCAATAAAGGAAGTAATAACTACTGTGCTTCATAAACCGGCCACAGATATTATCCGAAAAATTCCTTTGCGTAATAATTTTGTGCGAAGACGAATTGATGAATCTTTTATGGCACCCTGTCATAGGTGCCATAAAAGATTCATAGCGTACTTAAAAAATAAAATTCCAGATGTTTTTGCTGTACATTGCGTTATTCATAGACAAAATTTGGTTGCTAGAAATTTAATTGAACGACTATTTCAATCACCGCAATATGTCATCAAAGCAGTCAAAAAAATCCGTAACAGCTCTTTGAATGATAGATTATTTCATCAGCTTTGTGTTACGAATAACGAAGATTTAAACCGTTTGTTGTTTCATACTGAAGTTCGTTGGCTATCAAGAGGCAATTTGTCTAACTCGATTTTACAACTTGTTTGATTCTGTGATAGAGTTCTTGGAAACTAAAGATACAGAATTGCGCAACAAGCTCATTACATCAAAGAATGATATAGCTTACATGACAGACCTGTATAAATTGTTCAACGACATGAATCTCCAACTGCAAGGCGATGAACTCAATTTAATTAAAACAAAAAATGTCGTTGCTGCTTTCGCAGCCAAACTGCTTCTACACAAAAAGAATATGGGCAGATGTATTTCACAATTTTCCGAATTTATCAGTATCCTGCAATAACGACGTCTTGTTTGCCAGTGCCAATATTTGGAAAACCTCCACATTGACTTCACCGAACGATACCAGGAAATTTTAAATTTGGAAATACCAGACTGGGTGTTGGATCCGTTTTCAAATGTCAACACAGCAATATCACCTCAACTGGAAGAAGAACTTACAGAATTGACAACGAACGAGGAAATAAAAATCAAGTTCAAAAATGGCTGCCAAGAATTTTGGCTACAAAAACCGATCCCGCAATTGTACCCTGGATTGTGGTCAAACGTTCAACGATTCTAGATAGCATTCCCATCGTCATATTTGTGTGAACGTGGTTTTAGTGCTGTGACAACGCTGCTTAATAAAAAGAGAAATCGTTTGCATGTTACCGAACGTGGTGACTTGCTTCTGTTCTTGAGTAAATTAAAACCTGATATCAACAAACTTATTAAACAGCATCAGATTCATCTTTCACGTTAGTTTTTATATTAGAATCGATTATATTTGTTTTATTTTGAATAAAAGATACTCTGCCTGAATACTATAAAGTTGCGTTTCAATAATCATTTTCATTGGCAATTGTAGCCCGTAAGAGTTAACTTGAGACCTGAGCGCCGTTGTGTACTACCTAGTACGCTCAAGTCTCAAGTTAACTCTTGCGGGTTATAGTAAAAGTCTCGTTTAGAATGAATGTTTAATCTCCGCTAATATAGCTCACAATAATTAATTTAAATTGAAGTTATAGTGGTTTTTAAGTACGTGAAGAAATGGGGGCGCTAAAAAATAATTTATTCTCAAAGTGGGCAGTAGACAAAATAAGTTTGGGACCCCTGGGTTAGATGAACAACCACAATTTATTTTATAATTATACTCATTTCAGTGAATTCAAAACTTTAAAACGCTCCCATATAAACGTGGCAATTTCGACATACGATACTTTACGTAGGAGGCGTCTTTTTGTTTTACTTATTCGGCAACGTACTTTCGATATCAGTTTAAAGGTTTTTGATATCTCTTGTTTGGACGAAATAATCGTCTGGGCACACTTAACGATTACACCCTGTATAAATATATATGAGCTCTCATAGGTCTTCTTTGTTTATGTGTAGTTATTAAATTGACAAGAGGAAGGAAAGTAAGGGACATCTGTCGCCGCGATACGTGACACCACGAATTTAGTCGTGTCGCAAAGGTACATACAATGTGACAGCCGTGCTTAGCAATAAGCAACTCCGTATAAATATAATTATGCTATAAAATCGTCACGTTTCGCAGCAATGGTTGTCACTGTGTGAGAATTGTTCAAAAGGGAATACATTCCCATGCGGCAAGATTTACTGTGTATAAATGTTTAAGTATTTCGGTAAAGTACCTAAGGTAGTGGAACCAATCATGGACGGTTTAAGGTTTTATTTTTTGTTTTAGTCTTCTAATTTTGGATGGGTTACCCTGTGGAACTCGAGGTAAGGTTTAATTGATTAAAAAGTCTTCTAACAACGAAAGCGCTTTATTATAGAAGTCACCACACTCTTAAATACCACATTCAAATATTATTATAATAGACATACCTGAGGCGCGGTCCATATATTTATTTCCTTATTAAATTTGTTATCACAGTCCTATTTCACACCGCGATAATGGCGAATAAAGATGGCCGCCAGTCAAAATTTAAGTGATGTCTTACATTTTAAACAGAAATTATAAAAAAATTTGAAAGTGAAAAGAAATAATTAGCGTTTTCTTATTTTTGTCGGCATAGTTCAAAAATGTTCATGTTTGGTGCACTGTCCATCATCGGTTCCACTGCCTTATACGGATTTAGAAGCATTTAATATACATACTTGTATACCGAATTGTATATAGAATGCATACTTGTATATAGAATACCGAATACCTACTTATGTCATAGATACATATTATGTTTACATAGTGTTGCCCTCGACTAGATACATGATTTAAAGTATGTACATACAGGTCCAAAAAAGGTTGTCATCCAGTTTTGATTCATGACCGCAAGATTTGTATCCGCAACACAATTCTTTATAAGTAACTTCGTACCAGTCTGTATGAAAAAAAAAGGAAAAATAGTTTATTTGTACCATCACAAACTACAAAATTCTTGATACATATATTAATAAGTACTAGTTGTATTAGCTAATTATAGTTTGTGAGGAAGCTGGAATCTAAACTAGGTCGAAACCTGTGCTATAGCTTCCAGTGAGTATTCCAAAGTATGTGAGGTAAATGAGTAAATAAAAAAATACAATTTACTGCACAGTTATTTTTGGGTTAGAGTATAGAGCGACCTCTAAGGACGCGTTGAAAGCGAATAGAAAATTGTAAATTCACTAAAGGCGCGCGAGTGCAGCGTATCCACAAAAGCGTCTAATCAGAACGCGGTCTAAATATCTGCGAGATTTTCAAGGGGTGATTCTATCTAAACTTTTACAATGGGGACGTCTTTGAAATCGAAAATGAGTTGTGCCCTGGAAAAATTTTATATCTACTCAATTCAATGAATATACAGAACGGGTCATGTAGTTTCCCGCTCCGTCCCCATATTTAAATGTGTTCAGTAGACTCCTATCTACTGAAGTTACACCGTCCGTCACTTCTTAGGGATTCGCCACATTTATTCAAGCCGGTCAGAAAAACCTTTACGTCTATAACTCAATTGTCATGAAATCGTCTAAATGTCAATAATAAGAGCGAAAATGACGTTGCGCGTTTCGTATCCGCTCGGATCGCCGACGCTAAACGCCCAATGTCATATTCGCTCTTGTTACATGGACATAAAGATTTTTCTGAACGGCTTAATTCGAATCCGTTTCAAGAAGGTCCAGTACTCCTTTACTTAATTCAAAAATACTGTCGAATGTTAAGTAAGTTAAGTTAACACAAGATGTTTAGATGGAACAAGATGTTTAGATGTGAGCGCTTGTTTTAGGAAGTACCTACTGGTCATTAGGTTTTTTTTTTTCATAACACCTAAACTGAGTTTAAAGTTACATTACCCTGATGGGACTGCCAAGTAATTCGAGATTGTCCTTTGTACACAGAGGTGAGGTAGTCCAACGGCAATTGGTATCTTTACTTGTGCTTAAACGGATAGGCATGACGTCCTTGGGGGCAGGAGTTCCTTCCGGGTTATAGCGCACATAGAGTGGCGCCGCCTAAAAATAATACACAAATTATAAATTTGTTATTACCTTTCCGGAATATTTGTCGGCACATTTAAGCGCAGGCCACACTGCGAACGAAGCTAGATAGCTTAGCTAAATATGGATACGTGTGGGAGTGAAGGGCGTCATTTTTACATAGCTAGTGTAACGTTATACATACATACTTACTAAATTGAAATCGGGGTAGGCAGAGGTTCCCATCATCATGCGTTCAATACAATAATTTTAGTCACCCCGAGCGCCGTCTTAGCGCCGACGGTAAACTGTTCTTTTGTTCGGCATTGACGTCATGTTGGCTGCGCCCGCGCCGCCGCCCCGGCTCATTGCCGCCACGGCAGACGATCCAACAGCTCTCGAGAGAACGCACGTCACAAGTAATATGCTACGTATTTTAAAACGTAACCGTAGTTTGGTGTTCGTCACTGTACGTTCTTCGAAAATATCATCAGTATTTAAAATATCTTATTAGTGCATAAGTGTAACCCCAGTTTGGGTAAGTGGTATTGATGTTGCTTGTTGCTAGGCTGTGCTTTAGACAAATTATGTACCAATTTGTTACGTATTCGCAATGCTTGGGAAGTTGCAGTTTTGCATGATTATTTTTATTTGTGTTAACAGTAAATGCATCTCAATTATGATTATGATTATATAGATTTATGTTGCAAAAGATAAATTATTGATTGTGCTTGAATCTGTTGAATAATTATTAGTTAATGTTCCAGTCCACCCTCGCATTTGCACAAAGTTACTTAACGCTTTACTTTATAGTTATATTGTAATTCCGTGTCTGATTGTGAACAACCTTGGCAACACAACTACATAAGTACTTTTCCTTTCTGCCGTTGCCGTGGACACAGCGTTTTCTGGAACTGTGTGTAACGGTGTTTTGTTTAACGGCACGTTCCAGGGTCCAAAGTCCGGATTTGAAACCGTTGCCTCCGCTTCGCTTTCGGCTTAGTACGATCTTCGAGCAGGCAAGCGACTGTAACAACTCGGCGTTTCCCCGCCGCTGAGCGTCCGTCTTCCACCCAGGCACGGTATCAGGGCAGTAAATAAGTAAACACGGATCGAATTGTCTGTGTGAGGCCGAACCACGTCCTTTGCATGTCACTGAGCTGGCCGTTGGCCCTAGTAAATGTTTTATTGCGCAGTTTTGTCTTTTGTTTTATTAAATACCTAGAAGGACAAAAGCCCCTACTGCGACACTAGCGAGCTAATTGAACTAACCCAACGATCCCGCTACTTACTAGTTATTTTCTTAGCTTAGCTTGGCATGCAACTACGTGACCTAAGCTAGCTAATTCATCTTAGCTGACATAGTTGGTTGCATGCAACTACGTGAGCTAGCTTCGATCGCTGTGTAGCCTGCGCTTTAGGCCTAATAGTTATTTTTTCAGTTCTACTAAGCACGGTATATATTAATCTGTCAATATGTTAAATTGCACCTTGTCTCACTTGGCTGAGTGTAACTTTTGTTAATTACTATAAAACGTAGAATTACTTATTCGTTATTTACACTATGGCTTTCAATATTAACTCTTGAACTATGAAGTCTGAGAAAACTTTAATGATTAATACTAACATCGGGATCACCGTAGTTTTCCGCTTTCAATAAAAACTCATCACCATAATTCACTTTCTCTCCGTGAATACTTTCATCTTTAGTACTGAAACATCAAGGATATTGTTAAATCGTCTCCCAGCGTTAACTCACATTTGGTACAACAATCAAGGCCTTAAAAAACACACTGTAAAAGGTCAAGGTACCTATTATTGAATATTTAAGATAGATTTATGGGTCGGCTAGGTTTAAATATTTATGGAATATTTAAAGAAGGAAACGTTAAGTACCTAAATAAATAATAACAATAACGCGCGCACACTCACAGCCCCTAGGAAACCCTATATCTATGTATCGTATATTATATACAATTTCATCATATATTATACACAATTTTAGAACTTATGTCAGAGTTTAGGGAAATACGATAGAGGCGTACTTACCTAGCACATAAACACCCTCAACACTTAACATAGCCCCGCACTAGGGAAACCTTGTATCGCGGGTGCCATGGACACACACATAGCCAATCACAAATTACACTCAAACTCACTAGGGAAATAAATGCAGGCCATACAAATATTTCTCCCGGCATGGGAATCGAACCCGGTGCCTCTGCGTGGCAGTCCGGCTTACCATGCCGTTCGGCCACGGAGCAAATTACTAAACTAGACAGTTACTAAATTAGTAATAAAATAAATCAAACACCAATGAACAAACTATAATCTAAATCGATGTGACAATTTTCAAAATTGTTTCACATTTTATTATGATTTCATGTGACAAGGCGAACAATTCATGCGCCTGGTGGTAAACGACACACCTACCTACAACTGTTGCCCGTACCCGTACCACTCAGAGCTTTTCAAACAAAGATCTGAAGGACTTTGTCACTGTACCCATCACTCTGAGACATAGTTTCCCAAAGTGCCCCAAAGTGGATGCTGAAGAGCAGGGTAGAGACGTCGCGGAAGCTATTGGAAACAGTTGATGCTGTACACGAGGTGCAGTACACCGCATTTGAAAAAAAAACCTGAATTACGTGTATAAACTACACTACAAATATATATTCTTTGTCCTTTTAATTTTTTATATTAAATTCATACAAAAAATACGTATTATTTTTTGTGGTGGTGGGCGTTGAAATTTTTTTATCTTGCCCAAGTGGGCTGTGAGCCAAATAGTTTGGGAACCTATTCTCTGAGATATACAGTATAAAGTTGACAAGTCTCATATGCTTGAAATTTCACCAGCACGCTTACCCTTACAACTAGTGTTGTAAAAAACTCGAGTCCGGGCGTCGACAAATTCACAAGACGGCACTCATGCAGAGACTCCACTTCTTGATGTATTATGAACCTATCCAGTTTCCGAATATACTCGAGTTCGACATTAGTGCTAGAGTCTATTAATGTAACGAGTCGAGCTCGAGTCTGACAAGTACCTACCTGAGCGGTGGTGTTGTGTGTTAAACAGTAGTATAATTGGACATAGTTATGCAAACAAGAACCAACCCCCACCTCGTGTAAAATTGAATTATGTATTTAGGTAGAACACCAGACGTGTCCTTTACCCGCTCACAAAAGATCATGGCAATATCCCAATCCAAAACGGAGAAAATAAAAGTCCTTTAAGGTACCAACCCTAAATAAGTAACTTTTTAATAGCTAAAAAGAACCATGCTGCTTAACTTCATAATGTATTTTTTTAAATATGCTAAATATATCCAGTTATGTCACATGTACTGAAGTACTGTAGATCTTTATCGTTTTCATTACGAAAACTGGAACATGTTTATCGTTGACGAAATAAAAAGATACATAATTTCTTCTATTTATTGCTGTATAATATAATAGTTTTCCCATATCATTCTCAATGCTACACATAACTCACGTTGTTTGTCTCAAATAGTTTACCTATTTACTTCTTCACACTGTTTTTACAAAAATCTAATTATCTCGAAAGTGACATTTTGTGCGTTGGTTCTAGTTTGCATAACTATGTCCAATTAAGTACATTAACATCTTTTTTTTATTAATCACCATACTGGTTTTATAAATAACCATATTTTGTTTTTTTAATTCGTTGGCAATAGCAGTTGTTCAGTAAAATTGAACCCTACTTGTCGTACTCGAGATTTTGAAAAGTTTTGTTCAAAAAACTAGGTTTTGTTCAAACTTCGAGTTAGGTTTACAGCTAGAGTTCTTTTTAGATTCGAGTCGGTGCTCCAATAACTCACGCTCGTATCGACTCAGATTCGGAAGTGTTTTACCACCGACTTGTGCAAAATTGAGTCGTAATAAATGTACTTCTAGACTCCCGGAATCGAATTTTTTCAACACTACTTAAAACTTGGACGCAAAGATGCGCACGTTACTGCTTGCCGGTAGAAATAGGAATAGTGACAGTACCTGGATAAACTCTTTCACAAGGAGCTCTACTGCTACTAAAAGATCAGTGGACACATTAAATGCAAATTATACACTCTACCTAAGTCGCCAAGCATTTATATATCGGTCTAAAGGTCCAATTCAATAGGCTACTGGTTGTTCCTTTCCGCATGCTCCACTTTCCATGTCTAACTAAATGTAGTTTATTATTTTATTCATAAAATCTGTCTAACATGATTTAAAAAAATTGTAACGTGCGGATTTACAACGCGCTTAATGCAACTTATAGAAGTAGCACATTGTATAATTTAAAGTACAGCCCACCATACCTAACAAAGACTCGGAGTCGCCCATAAGTCGTTGCTCGTCCAACGTAACTTGTTTTATATATTATCTTAAGCTGTTCATGGACAATGCTTAAACAGTACCGCACACAAAAATGTCACTGTATCTCTTTGTGCCGTAGTACTTATATTGATTCAATATAATATGTTCAATGTCTTGCTATGTTATCTATTATTTATCTTGTTATGTTGTTTCGACACTTCACTAAGGATTCTAACTGAAAATCTGTGTTAGGAACGCATTGCGTATTCTAGCAAATACTGAGTCATTTGTTACCGCGGCTGACACCACGCAAAGTATCTCTGTATCTAGTTTAGGTACTGTTTGTGTGAATAGGTTGTGTTTTAATTTAATGATTTCTTTGTTTTATGTTTTGTTTCGTAATAATTTTTAAAGTTGACGTTAAATGTTTTAATTATGTTTTTTTTGTTTCGTTTTTTTCTTTTGTGGTGTCATTGTGGTAAACAAATAAATGTATTTTCTTACTTTCTTTCAATGCAAATCAAATAAGTGCAGTGTTGATAATAATCAACAACGTACAGATTTGATTTGAAATTCTCTATAGAGTAGCAATAGGCGACAACAACACAAAGTATTTCGAAATTGCACTGTAACAGCCCGTAGTTACTTTTTGATATTTATATAGCGAAACGGGATACCCGTTCTACATTTCTGATATTTAATTTTACGATAAACGTCGTTACTGTCTATTAAACGGGTTAAACTAAAAATACCACAATTCTCAAACCTGAGTATAACAAAAGTGTTCCGACAGCATGGCGTGATGATGGGCGACAGAGTCATGAGGCAGCCATCATTGATATTTTGCATATAGTCCACCTGACGAGCAGTGACCAAGCCAGACAAAGCTAGTCCATATTGCTTCTTACCATTTGTTTCTGTCGCTATTAAACAGTGTTCTTTATTAGGTCAATGAAGATTTTTTCATTAAACGCATACTGCATATTTAAAGTGGCTACTTACGAAATATTACTAAACTACTTGTTACTGCCTCTCAAAGTAACACAACGATTACCTTCAATGAACACTATGTCAACTTAATTTTTGGATCAACTTTCGGGCCCTTTACAGATCCCATGGTCACGGTTGATCTGTAAAGGGCTCCGAAACGTTGGTTTGCTTGAAAAAACAAATATACGCGATTTAAATCCGGAAAAATAGTTTCATTTCCTGTGTAATAATCGCGAAAACCTAACAACTCGATATGTTTTTATTTTGTTTTTATTTCTTTACTTTTTTCCCAAAATTATGTTTTTTTTTTCGAATTTTGATTTTTGTTTTTCTCGTTTTACAAAATTCGGGAAGCATAATATTAGTAAATAAATATGGCAGTTTCCAATAATAGCAGAAAATGACCAAAAAATTAAGTTGGCGTCATTGACTTACAAATAAATGGACGACGGGTCTAATACAAAAACCACGAAAAAAATGTCCCAAGTCAACCTATTCGAAATTTAAATTGCTATGTCATCGCAGTATCGCGCTGTCCGTAGAACAAATGAAGACTAAAGCGGAGTGTCGCGCTCTGTATACGATTTTAGCGCCTTACAATTGCGGACACTTTTTAGCGCGGACCCGACGTCCATTTATTTGTAAGTCAATGGTTGGCGTAGTGTTTATTGGAGATATCGATAATATTGAAGCTAGAGGTCTTTTTTATAAATTCGCACCCTTGATATTATAAGGCTACATCTGCAAACTGACAACTTTTCAAGAGAGAAGTATAAAGATTGTACAAATGAAATTAGTCGAAACTTTTTTATACCTAAATAGAAGAGTTATAGAATTTCATAGAATATAGTTTGTTTCATGTAGTTCGTATTATTTGTATGACTTTCATGCGACAAAAGTACTTTTTGCCGTATGTTATGTGATCGTGGCTATTATAGATAGGAATTATTGTAGTGTTAGTTAATATATATAGACGCAGTGTTGATACATGCTAACACGAGGATTCCAATTCTAATCTGTAACGATGCATGTGTTGATCTGTGGCTGTGCCTGGCTGATACAAAGCTTGTGCCTTGTATAATAACTCAAATACAATGACTCTATCACACACAAGAACAAAACACACAAGTCAACGCTCATGATTGAAATATAAACCCATCGAGGGTTATATATGTATCAACCCTATACGTTCCATACATGTGTGGGTGTCGGTTTTATGATTGGATTTCCCATAAAGTTTCTTTACACCAAAGCCTACGAGAACTGCCTTTTATATTTCGGGATTAGAGAACAATAACAAATATTTATCACAGAAAATCACTTTATTGTTTTTCAAGATATTTCCCATGAAGATGAAAATAGTTATGACTACATTTAAAATAATTTTCGAAACACTTTTTCCACTCTAATTGAGGTACCTCCATAACACGCGTTTTAAATACATCATCGCTTCTTCAGGCATAAAAAAATGGAGACCTCGATTTTTTTTTTGATGTGCTGGGATAAAATGAAGTCATTGGGTACCAAATCGAACTATACGGCAGGTGACCCATCAAACCGACATTTTAAGTGCTCAAAAATTCAATTGTTTGACCCAATGTCTGAGAGCTCGCATTGTCGTGCTGAAGAATGATCAGTCTTTGGCGATTGGTCTTTCTATTTCTTTACTGGCAAACAAATGGTTGCGTACCATTCAGGATTGACCGTTCTACGTTGTTCTAATAGTAAGGTTGCGTTATATCCAGTCTTTCCGAAAACCATGCGACTATTTGCTTTGAAGTGATTCGTGCGCGAACAGCGAAAAGCTGTTCGCGCACGAATGGTTCTGTACGGCACTGTATGGGTCTTTACCCATACAGTCGAGCGCCGTTTATTTTCGGGCTCATACGCGCAGATTCATGTTACGATGTCATAGACGTCTTTTGGAGTATAGCGATCGTATTTTTTTAGCATTTCTTTCGACCTATCGACATGACCCATAATTTGAGCGATCGTCAAATTACGTAGGGTCTAACGCGAACAAATCTTTTGGTTGACTAAATGGTCATGCAATATTGAATGAATGCTAATGGTCACATGACGATGTTGCAGCATCTGTTCTCGCACAGCGTCAATGTTTTACGGAATAACAACCGATTTTGGAAATTCGAGTTTGAGTGATTAGAAAAACTAACAATAAACACGTTCTTGATGAAGCTTCATCGTCAAAAGTCGAATAAAGTTCATCAATGCAGTCTTGTTGAGTTAATCTATGTCGAAAGTTGTAAAAAATAATCGTACAGAAATGTCCACGCCTGAATTCCATTTTTTGACTGAGATGAATTTTTAAAATTATTTTATCTACACACATATCATAAACTCTCTTTAATGTGTTCAAAAACCGCAAAATTACGACCAGCATAAATGTAAACTAGTTAATAGATTCAGGCGTTACTTTGCGGAAGTCCATATTAATAAAAAAGGAAGTAAATTAATTTGGTACTCCGCGAACCCAGTGAAGGTTAAATCGTGCAAAATAGCTACGCTTGTGTTGAATATTTTTTCATGGAGTTAATTATCCCACCCTCCCTTCGCATAAAATTAATAAAATAAATAACACAAGCGCAACTACATTCACAAACCATCACCCGACACGTGTTTCGCCTCTCCACAAGGTATCCTCAGGGGTGTTGACTGCTCGACGCTCGGCCAAAGAGTGAGTTCGTGTTTTTTAAGGACACTTTGCAGTTGGCCGCTGATGGCCTTGACTGCGCCACCGGAAGAAAAGGGCGAGCTGAAGGCTCATAACCCGTAACGTAAACTACAAACTAAACTTAAAACTAAGTAGCGGGCCTGAGGGCGCCCAAGTGGACACGGACCTCGGCTCAGGGCGCTACTGAAGACTTCCGCCAGAAGGGCGTACTATTGAAGAGAATCTACCACTGTACGTGCTGAACTGAAGGGCTCTGCGCCGGCGAGGACGGTTGGTGCGTGAGGGACGGGACTGATTAGCGATCTGGTTGACCTTCATAGTGGCGAGAGTGATAGGGTCGTCAAGTTGTTGAGGACTTCACTTGGCCGACGGGTCCTACGTACGCGATGGGGGTGTTCCCGGAGGGGGTCGTAGTTGGATGCAGCCACCACGAGGGGGTTGGGGTGGTGAGGACCAGAGTCGAAGTATTTCCTCGATGCCTGTTTCATGAATGGGGCTATTGTGGGGAGCCGTAAATCTAGGAGGTTAGCGTTGCGCAGGTACCACGGGGCACCCGTCGCGTTGCGCATGAATCTATTTTGGAGAGCCTGCAGGCGGTGTATAAGCGCGAACGTGAGCTCGTTCCGAACGGTTGGTGTATTTATACCCCGCTACCCCCAGTGTTGTTATTGTTGAAACTCGAAAATATATAATACCAACACTGGGGGTAGCGTGGTACAAATACAACTCGCCTGTCGGCTCGTTTCATAAACCCACGCTCGTATTTTAATGCTTTTCATTGTGTAACAGTCACATAAACTACTATAATGCGACTGTTATATATTGAAAGGCATTAAAATACTCGCCTGGAGGTCCCAGGTTCGATTCCCAAATATCGAAAGATCGAAATATTTATATGCCTACATTTATTTCTCTCGTGAGTTTCGGTGTAATTTGTGGTTGTCTATGTGACCCGCGACACAGGGTTTCCCTAGTGCGGGGCTATGTTGAGTATGTGCGTTATTAAAAAAAAATATTTAAAAAAAATAAAAAATTATAA
This sequence comes from Hyposmocoma kahamanoa, assembly GCF_003589595.1. Taxonomy (NCBI): domain Eukaryota; kingdom Metazoa; phylum Arthropoda; class Insecta; order Lepidoptera; family Cosmopterigidae; genus Hyposmocoma; species Hyposmocoma kahamanoa. Next base: position 8,495,759 of record NW_020653851.1, read on the forward strand.
GCTCTCTATGATGTGTTGAGGAACCGCATGTAACAACTGGCGAAATGGCGGCAAATAAAAACTTTTCTCACGCATGTCACACAATAGTAGATTGTACGGACGACGGCGCATCAGACTACACATTTTTGTTCGAAAATCGCCTCCAGTGCAACGGAACACGTCAACCCCACTATCATATCGTTCGATATCAAGTAACGTGTGAAATTTGTTTACACATTACAACACAAAACATTTCATTTCGAATAAAACTTCATCTTGACTGATATTAGAATTGTGGTCGAATCAAATTGTTTTGTTTTTTCAGAGATGTTCGAAATTTGAATGTAATAATAACATCGAATTCGATGTTATTATTGGTTAATTCGTATGAAAAGTGCATTAATGCTAACGGAGAATGTTTTGAGAAACAACAAATTCATTTCTGACCATTTATAGTATTTTTTTCTTATTCATTCCGGAAACTTACAATGCGCCCCACGTATACGATGGAGACGTGGAGTGCCAGATCGCAAAATTAGGGTTGCCAAATCCTGAAATATAAAAGGCAACCCTCGTATAATTAACAATAGCCAGACAAAGTCCAACAAATATAACTTTGTATTATCCCCAAACCATAGTACAGGGGATCTTAGTTTGGGAACTAGACACAGTTTTGTACCTATTTTTACCCGACTGCGGGAGAGTATGTTTTTCAAGTGTATGTATGATGTATGTCCATTTCTTTTTCACACTGTACAGCTTAGAGGATGGAAAAATAGGCTGTACAGCCTAAACGACTTGAAGGATTTAGACATATGAGGTATTGTTAGATTCGTCTTGATTATGGGAGCGTCATAGGCTATATCATCGAGTATATACCTACTCGATGGGCTATACAAATTAACAAAATAGTGAGGGGAGAATATTTTTTTTCTTTCCAGCTAAATATTTTTGCAGTCAGGTTTTTGTTTTTTTAAATAATTTTTAGACATGTTTTTTATTTTTTAAAAGTTAGTGCGCATTTCATCTCCATCTCACCTGATGGAAAGTGATGATGAAGTCGACGATGGAGCATTCACACCTAAATAATTTCTATTCACACTCGCCTTAAAAAGTGTTTTTTGAGCCTTTTGTTATAAAATTATTATTACGTAAATAAAACTGTAACGTTATAATTAAAACTTTTAAAGTAATGCCTGGAAGATAAAACGTAGGAATAATAATCTAATTGAATTTAAAAATTATAAATATAATTTGATATTACAATCTTGTACCAACTAACCTGGCATATCCAATGCGACGACTTGAACATTATAACCAAATAACACAAACATGCCGCTTATAGCAAGAGGTCTCTGAAATAGATAGGTTGACAATCAAAAATGGAAAGGATAACGTAGGGTTGTTTTTAACCCACTTCAAAAACGGAAGAGGTTCTCCTTTTTTTGTATGTTACCCGATTCCTCCGACACTTGTAAACCGATTTCGATGATTCTTTTTTGTTGGAAAGGGGGGTACCTCAGTAATGGTCCCCACCAAGTTTGAAGAAAATATTCTATCTATAATGGTGGCAAATTAGGGGATGAATCTGGGTTATTGAATTCCACCCCCTTTCCGTTAACCGGTGTAACGAATCGCTGCAGTTGCTACAAATCTCTTTTGTATATACTTTATAATCTATAAGTTTTAGTTTTATACTTAAATTCTAAATTTAAACGTGATTGTTTTTGGCGCCTTTTCTTGATTTGTGTTTGCTGTTTTGCTTTGATAGCGACATACGTGTTTTGTAATAAAATTATTAAACTGCAAGTACATTTGCTTGGCCTTGCTCAGCCGTTGTTAGCACCCAACCTTTAACCCATTGATACAGACCGCTACAACCGGTTTCAATAAAACTTGGCACAGAGTTGTAATTCCAAAAAAATAAAATGATATGGTGATCTGATGATAGAAATGGCAGTCAGGCGAGAGGAACTCGTCAACAGTGTACAGCAGCAGACTTAGCATGAGCCCGAAGACAAAGTTATCTCTTCTTTGAAGTGCCAATCTTTTCGACACTTTCAAAAGAAAATTGACAGTTCGAAAAAGAGATAACTTTTGTCTTCGGGCTCATGCTAATCCTGTATAGCTTTTGTGTTTGGAGTCATATGATTAGTTTTGACGAGGACTGTCTATCATTGAGGAGACCGCGGTAAAGAACACAGCTGCAGCGGATGATCAAATTTTCGAGGTCGGTTTTGTTTTTAATAATATTATATCTTACGACATCATATTATTAAATCTTGCGATCTAATATTATTAAAAAAGTGTCCTGACGGATAAAAACGAACTTCTCATTCAATACGAGAATAGAAAAATCGGGCACCGACATTCCTGTCAACATTACTTGTATCTTTCCAATTCTACCATTTCTACGAAATAATAACCTTCCTCAACATTAGTACAACCACAGGCTAAGAAAAACTCAAGTGTAAAATGTAACTTACTTCCATGAGAAGATTGCTAAACAGAGTCCTTGACTTTTGCAGCAACAACTCCTTTCTGTCGCGTTTCCGCAGAAACAATTTGAACTCGTACTGAATTATATGCAAATAATATAATGTTTATACATTTATTATTATCTACCACAACCTATGTTGGTATATAGGGTGTAAACTTGAAACGGAGCATCAAGGACTGCTACCTTAATCGTTGTAGTTACAGGAAAACGGTTCTAGAAGACTCATGAATTTTGAAGATATTTTGATTGGCATTCACAGATTTCGAAAAAAATGGTTGAAACAATGGTACAGTCAGCAAGATAAAAGGCAATTTTTACTAAACTTTTTTTTATGCCATTCGATCCAGTCTCTGGTAAGGATCAAGTCTCTATGGGACCAACTGAGGTAAGAGTACTCGAAATGTCAGAAATCGCAAAAAACCTTTTACCACACATTTTAAATGAAAACTTTGTGTTAGAAAAGAAATTGGCCACTACTCTACAATTAAGAATTATGTAAAACCAAATTCTTCAAAATTCATGGATCGTCTTCTAGAACCGTTTTCCTGTAACTACAACGATTAAGGTAGCAGGCCCTGCTGCCCCGTCTCAAATTTACACCCTGTGTATCTTCTATAAATATCTAGCGAGTACTTTTCCCAAGCAATTTGACACCACAGCAGTAAAAAGGTATCTAAGTAATTAATTAGCAGATAACTGATCAAGGATCTTTGCTGCCGTCCACTAACTCAAAGGTGACAAGTGGTCAAATACCAGTTTCAAATGGCACAAGATAGAATTCAAACAATTAGATACCACAGTGAGGCATAAAAAATGTCATTAAATAATTTCAATATTCTAAAACTGTGGTTTTATTTGATATCTCAAAAAAAAATTTTTTTTTCACATGGCTTCGTTTTAGTTAGCGGACGGGAGTATGGTGGTCTTAATTATAGTTAATAAGGATATTCTAAAGAAAATATCGTGATTTGAGATGATAAATATAGATTTATAAATCAAATCTAGTAGTAAAAAAGTTACGTGGCTTTAAGCAGAATGTAAAAATGTTGCGATCACATTTCAGCTGGTGATGTACGATAACAAACAACATAAAATAATTACTATGGGTCGTATTCTAGAACTCTACTCAATGCTCAAGTCAGGATTTGAGTATGGTTTAAAGCACTCGAAATCATACTCGAGTCCCTGCCATTAGGGTCGTATTTCCAGTGCTTGTGTTTCCAGTGCAATCCTGACTTGAGCATTGAGTAGAATTCTAGAATACGCACACACTCAACATAACGCACACACTCAACATAACCCCGCACTAGGGAAAACCCTGTGTCGCGGGTGCCAAATACGACCCTATGTATGGTACTGTATACCTTTAAATCGTCTAATTTACAATGCGATAACAGAACGGTTGCTTCTTCTACCATGTATGTGTTTTTTATGTCTTAGTAGGATTCTTAGGTTCTCTGCATGGGACGTCGTCATGCGAAGACCGTTTCCGCGAGGGAGTCACAACCCTCAGTAATAAAGTATACGACACAAGGAGGAGGAAGAAACGAGACGAACAAGTCATGCGCCTGGTGAGCCTTGGTGATAAGCAGGCCTGTCCATAGCAGTTGCAATGCCACTCAGTGCTGTAAATCGTAAAGATCTGAGAAGCGCTGTACATATAAGTTTCATGTCAAGTAATCCAATGCCGATATGCAATAAGAGTAGGTTCCTTGACTTCACTCTGGGCTTGAAACTTAACTGGAAGTGCCATGTTGACAAACTGTGTGATAGACTGAGTGGTGCAGTCTTTGCGTTGTGTAAACTAAAATTGCTCATTTCTGATTCTGCATTAAGACAGCTCTATTTTGCATATTTCCACTCGCTGATGTAGTACGGTTCAACCGTATGAGGTAACTCCACGGATGCCAATAGAGTCATGCTAATGCAAAAACGTTCCGTACGCGTTTTGGTTGGGGTAAAACACAGACATTCCTGCAGAAATCTCTTTGTAGTGTAACGCATAATGTCGCACTACTCACTTTACATATACGAAATTATAATGTACGTTAGAAATAATCTTACTTCATTTGGTACTGTAAATGTTTCTGGCATCCCACTCCGCCGTACCGGTCATTTGAGAACAGTCCCCCGGCGCATGGCACTTGCAGAAAAAAACTCGCGTGTCATCGAACCAACTTAGTATGAGCGTTTACCCGTTACTCTCTCTGTCTTGTTCAAGAACTCTACTCAATGCTCAAGTCAGGACTTGAGCAGACTTGAGTATGATTTCAAGCACTGGAAATACGACACTAATGGCAAGGACTTGAGTATGATTTTCAGTGCTTTAAATTATACTGAAGTCCTGACTTGAGCATTGAGTAGAGTTCTGGAATACGACCCTGAGACTTGAACCGTCTGACAAAACGTTTAGGCGCCGGCTGAAAGACCTTTTATTGAGAAATCCTTTATATTCTGTAATGAATTTATTTATGGACTTAAAATTGTATGTTGCGATATTGAGTATTTTCTATTTTTATTATAATTTTTACCGCATTGACATACTCTTGTATAATTGTTATCAATTTATGACGATCCTTGATGGAGATCCTTATATGTATAATGAATTGTTAATTTTCTATCGAGTTCTTAGGTTTTCGCGATTGTTACACATAGGAAATGAAACTATTTTTCCGGATTTAAATCGCGTATATTTGTTTTTTCAAACAAACCGACGTTTCGGGCCCTTTACAGGTCCCATGGTCACGGTTGACTGTATCAGTCTCAGGAAAAATAGTTTCATTTCCTATGTTAATTTTCTAGTTATTGTGTTTATTGTGTGTATTTTTCTAATAATTTTCATTTTTGTCTGACGATCTCAATATAATTTCTTATACTTTGACATGTAGTGCAATTTATATTGTAATTTTATATTCGAGAAATAAATGAATCTGAATTGGGGGTCTACTCTCGATCTCCGTCCAACATCCGTCCGAAACAATTACTGTCAAATAAGTAATATTCGACAAAATTAAAAGACAAGTATCCAGTATGAAGCTTCATTCCCATCACGCGTCTTTTCATCGTGATAAAAGCTGCATGTCGTTTTCGACATGCAGCTTTTATCACGATGTTTTCCTTCCTTCACAATCCTTTTGGATTGTGGTGAAATTACAGGCACATGAGACTCGTCAACTTATGTCCGAGGGTGACGGGCACAGTGGCAGTGTCTCTGAGACTCTTGCGATTTAAAGCTCTGAGCGACACTACACCAGGCGTACGACTTGTTCGTTCTGTCACTTGGTACCTACCTGTATGGCAAACCGCACTAGACCCTCTCTTTAGAAAAGACATGTTAACCAAATGATGATAATTGTAATGCGACGTAATATTTGATATTATTCGATAGTGATGTAGAAGTAAAACGATTAAGACGAACCTCATTTTTCAATCTTTCTTCGCTCCAGTTACCGCATAGAACTTCGTTACGATAAGGCATGGTACTATACTAACTTTAGCACGTAACTACAATACCTTGATCGTAAAAAAAAATGTAAACAAACGTAAACAAATATATTTTCTCAACCAAAGTCAGGTGGATACGAGATTGAAGCTCGTGCTAAGTTGTCAAGTAGATGGTGCTCAACTGTGGTGTGACAATATTGGTTGTCATGGACGGAAAAATTCTGAATTTTGAATTTTTTTTTGTAAGTAAAATAATCTGTGAAACAAAATCCGTATTTAAATATAATTGATAACCACAGACTATTATATGCTATTATAACGCATTTGACAGCAAAATTATTCGTTTTCCTTTTTTTCCATCCTAAGCGTTATCCGCATTGAATGCTGCCATTGTTGACATTGACATTTGTAACACGAAACGGAGCGCAAGAAAGAACAAAAGTGCGGATTTTGTAAAGCAAAGTAACATTTAAAAAATTATTTACCTCGAATAATTAATTTAATTGGAATAATCATTCAATATCCCGACATTTCCACCGAGATATTTTTATTTTACTATGAAAGTTGCTGCGAGTTACATTCCATTTTCAGATAATCAACCTATCAAAATAAAAAAGTAATAATTAAAAAGTTGGGCCAAAGTTCACCGGAGGTCATTGATATAATTTGGAACTATAGATAAAAATGCGCCCAATGTCTACTTTTAGTTTGTTTTAAAATTAGTAGTTTGAATTCTGGATTTGCAAAGTGATACATTGAGAATATAACACGCAATATGTTCCGTTATTATTTAATTGTTATTTTAATAACATGTTCACGTGTAAGCACAACGAAATTAGTTTTGCCTTCTGTGGATAATACCTATGAACAAGGCGTCCTGGCATACAGTAACGAACGTTGGTCAAAATGTATCGAGTACTTCGAGGAATCATTACATTTGTACAAGCTTTACAAATCTATTGTGAACAACTGCAGACTCACGTGCAACTCGCCAGAGTATAAATCTAAAATTAAAGAGAATATTGAAGACCTGAAGATATACGAAAGGTTTTTTGTAAAAAGGGATTGCTTGTATAAGTGCCAGGAAAGTGGATTCAACGATATGCATATAAACAGTACTATTAGAGATTCAACTATATTCAATTTGGAGATGAGAAGACCATATGAATATTTGCATGTGTGCTATTTCGAAATGAATGCTTTACCCAAAGCCGCTTCTGCTGTATTCACACACCTCGTAGTAAATCCAGACAATGAGCAAATGCAAAGAAATCTCAAATATTACATAGAACAGCCTGAAGTCGATGCAAATGAAGTGGTTGACCTACAAAGTGAGGACTACACAGTCATGTACAAAATGGGCATACAAGCATATAAAAATAATAACTGGGGTGAAACTATAGCAAGTATGGAAGAAGTTGTGTCAGATTACATACTTTGGGAAAACATGTGTCGTGCAGACTGTGAAAGGCAGCCGGAACAGGAATCATCATCTGAATTTGTTGTAACAGTGTCTAATAACATAGCATCACTTCTCCACTGTCGGCAACAATGCCAAGATAAACTTGCAATTCTTGGATATCATTCTGGTGTTGGGTTTCTAGCGGATGTTCTCAATTATATTCAGATATCTTATTATCGTCTGGACAGGTACAAAGAGGCTGCGAGAACAACAGCAAGCTATTTAGTACTGTTGCCTAATGATTCGGACATGCTTCAAAATAAAATGATATACAGTACACTTGTAGCAGAAAATGCTTTTGAAGAAAGATCTGACATTGTCCACTACTCGAAGCGTGATGAATATGAAAAAGAACTTCTGTATCTTTTTCATCAGGGAATCAATGCTATTGATTCTAATGCCATATAAACAGTATTTTTACTGATTGATTATCTACAAAGTACAATTTTAACTGCAGTTTGATTAATACACTAACTACTCAGTGTACTATTATGATAGTTACATAAAGTCTTGTTAATACAAATATATTTACTTATTACATTATTTATAAGAAATGGTAATGTGTAACATTATAGCTTAAAAAACTTAACGACTGACAAACGTGCCATATTGTAGCTCTTAAGTACAATTTTAATAAAATAAAATATTTGTATTTTTTCTGTAACTTGTTTTATTCAATTCCTTAATTAACTGTCTATTTGCAAATTCAATGTCGGTAATATAGATAAGATTCTAAAGTTACTTGATTTATAATAGCAACATTTTTTTGTTCAAAGGCAACGCAATAGCTGAAACTATACATGTTTCGTTTTGGTTTAATTTTCTTTGTGTAAATAGACTCGTACTCAGAAAATTATTAAGAAAAATAACGAGATTATCGTGGACAATTCTCATAAACCTATATCTTCAAAACATTTTTTAATTAAAATTTTACATTGCAACACTGAATATTTTTACTATAGCGACACTCGCTGTAAGTTCACTGTTGCTCTGCAGAGGTCGCTTTTCCATTTTTATGTCAAAGTGATGGAGGACAATGGTATACGATTGTGTTGCTTGCAATTAATGTTCTGATGGCTTCAAATTCAACAAATGTAAGTTAAATTTAATATTCTCATGTCTATGTGTTGTGCACGGAATGCAGCTTTAGCATATCCATGACGGCGAATCTTAGATCCGCATCTATCATCAAATACCATTTTCGTGTTCATTTTAGTGTTGCCACCTGTGACGATTTTCGGACAAAATGGGCATTAATCTAGCTGATATTAATCTAGTTTCAATCACGAGTCTGGCCTTAAAACATTGCAATGACACCAATTATACTGTGACTTTCACAGGTTGACTTGATAACCATATCCTTGCATGAAGAAAATGTTCATTAACATATGATGAATCTGGGAAGGTGAATTAGTTTTAAAGGTAAAGATGAAAAGTTAATGAAAGGCTTCAATTAACAACGAGTGCATTCGCTTTTTTATTTCGGCACTAAAATAAAATGTGAATAAATCTACCAATCACATGCAAACCGATTGGTTACTTGATAAACTATCAAGCTTCTTGACTGTCTATTGACTTGTATTTATTTCAATAATGAAATTTAAAAACATCGAATAAGTCAATACTGATTATATACCCTGTTAGAAACACCAAAACATCTATTTGTTTCAGCAGACTACAACAATACTTAAAAAATTGATATACGACTTTTTAATTTCAGTCACAAAAAATAAAATTTTAAAATTAATATTTTGCAGTACGTGAAACTTCAATGTTAATATTTACAAGTTTTATGTTAATAAGTAAATACAACAGATTATTAACAAGTATTAACATACTTGTTAATAATCTGTTGTATTTACTTATTAACTTATTAACATTATTTATTTAGTCTAACGACTAAAGACGATTCTACGACCTGTTCTAATATGGAAAATCATTTTTATATAAAAGTCCTTTTTCTGTATCAAAATGCTTTTTTCTTCTAAATCTTTTACTTACCTTGTTTAGCCCAAAAATAAATGTTAGGTTAATTACGAATTGACTGGGGTAAATGAACATGCAATAATAGCAACACTGAAGATGTATGCACTTTGTAGTGGGTGTAGTACTGATTACGCCTAATAAGCATGCTGTCTATCACATCTCTTCATGGTTTGTAGGTTTGAGAAGGTCCGAGGTATCTAATAATGTTTGTGCTTTATGCTACACTTCAAAACTAATAAAATTTAAATTCACATCTATACACATATCTTCACTATTCATTATAGAACATACTTACACAACTACACGATGAGGAGATCATGAATTTATCAATAAAAAATCATTACCGGCGCATATATTGTTACTATACTTTTTTGTGAGTACCAGTATTACTTATTTACTATACTAAAAATATACCTTAAACTATCTTATTTTTAGATTTCAACAATGGCTGGATCTGGAGACTCAATGAATGACAAATATAGCATCAAAAATTTGTTATTTTCCAAGTCATTACCAAACTACGTAATACCAGTGCCCGTAAATGGACACAAAATTTATACTTGCATTGACTGTGGAGACAAGTAAGTGCATATTTATCCGTACTACTGGGTCCTGATTTTAATTCAAATCCGAATCAATCCGGTTGGGTAGCTCACCCGCAATATTATACGCCTCGACTCGGAAAAGACGCAGTTTCCGATTGGGATAGGCAAACAAAATCAAGCTGCTGACCTACATGTTTGAGCATGGCCCGTATCGGCGATGGCGATGGTTCATATTTTTTCTAAAATATAGCCTAATTTACTCTTGACGCTGGAACACATGGTTCTAGCGGTTAGCACCATGGGCACTAGATCAGGAAGTCCCGGGTTCGATTCCCGGAAGTACCAATTTGAGAAATGAATTTTTCTAAATTGGGTCTGATCTGGATGTTCTGAGTAATGACGTCGGAATTAATTCTCTTGTTATGGTAATCATAGTACAGGAATTTCCTACTTTGAGACTGTAATCCACGTGATTGTATCACCACTTTTTTGTTCTGAGATTTGAGGGAAGTTCACCATTGCAAAAATTGTTGGTATTTGTATATTATAGAATAACACCTAAACTAAAGCGGGTGTACCAACGAGCTGTAACCGTAACCGATGCATGTTATTTAACCAAATATCATAGTGTGTACGTGGTTCGCGAGCTTGACGCGAACGGAACGCGTGCGGTTCACAGTGAGCCGTCTGATTGAAGACTTTCAAGCATACACACTAGAACATCGTTACTGTATCTGTCACGTTACAGTTACAGCTCGCTAATGAGTACCCGGCTTTATTTTACCAAAAATCATAAGTGTGTACGTGGTCCGCAAGCGGAACACGTGCGGTTCGCAGTGAGCCGACGATAATTAGGTACTCATTCTAGCGAGTGACGTTACACGCGTACACAATAGACCATAGTTACTGTATCTGTTATGCTACAGTTACAGCTCGCAAATGAGTAGGTACCCGGCTTAAGAGGGACCAGGCCAAAAAAGTATCGACGTGGGCTCCGCCCAAATTTGTGAAACAAATATATGCCTGAAGTTCGCGTGACATGCGACAGGAGATGTTGAATTTTGCGCATTAAAAGTATCAAATTCGTTTTAGCGGAATAACTCAGGGATTAAAAAAATCCGTAGTGACAGTTCTCGATCATGCATAAATATAATTAATTATCTAATTTTTGTCCTAATAACCTGTAGCATTTCGAGGATAAATCGAAAAAATGAGAAAATTAGAGGTCATTTCGTGATTTTTATCTATCGAGAAAACTTTATTGTTTTATGTTTCTGATTAGTGTCTATGCTTGAATATATCGTGTAGTTACTCATACAATATTTTATTTTTAACTTTAAAGTGGATATACCCCTCTAAAATCAAATCGAAGATTAGGAATTTTTCCTCTGCTCCCTCTTAAGACTGTAATGTATTAAAAAATGTTACAATACATATACCTAGTTTGCAACAATTGAAGGATTTAAAATAAATGAATCATCCGTTAATAGTTCGTCCTTTAAGAATTTCTTTTGCATACGCTCTATGTAGTTCATCCTTGCTTCTTGTAAAAACAGATTACATTTTTGCAGGTACATACTGGAGTCAAGTTACAACTTTCACATCAATCGAAAATCGGTAAAAATTAGCTACATATGCCGCCATTGTGGTAAATTGATAGTGTTTTATAATAGATGTAATTTTCTTGCACACATAAGATCACATTCTTTCAAGACTGCAACCATCAATGTAACAGATTTAAAAGTAGATCCTCTCCCACTTAATTTTTTTAATATGAAAGCTCTTCAAAAATCAAAGGAAACAGCGAAACAAACGTCTGACGTTCAAGATAAACAAATACTTACAAAAATTATATGCATGGAATGCAAAAAAGACGTTACTAATACGGGAACTACTGTTGACAGAGTAAAACATTATATGGAAATCACTGATGTCAACACAGTCCATTCATGTCCAATATGTTTGTTTGCTCTGCCGACAGAGTGCGCACTGAAGACCCACTTGCGCGTTCATTTGAAATGTCCCCCGTACACTTGTCCCGAGTGTGGTACGCACTTATCCAACAGAAGTATATCGTACCCATATCATAATCACGATTGCGAGGGATTTAAGATGATGCGAGCAACAACTAGAATAAAGTGCCAAGTGCCAGAGTGCTATCTGGTTCACCCAAACGAGTACAAGGATCACATGAAAAATAATCATCTGAATAAAGTTTTTAAATGCCCTTCCTGTTATGTTGGATGCTTAGACCCAACTTTAATGCAGAGGCACATGATGCGCCACGTAGCAACAGAAAAAACATTGGCACCCAGAAAACCATCCATATTTTATCAATGCGGGATGTGCAAAGGCAGGCTTATTATGCAAAACCAGCTCGACAACCACTTGAAAGGACATTTGGATACTATCAACATGTATCCGTGTTGGGCTTGCGGTAAAATTTTTAAAGATGTACCCGCTTTAATCGAACACCATATAAAGTTACACGGCGCAAATGAAGTCCTGAAAAGTGCATACGACTTGTTGTGGAAAAATAAACATAGTACAAGAACCAAGCGATTGTATCGCGTCGTTAAGCGATGTGAAAAATGTAAAAGAAGCTTCAAGTATAAATGTAAGTATGATCAGATTAAGAAATTGCCCAATCTGTGCCCATACCAATGTACAAAGAGCGATGGTGATCGCGCGGAAGCGAATACCAATGCACAGATAGTTTGTCACCTTTGCAAACAGAAAATTCCTCAAGACTGGAAATCGATTAAAAAGCACTACGTTGCACACCACCAGGCCTATCGATGCTTAGATGCCAAAGTGACTCTTTGCAGACTAGATGATAAAACAATTAAAAAGTATACGACGACTGTTGTTAAACATATCAGCAAAAAAACATTCATAAGGAAACCTATAAATGTACAAATAAGAAACAAAAACGATGCGGACGACAACCAAAACTCAGTCTCGCTAGCTCCAGAAAAGGGAAGAGAAAAATACAATTGCGGCAAATGTGGTGATGATTTTGAAAGTAAAGAACTGTTTGAGATACATTTGATTATTCACAAAGATCCTTGTATGGCATATCAATGCATGGAATGTGGTCAATGTTTTGTGGTCAAGCCTACATTTTCCAAACATTTACTACTTGAGCACAGTGTTTCAGATGTCGAAGACTACATTATTAATAAGAAACAATGTTTTAACGAATGTGCTCTGTTAAAATATCAATATGCTACAGTTGACAGTGAGCCCCTTAAAGAAAATCAGTGCAAAATTTGCAGAGATCAGTTCGACAATGCCAGTGATCTAGAAAAGCACTTCAGAGTTCATGGAATGGCCTTTTTGATGAAAACTAAAAGCAATAGTCCTTGAAATGAAAAATTACTTTAAATGCTGTAGGAGATGTTAAGACTGTTTACTGTTATTTATGTGTTCAATATCGCATTATTTCACTTTAGCCTTTAAGCCGGTATCAACATTTATTTTTATCTTCACGTTTGTTTGTTAATTTAAATCATTGTATTAATGTAATGCGTCTCCATGTAATGTAATATTATTAAGATATACGCCCAATAATAAGGTACTTATAGACAACAGCACGCTCAGCTGCAGGGACACTTAAATATTTCAATTGGAGTTTATGCGCGCCCTTCATCATAAGAATGGTACAAAGTACAAATATAAAGCTGAATGTCCTGTTGACTGTAGGTACTACTGATAAGGGTTTTATCGTTTAAATATCAATTTCCAATAGCAAATAACAATTTTAAGCAGTATAAGAAAATAAATTCAATGTCTTAAGTATAACGTAATTTTATTTTGTAAAACGTTTGCTGTTAATTTGTATTCAGACAAATATTAAAACTAGTATGAAATTCAATAATTGAAAATTACTTTCACATTGTGAGGTTTAGAATACAAATAACGTTGCAGGTAGTCAAAATGTTTACCTATTATTAAAATTAAAAAGTTTATAAAATACATCTGCCCAAGTAAATCGGTGAAATGAGTAATTTACGGAATGCTAAGCAAGAAGCGTAATGTTTACAAACTATTTTGTTACATTTTATCAAGTTGGTCTGAATTTAAATATGGAATAACACAAACCTGTTTAAATGCACTCAAACCGAATACAACAGCACATATTAGGCTCAACTCACACTGGCGCAGAGGCGAAGCGTCGCGTCGGCGTCGCGTCCTGTTTTTCAAGTACAACGCTTGGCGACGCGCGTTGTCGCGCGACGACGCTCGCATTAGTGTGCCCGGATCACAGTGTGGTAGGCGTCTGACGCCTCACTGCCCTCAAATAACGCGCGGCGACGCGCCAAGCCGCTCGACTGCAACCAAGCGTCGAAGCGCTAAGGCGCGCGTCGACGCGTGTTTCCATATTTGCATGACACGAATTTGTACCTTAATAATGGGAAAATAGAGATGAATATTTTATAGGCGAAAAACATGACGCGTCTCGTGACGCTTCGACTCTGCGCCAGTGTGAAGTTAGCCTTAACCGACTTGTCAAAGTCGCCAGTGACAACTAGCAAAGGCTATTGATTACTTAAGAGGATGGAAAAAATAAAGGAGTCTAGGATTGGTTACGATTAAACGTTTGCTTCGTCAATCATCCATATGTACGCGTCAGATTTGTGTGCATAAACTCATCCTATATTTGGGTTGTTTAAATCTTATTCTTAGATAAATAAATAACTTAATTAGTAATCACAATAAAGTTTATGAATATTAAATAGTATTTTGGAAGATTCCAGAGCGACCAAAGGTGACGGTACACGCTAGTGAAAAGTGTGCGATAGTAGTAGTAAAGTTTTTATTGCCACCCTAATGGCCTGCTTTGGGCACTATTATCACGCGAGTGCCCTTTGCTTCGCTCTGAAACAGGCTTTCTTATGTTAATGCTAAAGTAGGGTAGTATTATATACTAAATCTATTGGTATACCAATGTCAGTTCTTTTAGATGTCACCCTCAACTTGCTGTACAACCTCAACTGTTTTAAAAAAACTAGCCACAGGTTCAAAATGAAATGTCAAATCCTATACATGTAATCAACCTACTAGCCCTAATTATCAAACCAAAACAGTCTGGCATTCAATAAGAAATGTCAAAACAAAAATAGATATCAAATAATGGAGTTTACTAATTATATAATACCAAAATTAAGGCTGACTTAAGTTGCAAGGGTTAACCCTTAATCGTAATCAGTAAGCAGAAACAGAGAATGGACTTTGAAATAAATAGGATTCAACAGTTCACTTTGAACTTCGGACTAGCTTTCAATTAAGATTGTGGAGGCCCAGGTCAAAAACATACTACAATTTTTGGAATAAGCCAGATTGAATATTATATTAAGTGGCTATTTAAATACATAGGCATTGGCACTTCAGTGTAGCTCCAGAATGCTCTATACATAGTGGGTAATATGTAAAGAGTGACAGCTTTGCTCACAGAAACTACTTTCCTGACATTTTTTCATTCGGTAGAAAGAAATTATAAAAATCAATTAAATTGTAGATTGACCATATGCTAGCTAATATGGAATAATATAATATTAAATTAAACAAATAGTGGATGGTAAGCTGAAGATCCTTTAAGCATACATCTGCATTTTGGACACCTTTTCTCTCTACACAATGCCTGTTCTAAACACTGGAGACAGAATACATGTCCACATTTTGTTGAAGCCAACGGATTTTGTCCTAGTTCATCGAAGCAAATGGGACAATCTCCGAACCTGGGTACTCGATTAATTCCATTTCTATTATTTTCTTTTACATTTTCTTGGAGTTTCTGAAAATATAAAATACAATATGTTTGATGTTACAATGTTTTTAAGGGCGATGTTCGAAATTATAAACAGCACCTGTTATCTAATTAACCCAGACAATGCAGTAAGTGGAACTAGGTATGAGTACAAGTACTATTTATTCTAAGCGGCTACTCCCAAAATAAAAATTAAATGAGATGGTTTAGAGAATGACCACAGTTAATGACGTGGAATTGCATCACTTCGGTTAAAGGAGTGCACTTACCGGCGCGGAATCAGCTTGAGATGTTTTACCATACTTATCGCATTATGTCGAATCGCCGCCGACTCGGCCATTTAGCGCGGTGCGACCAACATCGTCGCCGTGCAACCATTAATTTAGATCGAGTGTATGAAATGTCTTCCCACTTTCGGAGTCGTTCTTCCGTCGTCACGGCTATTCGGACCTCTAATGTTGCCGTTTGGATGGCCGTTCTGATGTTGACGCTCCGCCGATCTGTCGTCGACGCCGCCGATCCACCATCGTCGTAGATTCTTTGTCGAACCGTGTCGAGCCGCGTCGTACGAACCGATGCAAAATGTCTTTTGCGCTCTTATTAAATGCATAAAAAGCTTTTTCTGGCAGGCTTAAACAATAAATGTGATGCTACTAACAGGCCAGTAATTTATTGTTCTTTGTTTATTTATTTATTTAGTATAATTTATTGTTCTTATCATGTCTTCTCGGACGCGCGTCGACCGGACGGTGGCGTTGATGGCCGGTCAGCTTAATGCGACAAGCGTGGTAAAATAAGATCAGCTCAAGTGGAAATCATATAAACAATACTTGGAATTAAAATAAAGGAAATTTTATTTTAAGTCCAAAATATTTATTTATTTATTCAAAACTACTCCTGAAAGAGTGGTATAGAAAGTCTTCAAAGCAAATAATGATACATAAATTTTGCTCATTTAATTTTATCAAATTTGGTAAAAAAATACAGGTGTTATTTGTATGGAAGTTACATTATATTCCGAGTCTCTTAACCTTCACTAATATGTTTTTCAAAGCAAATAATGCAGGGCACCTTATTTTACATTCTACCTAATTAAATCTATCTATAGGAAATGAAACTATTTTTCCGGATTTAAATCGCATACATTTGTA